>NC_083869.1:45788106-46091136 GCF_032452875.1 Bos javanicus | reverse complement strand
CAACTTTTACATATATAAATTGCAAACTGCTGTAGAGGAGAAGGACATGGTTCTCTGAGAGTAACTACGGAGCTGCCTTTGAGATTGGGTACAGGAAAAAACCTTACTACCAGGAGGTATTTAATCTCAGAATGAAGGAATGGAAAGAACTAGATAAATAAAGAGAACTGTACAGGCATGGAAGTGAGTGAGTGTGGGGCGGGAGGGAGGAGGGAAGAAGAGGAAAAGCATTTACCCCCAAATGAGCAGTCTGTGCAAAAGGCCTTAAGGTCTTTTAAAGAAATGGTGGGGTGGGGTATGAAGGATAGGGACGTAAGCTGGCCAGGGGAGAGGGAGGGGAAGCTAGGATACCTGGTTTATAGTGAAGCAGAGATGGGAAGAGTTACAAAGGACCACTTTTTAAGGGCATTCACTGTAAGCCTCAACAATGAGTTTCTGTTTTATTCTAAATATAAAGGAAAGGTCATGAAGAAATGGACTGTAGTGATCAGTATTATGGCTTCTTAAAGACCACTCTGAAGAGATGAGGAACTGGCAAAAATGGAAGTAGGGAGATGAGTTATTGGAGTCGTCCAGGTGATGGGTGGGGGCTTCCCTCATAGTTTAGTAGGTAAAGTATCTGCCTGCAATGCAGGAGACGCAGGTTCGATTGCTGGGTTGAGAAGATCCCCTGGAGAAGGAAATAGCACCACACTCCAGTATTCTTGCTTGGAGAATCCCAGGGACAGTGGAGCCTGGCAAGTTACAGTCCATGGAGTCGCAAGAGCCAGACACAACTTAGCGACTAAAGAGAGAGACAGAGGTGATTGGTGATCGTGGTGAGAACAGTGGAGATGGATAAAAAGGAAATGACTCGAAAAATTATGGAAGAAGAATACCCAGGACTTGTTTAAGGTTTAGGGTTTCCCTGGTGGCTCAGACAGTAAAGAATTCACCTGGGATGCAGGAGACCCAGGTTCGATCCCTGGGTTGGGAAGATTCCCTGGAGAAGGAAATAGCACCACACTCCAGTATTCTTGCTTGGAGAATAAGAAGGGAATGGCTACCAACTTCAGTACCCTTGCCTGGAGAATAAAATGGACAGAAGAGTCTGGTTGGCTACAGTATATGATGAAGGTTTAGATATAGAGCAGGAAGAATCAATGACTCCCAAAGGCTCACAAAGGAGCCTTCTGGTATCTTGCAAATTCACTGTATTCATAAGTAGAGATTTCTTGAACTGCATGCTTCAAACACATACATATATTTTATGCTCTTTACACTCTGGAGACTACACTTAAATACATATATTTACATAAGGTTTCTGGCTGGGGAGCCTTGGGGATAGCAGTGTCCTTTTCTTAGCTGTGGAGGCCCAGATAGGACAGGTTTCAGTGGGAGTTGGGGGAAGAATCAAGGGTGCTGAGACCCCTGTGAGGCACCCATGTGGACGTGGCACATGAGCAGCTATATTTGTACATCTAGAACTTGGATGGGAGACCTGGGAGAAACATTATGGACTCTTCTCATTTTTAGAATTGTACTGCTGCATTCTAAGGACAGTCAGATAGGAAATAATAAACCACACCTTCTGAAAAAAATTGTAGAAACTTAAACAATATTCATAAAATATTAAGAAGTTTTCTACATAGACTGTTTCTGGTTTCTATTGAAATTCCAAAGGTCTGATGGGAACCAGAAGCCCTACAGGGCCTTCACTGTATGTAGCGTTGCTGAAATTCTGGCAGCAGAGAAAATACACATAAGGACCATTTTTTAAAATTATGATTGGCCTAGATTTTATTATTCTTCAAAACCTTTCACAAAACCACAGCGCAGCTGTTTGTATAATTTTGAAGTGGTTCATAACATATAGACCAAACATCATGACACCCGTGTTTTCCAAAATTTTGGGGAAAAAAAAAAATCAGAAAGAAACATTCAAATTAAGCATAAAAATGTTAAAGACCTAAAGGTGCAAAACTAATACAATTTGTAAAGTTTAAAAATAAAATAAAATTAAAAAAAATAAAGACCTAAAGGAAATGGTAAGTCACCATGGCTACTTTGTTAGTTGAACTATCTGCTAGTTATCAATCATTGGTCATATCTCCCAAATTCACACCTTCTTTTTCTAAGCTTGGAGTTGTAACATGGGGAATTGAAATTATCCAGATAATTAAATTTTTTTAAATGACCATATGAATTAATCAAATAATCAGGCATTTCCTCTGAAATTAAAATTATTATTTAATGTTCTGATTATATATTTCTCTGTATCAGTGATCCTTTCAAGATGAGTGGATCTTAGATGATACAATGAAAACAAATATAAAAGTAAATATGTACTTTTGTGTTTATACATACACACACAACTTTTACTGCTGACATGCAAATGCAACCATTATGGGATAATGTTTACTATAGAGTAGTTAAGAAATATAAGCCCCGCTAGGAGTTTGCTCCATGAAGAAATCTGTTAAGAAAGAGATCTGCCAGCCACTGAATAGAGCACACTTCAGATCTGGAGCTTATTACAACTATTTCAGAATGGCAAACTGAGTAACAGTCAAACAAAACATATAAGCTGCCTCCACCTTAATTATGGTGTGAGCCTCCTAGTGATTTCTGTGGGACTGGGAGAGTCATTTTCTGGATCATCACCATCCAGTTTATACCGAGTCACTGGAGATACCAAAGCATTTTTAAAACTCCTATATCCCAATAAATTATACAAACAATCTGTCAAAATCAAGTTTAATTTATTAGGCACCAAGGCTGGCCAAGACACCCAGGGGAGCCATCCAAGAGCTACTGATAGAAAATACAGAAAGACTGGAGGGCAGAAATGCAACAAGAAAAGACGCAAGGGCCATATGGACCTACAGCGCATACATGGCTGCCATTTCACATGCAGAGCCGCATCGTGTGCACAGTTTTGAAGAGCCAGTCCAGACTCTATAGAGAACAAGGGCACAGCAATGTGGATACTCAATGCGTAGCATGAATGAGGGATTGCAATGTTAAGTGCCAATAAGGAAATAATCAGCATGTGTATTCTAAATAGCTATTGGAGGTCCAGGAGAGCATGAAACTAAAAGCAGCCAAAGGATCCAGGTTCGGCTTATTGGTAGGAGAAAGATGAACGTACTGACGTTTAGCAGCTGCACAGAAATCAGTGCTGTGGAAGAAGGCTGAGCAGAGAGCTGGAAATCAGGCTCCTGGAGCTTGAATCCAGACTCAGCCCCTTCCTAACAGTGTACTGTACTAAGTCCCTTCGATTGTGTCCAGCTCTTTGTGACCCTACAGACTGTAGCCTGCTGGCTCCTCTGTCCATGGGATTCTTCAGGCAAGAATACTGGGGTAGGTTGCCATGCCCTCCTCCAGGGGATCTTCCTGACCCAGGGATTGAACCCAGGTCTTCTACATCTCCTGCTTTGGCAGGCAGGTTCTTTACCAACACCACCTGGAAAATCCCTCCTAACTGTATAGTTGTCGGCAAACTCAGGTGCTTCTCTGGGCCTTGGTTTTCTGATCTATAAAATAAGAACAATAATGAGATCTTTCTAATAATGATGTTATTATTTTAAAATTATTTAATTTCTCTTCAGATTAAATGAGTTAAATCTTGTAAAATACTTAAAACAACGTTAAATAAGTAGGCACTTAATACATAAATGTTGGTATTGTTACGTGGTGCCAATGAAAACAGCTCAATAGCAAGTTTTCCTCTAGACATTAATCTTGGGGGCATAATTCATATTTTGCAAGAAGACAAGAGAAGAAACTTACAAGTTTGTGTCATCACTTAGTTTAATCTCTACTGAAAAGCAAGGGAGAGTGGATCACCTGAGAGAACCTTGGTCCTTCTCTCTGTTAATTGAACTTGCTGTAAATCTGTGGCCATGTCTTCACTGTCCCAGTTGGAACTAAGATACTGGAGATACACAAATATTTAGTACACAAGTATTTTTATAAGTCATGTGCTAGGCTACGTATAGGGATACAAAGTGTAATAAAACTGACCTCGGCTCTTAAAGTAAATTGTGCAATCACCTTGTGAAATGTAGGCTATCTGACACATAGTTCATGCTCAATAAACAAGACCACTTTGCAGTCTCATCCCACATGTTAAAGCTTTCTTGGACACACTTTAAATTCTCTAGCACTTCACAGTTGGAACACAGAAAAAGCAAACCAGGATTTTCCAGTATTCATTTTCATTTTCAAGCCCCATTGCTTACTGTTTTCATGAATTGAAAAAAAAAATGTTATTTTCCATTGTATTAAAGACTTCCTTTGGTGGTTCCCCACACAGAGAGGAAATGAGATGCATCTATAACCTATTCTGTCATTTCATGGCTATTTTTTGCTTATTTAAGATTGTTCCCCATTGAACAATTGACTCACTACAACTGACTCATGTCTTGATATTTCCTCTACTAGCTTTTAACATTTAAACAATGTTAGATAGATTTTGTGATGATAGAATTTTGCTGATATGGATAATGAATCTAGTTCATGATAGAAAATAATAATTTATAGTCCTGGAAAACTGACTCCTACAGGCAGAAAAAAAAATTTAGAAATGTAAATAGAAATCACAATAGAAATATTGTAAAGTATCTTTGCTGTCTCAATCTGGAACTAATATTTCATATTATTAGAATAGTAAAAAAAGACTTCTATTACATTCATTTGTCCATTTCAGGGTATCATGAATGTTTACTATTATATAGATTAAAGTTGAAAACTGGACACTTAGAATTTTGACAACAAAGAACACGGCAAAGAATAATTCAAATGAGAAGTGAGTGAATATTGATTACTAGAAGGAAGTATTTTCTCTATTCTAAGTAGTATGTATTTAGTATTTTAAATTATAAAAAATGGTAATTGTTATGCCAAATTAATATTATTGTGAAAAATCCTCAAAAGAAACGTGAATTTATTTTTGGAATGGAGTTTAGTCACCCATAGTAAAACCATCATCCTAGATTTTCTGTTTTCTTATGTCTAATGTCATAGTCCATTCATATTTTTTGACCCTCTATAATTCATTCATTCATTCAACAGGTGTATTAGTGACTACCTTGAACACTGAGGTGGGATCAGAGTTGCAGAAGAGAATGAGACAGATGAAATCTTTGTCCCTCTGAAGTGGTATCACCTAGTTCCTAATACCTATCCTAAAAAAAGTGCTGTCCTAAACTCCATGGGGAAAAAGAGAGATCACTTTGCACTCAAGGCTGGTAAAGAATAGTCAAGGTAAAAACATCAGCATTTTATAGACTGTTATAGCAATATAATTAAAAAGAAAAGTGATGTATAATAGAAATTCTTCATTTACCAAAGACCTGTTATGTATTATGTGCTAAACATTTTATATACATCATCCTGAAAATCTACTATTACACCATAATTATTCCCATTCAATATTTTTGTCTGGAGAACCCCGTGGACAGATGGGCCTGGCGAGCTATGGTCCATAGGGTCGCAAAGAGTCGGACACTACTGAAGTAACTTAGCATGCAATGCATAATCAAAGTATGCTTTGCTTTTCAGCTAAAGCCACACAGCTCTTAAATGACACAGATCTGAGGCCCAATCTATGTTCTTAAATACTATGCTCAATAAATTCTGACTATGGGACTTCCCTGGCAGTCCAATAGTTAAGAATCTGCCTCCAGTGCAGAGAACGTGTGTCCCATTCCTGGTTGGAGAACTTAGATCCCACCTGCCGAGGGGTGACTAAGCCCACTCCCACAGGGAAAACTGAGTGCTGTTTGGTTTTTTTTGGCTGATACTAGAGATTGTTGCAGCACCATAAATTGCTGGGAAATAAAGGAAACCATTTAGAGATTGAAAAAACAGTAACTGTTCAGAAGTTCTTTATTAGAAAGTCTAGCTGTAAGGCTGTGGAATTAGCATTTGCGCAAGGAGCTAAGGGTGGTGCGATGCAATCTGATAAATACATGTGACGGTAATGCTTAACACATGGAAAAGTTGGGTGGCCCAAAGTGAATGCATTGTTCAAGAGGACAAGAGGAGGATGAAGCATTCCCAAGCTCTGTTTCACCTTGGTTTGCACCATTCCATTGCATTAGTTCATGGCCTGTTTTGAGTCATTCAAAGATCATCTGGTTAGGGAGTTGTTTTCTCAGTCTTTTTCCAGGCACTTCCCATCGTGTACTTGTATCTGACCCCTTGTTCCCTGTTTAAGGAAAGTATGAAAATAGCAGCCTCATTCTTTCCAAGTCTTGGAGAAGAATGCCAAACAAGGAGGTTACTAACCCAAATGGCATGGACAACCGTGACAGCAGGTGCTTCATGAGTCAGTGATGGTTATGTTCCACCTCAAGGACTGCGTTCTCCAAGGTGTGTGAATGCTCACGTCCGGACAGACTGTAAATACAGGGGATTTCTCTTTTGTCTGTCTTTAATAAGCTTCCTGATGAAGTCAACTAAAATTCTGGATAATTTGAAATCAAAAGATCTTCTAAGCCATCACAAAAGGAAAAAAGCATCCAAAGCAAAGAGAAAACCAGGAATCCTGGGAGTTCAGCAAGCACCAAAGTTGGCTTTTACATTAGGGCTGAAACTGGAAGATTTGGAGCTTCCGTTCTGATGGCTGCATGGAGAAAAAGAATCGAGAGATAAGACTTAGGGCTGAGAATGTTTCTCCTGCCTCCCAGTCTATTGCTGTGGACACAGAAAGGTTCTGACATGCTTCTCTTACTGTTCCTTTCCCCAAACAAGTCAGAGCTACAGTGAGATGGCAAAGAGGAGAGTGTGGAGAACAGTGGATATGGATCTGGGGCTTGCTCTTCCCTTCATCTCATCTAGATGGTATAAGAAGCCACCAAGACCAGCCCCCTTCTTATCCGCTCTTAGGACCCCACAAGAGTGAATGACACTTTCTGATACATGTACCATGAAAGTCACCAGAGCACATGCTTGACCCTGACAGTGAGCGCAATAAGCACAGTCCTGCACCACGATCTGCTCTTGTCCCCTTAAGATCCCAAAGATGAACCTGCATGTGTCTTTCATAGTCACCTGGAGGGTACTCTGGAGGCTAAGTTCATTTATACGCCTGGCAGGATTTATACCATGGTCTATGTTTCCCCAGGCCACACTCTCAGATTCCTGGCAAGGTTACCTTGCAGGACTTCTGTAATTGGCTCAAGCCCTCACCATAACTCTGTGGAGTCTCTTGGGGTAACTACAGATGGGGTGCTAGGACCAGAGACCACCAGAAACACTCATTGCTGCCACTGTGACTTGATACGGCCAGGTTCTCACCGTGTGATAGGTCATCCCCACTTTATTGATGTTACAATTGGAGACTTGGAAGGGTCTAGGAATCCACCACAATTGCACAGCTAATTGGTGAGAAAGTCTGGATGCTCCAGCCTGCACTCTAGTGCTACGACACACAGCCGCTACGACACACGGCCTCTGCCCCACCAGCTTCCCCCACTGTCAGTTGCCTTGCTCAGGAACCAGCAGCAGTGAGTCTTGGAAGTGTGAATGGTGGCTGCTCCTGGTGTCAATATCTCCAGTAACCCACATCTGTCCAGTTATAGCAGAGCAATACTTAGCAACACTCTGAGTTTCAAGTTAGGACTTTTTAATACAGCAGGCTAAAGCTAAAATATTTCCAACACTTAAGAGAAATGGTATTCTTAAAATTCTGAAGTTATATTGTTTCCATTTTGGATATCTTATAAAAAACAGCCCAGTTACAATAATTACAAAAAATAATACAAAAACTTTTTCCTCTAATTGAATAAGCACAACATACGGTGAGGTGAGTAATCTCTAGGACTGTGTATTCTTCCGGACAGAGTTTTCTCATGATCCACAGGACTGTAACTGAATGTCCTTGGGGCCTTACAGATAAATCACTTCTTTTCTGATTGTGTTAATATTCAGCTGTTATTGAGCAGGTCGATTCTTCAGCTCCGTGAGGTCATGGCATACATTTCTGGAAACCCATTCATTTTTACTGGTTGCCTTTGCTCAAAATACATGAAACTGGCTTGAACAAAATGTATTGAGTTAGGTTTGGGTAGAGTGGTAAAAAAGCCAAACTGATGATCCTCCAAAATCTGCTTGTCACCTACTGTGAGTTTTCGAATCATGCCATGAAGAATAAAGTACTGCCAGGAGTGTCTCGGATAAAGTGTCAAAAACGTCTGATTTAATTGTTAGCGTAAGGATTGAAGAGGCTGTTTTTCCCTGGTGCTAACACCTCCCATTGATTCGGGAGCATTTCCATTTGTTGTTTAACAGCAACAGCCTTGGTATTTATAGGTCTATCACTCTAGAAGGGAAGCATTTGCAATTTGCACTTTCAATTTTGACTCCTAGACTTCTTTTTTCTTTAAACACCCTTCAAGTGGGTGTCAGACGGCAATTCAATGAATGCTTTGTAAGCGTTGCACAGAGCAGTTCTCGTCCCCATAGGCAAACATTTCAGAAAGATCCCCAGAATCCATTGCCAATTAAAATCTAAGTTGATGAGCCCCAGTTAGGCCCAGGCTTTTATAGTCGGGCATGTGGGTCCATTTGTGTGTGTTCGTGTGTGTGTGCCTGCACACTACAACTGGAGTCACATCTTCTGGCAGATTGTATTATCTGTAAGTTGTGGCATCAGTATGTATTTACATCTTGTTCCACATGTTTTTCTTATGATGAGCTGTTAGCATACCTCCAGCAGGATATGGACTTTTTGTTTTCTCTTTTTGAACTTGAAAGGATCTTTGTAAATTCTTTGATAAAATGTAGTAGAAAAGGTGCTGCTTGACTTCTGGGGTTCAGTTGTAAAAAGGCAACACATACTTTGCCTCTCTTTTTCCCTCTCTCTCTCTCTCCTTCCCTCCTTCTCTCTCTGCTGCCTTTGGTACTCAGTCACCATGTTATCAGGAAGCCCAGGTTGCATGGAAAGGCCACAGTGAATGTATACTCTTGGCAACAGCCCCAACATGAGCCAGTACCTTACTGCAACCTCTGTGAGACCCTGAGCCACAACCAATCAACACATCACCCGCTAACCCACAGAAACTGCCAGAGATAATATATGATTATTGTTATTTTAAGTCATTACATTTTGGAGAGATGTGTGATGATGTAAATAGGTAACTAAAGCATACTCATTTATCCTTTTCCCTGATTTGGAGACCAATCAGTTCAAAAATACCCTTTTCCAATTTTGGAATTATAAATACTCATGCAATAAATTCAAATGGAATTTTTATTATTAATTGACTCGTTAAAAACAGTAGTTAACAAAACTAAGAGTAAACCGTAATGTAAAGTATGAACTTTGGGTGGTTATGATGTATCAATGTAGGTTCATCAGTCATGACAAACATCCCACTCAGATGGGAGGGTGTTGATCATGGGGGAGATTAGGCAGAGGTATATGGGAAATCTCTGTATCTTTTCCCCAATTTCACTCTGAACCTCAAACTTTTCTAAAAACATTGTCTTAATAAAAAACACATAAACACTGAATTAATTATAACAGTTTTAAAAATTAACATTTGGGCTTCCCTGGTGGCTCAGTGGTAAAGAATCTGCCTGCCAAAGCAGGGGACACGGGTTTGATCCCTGGTTCCGGAAGATCCCACATGCTGCAGAGCAACTAAGCCAAAATCTACACACACAACTACTGAACCTGTGCTCTAGAGCCCTCGATCTGCAACTACTTAAGCCCAAGCACCCCAGACCCCATACTCAGCAACAAGAGAAGCCATTGCAATAAGAAGCAATGGAGAGTAGAGAGTACTACTGGGGAACTAGAGAGTAGCCCCCACTCGCCGCAACTAGAGAAAAGCCTGTGTAGCAATGAAGACCCAGGACATACACACAAAAAGTTAACATTTACTGAGAACGTAGTATGTACCAGGCGTTGTTCTAAGCGCTTAATATGTACCAACACATGCATCTTTGAAATAAACCTGCAAGATGTGCACAATTAACTACTAGGATATACTACCATAAGAATTTACAGAACGCCCAGGAAATTAGCAGCCCTTCATGCTCTGGGATTAGAAAAATAGGCCCCAGGCATGAGTGAAGCTGGGGTATAGGGAGGCCTGGCTATTTGGTAGGCAAGGAAGAAAAAAACAAATTCTCCTTCCTTCATGCATTCAGCTAGTACTCCCTGAGCCCTCTCACTGGTCCACCTTGTTCCAGGAGCTGCGGATAGAGCAGGGAACAGAGTGGGTAAACCCTGCCCAGGTGGAGCTGACCATCCAGGGTTCTAGGCCCTGTCTCTTCTAGTTTCACAGGATGATGGCAGGGGATCCACTGTGCCTTCCACAGTGCTCCCTCTGGTTCTGCTGAGTCATCAGGCACTGAAAAGGAGCGTGTTATGGGTGTGTTCAGGGTCACAAGCACATTCTCTACTCTTCCCTAACCTCTAAAATCAATACCAACTCAATTTTTTTAAAAAGGAAAAAGGAGCTTTGGTAATCATTTATGACGGAAAGAAGGAGGGAGGCTGTGATGGACACAGGAAACTCTGGACATGGCTTGGGAAGCAGCATACTGGGGCAGGGACTTAGTCCAGGCAAGCCTGGGGTTGCTGGAAGCCTCAGGGACTAAGTTAGATGAGGATATGGGAAGGAGTCCAAAGGAATATTTTTCTTGGAAATTATTCCGGGGTCTCAGAATCAGCCCAGATGGAGACACTAAGGGCTACAAAAATCACCGCCATTTCCGAGTCACACAAAGCTCATACAGAAGAGCTGGCTCATATGAAAAACTGCCTGGAAAAAGGATCATCAGTACCATCTTTGTAGACTCAAGATGAACCTATTTGCAGGGGAACAATGGAGACACAGACATCGAAAGCAGTCTTATAGAATGGCGGGGGTGGGGGGTCGGGGGGAGGAGGGAGAGGGTGACATGTACGGAGAAAGTAGCATGGAAATATATACATTACCATGTGTAAAATAGATAGCCAAGGGAATTTGCTGTATGACTCAGGGAACTCAAACCGGGACTCTGTAACAACCTAGAGAGGGTGAGATGGGGAGGGAGGTTCATGAAGCAGGGGATATATGTATACCTATGGCTGATTCATATTGATGTTTGGCAGAAACCAACACAATATTGTAAAGCAATTATCCTTCAATTAAAAATGAATAAATTTAATTATAAAACAAAAAAAATAAACAGATGAGTAAATTAATGAAAAAAAAAAAAAAAACCTGCCTGCAATTTCTGTTCCACTGAGTTCTGAGGATTTTTAAGAGGAAGAATGAAGCTATGAAGCTACCTGAGACGATTCAATGGACTGCTCACCTGAGGTAAGCTGCAGATTTTGCTGAGCACTAGGAAGTCGTAAGTGCAGATGGACTCCTCTAGCTAAACAGGAGGCTTGTAGAGAGCCCTTCCCTAGGCTCCAAGCTGGGGAGAGAGCCTGGCCAAACAATTGTTGGCGCTTCACGACACGGAAGCCCAAGCCAGCAAGGCGGCTAATAAGGAAAAGACTGGAAGTTCTGCCAGGGCACTAAGGACTTTCCAACAAACCTGCAATGGAAGTGCACGGCCAAGAGGTGGTTAGCTCGGAAGACATCTCTGTACTCAGCTGGTTAGCTCGGAAGACATCTCTGTACTCAGCGGATCTCTCCGCTGTCTTGTGAGAAACGATGATTTTCCCTTCCTACAATCAAGTTAATTCAAAATCATAACTTCATTAGCTTCTGAATTTCTATTAAAATCTCAAAGATTTCTGGCAGTGTTTCATCACAACTATGACTGCTGCTGCTGCTGCTAAGTCGCTTTAGTCGTGTCTGACTCTGTGCTATGAATACGAGGATGCAAATAAAATTTGGGAATCTTAACAGAGATGCCTGTTATTTCTTCACCAAAGAGTTCATAAGACAAACTTGCTCTCTGCAATTTGTTCAGATTTTGTCAAATGGCAGTGGTAAATGTGTCATTTAAATAAAAATTCCCCAAACTAAAGCTCATTTAAATGGAGAAAAATCACAAAGAGACTGACCTGTGCTTAGAACACATGTACCCAAGATAAAAAGTGTTGAGTTTAAAATTGAGAATCTTAAAGTATATTTTATGTCATATTAGGAGTAAGCTTAATATCTGAAGCCAAAACAAAAATGCTCTTTCTTTTTATTTCAGGCTTCTTTTGCCCCACATTAATTGAGAAGCAGGGAAATAAACAGCGCTTCATCTGACCACGGGGAGGGAACCAAACCCTCTGGGCTCAGCTTTCTACTGGGCATTCTGTACCTGAGCAGGAGAAGGTGGTTTCTCTTCTTCCCTCTTAGTCTGATAAAAGAATACTCAGCCATCTTTGAATGGAAGCAGAATCCTTACCTGCATAATGCGATGTAACTTTAAAGAAAATAAATGAAAATACTCTTTGGAAGGTATATGGTTATACAAATAGGTAGTTTTTTTTATTTTTTTATTCCACCCCGCCCCCCGCCAAGATGTTATATACAAAAAAATTAAAACCTCTGTACAAAAACCACAGCCTCAAGAGAGCAAGGGCAAATATATTTGCCACATCTATGAGCAATTAAAGGATATATTTCCCTATTTATAAATAACATTCAAGTCAACCAATAGAAACATGACTTAAAACGCAGTAGAAAAAGTTGAGAAAGGGTATGAACAAGCAATTACAATACAAAAAACTAGTTAGCATGAAAAAGATGCTTGTCTCATTCCTTAGTGAAAATGTAATTTAAACATTAATGAGATTTCATGTTTCATTTTCTCAGAAAAGCAAAAATTAAACATTTGCTATTACCTTGTGCTGTCAAAGATCTGAGAAATATGGGCTTCTACAAATTGCAGATGAGATAATAGTAGCGTATAATTTTACTACAGGAAAATTTGCCAATACCTATCAACGTATGATGGAGAAGGCAATGGCACCCCACTCCAGTACTCCCATGGATGGAGGAGCCTGGAAGGCTGCAGTCCATGGTGTCGCTGAGGGTCGGACACGACTGAGCGACTTCACTTTCACTTTTCACTTTCATGCATTGAAGGAAATGGCAACCCACTCCAGCGTTCTTGCCTGGAGAATCCCAGGGACGGAGGAGCCTGGTGGGCTGCCGTCTATGGGGTCGCACAGAGTTGGACATGACTGAAGTGACTTAGCATAGCATAGCATCAACGTATGACACATGTGCTTTTAAAGTCAACAATTCTACTGCATATACACATACCCAGATAATTTCTACTTAGCTGTAGAAATTCTACAGCTAAGAATTTCCCTGGGGAGTTCCCTGGTGGTCTAGTAGTTAGTATTCAGTGCTTTCACTGCTGTGGCCTGGGCTTCAGTCCACAGTTGGGGAACTAAAATCTTGCAAGCTGCAGGGCATGGCTATAAATAAATAAATAAATAAATAAATAAATAAGACTTTCCCTGGATATACTTGAAAAAGTATATATTAATGTGTGTATGTGTAAATATGTATGTGAGGGTGTAGGGTGACCATATCTTCACTCATATGGGTTTCATTGGAGCATTGTTTATAAAAGACTAAAACTGGATACAGTTAGAATTGATCAGTGGGGGTTAGGCAAATTATAGGAAGATGACCTAATAAAACAATGTAAAGTCATTGAAAAGATGGAGTTAGACTTATATAAAATTAAATGGAAATATCTCATAATGTAGGAGAAAAAAGCGAAGGATGGCATAGTACATCTAGTATGATCCTTTTGCTATAAAGTAAGAAAAAAAGATATAAGAGGAGAGAGAGATGAAATTATATGTAATGCCCTCCTCACTCTAAGATATATAAAAAACCATAAATCAGTTACATTTTGGAGGCATCTTGAGAACTGAGATTTGGGGCAACAGAAAAAAATTATTTTTCATATTATACCCTTTTAGATTTTCTAATAAAATACATTATTAATTTCATCTGATAAAAATTCTCACAAGGTTATCTAAGCAAGGAAATTGTAGTCCAAATCTTGTTTTCTTCTTTGTACTTCTTTGCATTTAAAAAAAATGCTATTAACTATTTCATTAAAATATGCATATCTTCCTCATTTGTTTTCTTGTATGTTGAGAATCAGAATTGAATTGCTCTACCAGTTATATAAACAAATCCTGCCAAATTCAAAGAGAAATTAAAAGAAACATTTTTAAGAGAAGAAGTATGTAAAGATTAGACCACTAATGTGCATCTCAATAAATACCACTATTGTAAAATAGCAATGGATTTTCTAGTCATCCTTTTCATGTGATTCTTCTGCTTATATCAGTGCCCATCTGGGGGTGATTCACATGTCTTTAGTTAAACACTTTAAAAAAGTAAAGTATATATATATGTGAGTGTGTGTGTGTGTGTGTGTATGTATAAGAGTACACCAAAGTACATAAAAGAAATCTGGTGGCCATGTTCACTAAGTATTCTATTTTATGCAAATAAATTTGAATTATACTAGAAAATACATAATTAGATATTAATATTTAGCTGTTACAATAGTTGTGACAGTTATAAAGAGCATTTACCATCAGAATAAAGTCAGGGCACATTTCCAGACAGATGAAGGTTTTTCCCCCAAGGTAGCATCACTTTAAAAACAATTTCCAAAATAATACAAAAAAATAAAAAGAAATTCTGAATAGCTTTATAGCTATTAAACAAATTGGATTGCTAGTTAAAGCCTGCCAACAACCACAATACATACACTGCTGCTGCTGCTGCTAAGTCGCTTCAGTCGTGTTCGACTCTGTGTGACCCCATAGACGGCAGCCCACCAGGCTCCCCCATCCCTGGGATTCTCCAGGCAAGAACACTGGAGTGGGTTGCCATTTCCTTCTCCAATGCATGAAAGTGGAAAGTGAAAGTGAAGTT
Organism: Bos javanicus; assembly: GCF_032452875.1. NCBI lineage: Eukaryota > Metazoa > Chordata > Mammalia > Artiodactyla > Bovidae > Bos > Bos javanicus. The sequence continues at coordinate 46,076,290 of NC_083869.1, read as the reverse complement.
GCTCAGTCGTGTCTGACCCTCAGCGACCCCATGGACTGCAGCCTTCCAGGCTCCTCCATCCATGGGATTTTCCAGGCAAGAGTACTGGAGGGGGGTGCCATTGCCTTCTCTGATACATACAGTACAAGTGCTAAAATCCAAAACAGACAATACCTAGGCTAATAATCCATATGGAAATGGATTAGAGTTGGAGACATTAGTATGAACTCCTGCTTAGCTTAATATAGACACACGTAATTACACACGGAAATAGTTACAAATAATGTATTGTGGTAGTGAAGAAATCCAGATATCTATATGAAAAAAAAAGATCTCTTACATCATAGCACAGAAAAAAATTAACTTAAAATAGATCACAGAGCTAAAGGTAAAACTTAACTATAAAATTGCTTTAAAAAACACATAAGAATAAAAATCTTTGTACCCCTGGGATAGGCAAAGATTTTTAGACAGAACACAGAAAGCCAGAAGGTTCAAACCATAAGTTTAAAAAATTCATAAATTTTAGCTGAGCGCCGAAGAATTGATGTTTTTGTACTGTGGTGTTGGAGAAGACTCTTGAGAGTCCCTTGGACTGCAAGGACATCCAACCAGTCCATTCTGAAGGAGATCGGCCCTGGGATTTCTTTGGAAGGAATGATGCTAAAGCTGAAACTCCAGTACTTTGGCCACCTCATGCAAAGAGTTGACTCATTGGAAAAGACTCTGATGCTGGGAGGGATTGGGGGCAGGAGGAGAAGGGGACGACAGAGGATGAGATGGCTGGATGGTATCACTGACTCGATGGACGTGAGTCTGAGTGAACTCCGGGAGCTGGTGATGGACAGGGAGGCCTGGCGTGCTGTGATTCATGGGGTCGAAAAGAGTCAGACATGACTGAGTGGCTGAACTGAACTGAACTGAACTGAAAAACATTTTCTCTTTTGAAAGACATTACTATGAATATTGATTCCCTGGTGGCTCAGACGGTAAAGCCTCTATGTGCAATGCAGGAGACCTGCGTTCCATCCCTGGGTCATGAAGATCCCCTGGAGAAGGAAATGGCAACCCACTCCAGTACTCTTGCCTAGAAAATTCCATGGATGGAGGAACCTGGTGGGCTACAGTCCATGGGGTTGCAAAGAGTCAGACACAACTGAACGCCTTCACTTTCTTTCACTATGAAAATAAAAGGCAAACCACAAAATGGAAGAAAATATTTCTAATATGTAGCTCTGACATAGGACTTTATTCAGAATACATCAAGACATATCACAACTCAATAGTAAGACAAACAACGCAGTTAATAATTGAGCAAAAGATTTGAAAATACAGGCTAGAAAAGAACATGACAGCCAATGAGAAAGTGAAGTCGCTCAGTCATGTCCGACTCTTTATGACCCCATGGACTGTAGCCCACCAGGTTCTTCCATCCATGGGATTTTCTAGGCAAGAGTACTGGAGTGGGTTGCCATTTCCTTCCCCAGGGATTGAACATGGGTCTCCCGCATTGCACACAGAGGCTTTACCGTATGAACCACCAGAGAATCGTGTGAAAATGTGTTCAACATGTTGTCATGAAGCACACAAAAACTAAAATCATAATGAGATTCTATTACATATTCGCTGAAATAGCTGGAATTAATAGGACTGAAAAAGTCATATGTCACTGAGATTATGAAGCAATTGGAATTTTCATACTGTTTTGTTGGAAATATAAAATGATAATATCAAATTGAAAAAATATTTAGGAGCTTCCTATAAAGTTAGACATACAGCTACTCCTAAGTAATTGCCCAAGAGAAATAAAAGAAAATATAGCCACACAGTAACTTCTATACACACGTTCATAGCAATATTTTTCACGATGCAAAAATACCAGGGAGGGACTCCCCAGACATCTATCAAGCAGAAGAACAGAAAAACTAGGATATGCCCATACAATGAAATACTATGCACCAATAACAAAGATTAAGCAACTGATTTATACAACAAAATAGAGGAATCTCAAAATAATGTGTTGAATGGAAGAAATAAGAATACATTCTTTATTTTTCCACTTGTATAAAATTTAGAAAATGCAAACTAATTATGAGAAAAAAATAGATTTTTTTTGGTTTGTTGCCTGGTGACAAAGGCAGGGGGTAAAACGGCTTTTTAAAGGGGTGAGAGGATATTTTGGCAGAGAGGGGTGATAAAAATATTCTGTATCTTAATTGTAGTGATGTTGCTTGGGTGTATTGACATATCAAAGCTCAAGTAATTGTATTTATTATATGTATGCACTTCATTGTACATAAATTATACTGCAACAAAATTATTTTCAAGGGTCACATACCTGTTGTTTTGGAGAGGACACCAAGAATTTAAAGAAAAATACACTAGAGTTGGAGTAAAGGATAAAAGCCAAGCTTTAGAGCTAGCTGATACATATTAGGAAGAAAGACACTCAAGGGAAGATATGCTGGGTCCTAATTATAAGAGTCGGGCAACTTAAGAGCTCAGACTCTGCCATCTTGAAAGGTTCTAGTGTTCATCTTCCTGTTCAAAGGTTCATCTTCCTGATAGAAGATGTTATCTGATCAAGTTGCAGACTCTGATTCAAGCCTTCCTTACCGCCTCCCTATGCTCTCCATCTTCAGTAAAGCGATGGGTACTGAGCTTAACACCTTAAAATTGTGCCAGGTAAATTATTTTATGTTAACCTAATGTCTCAGATGGAGAAGGCAATGGCGACCCACTCCAGTACTCTTGCCTGGAAAATCCCATGGGCGGAGGAGCCTGGTGGGCTGCCGTCTATGGGGTCACACAGAGTTGGACATGACTGAAGTGACTTAGCAGCAGCAGCAATGTCTCAGATAGTGATGTCTGAAAATTGTTTAATGGCTTCATCCATTTCCACCCCCACACCATTTGAAACATTTGAATTTCAACAGGGCATTCCTATACTCAGTAGTAGAACCCACAGTGCCCACTCTCTCTGAAGGTGGGATGCAGGCATGGTGGCTGGGGAAGGGCAGAGTTGAGCTGGCCAGTGGAACTTTAGGTTCAGCTCCTGTAACTATGAGATGCTCTTCCCTCTAACACTAAGCTCGGCCCTGCCAAGTCATAAAAGAATGCAGACCAGGGCTTTTAATGGAAGGAAAATCTTGTATAGACAAGATGAGTTTTCACCTTTACAAATTTGCTATGGCACCAAAACTAGAAGTCCAATTCACACAAAATCAGAGTCTTGGAAAAATGGTTCTTTTTTGGACAGCTTTAGAGTTCTCCCTCTGTTATCTGGATCATGTGGCCCAATAGAGGACTCAGGTGCAAAGATGGGGTACACATACTCTATTTGACCTCTCCAGAACCCTGACCTAGTTCTTTCAACTGCTCACCACTCTGTGAAAGGAACCCAATAGGATCAGAGGATATATATATGTATACATATATATATATAAAGCAGGTGTGTAAAAGCAGGTGTGTTATTTTGAGTGGGCGGCTCTTAAACCACTCTCTTGTGGGAAATGTTAACATCTGAAGCAATCAAAAATTATATGGCATGTATAGTAATCATTTCACAGACTAATAATTTTCCTTCTCCTCTCCTGTTTCCTTTCCTTATTGCAGTCCATAGTGGTCTGAGTTGTGTCCTACAAAAAGATATGTCAAAGTCCTTACCACCAATATCTGGGAATGTGATTTTATTTGCAAAGAGCATCTTTGCAGATGTAATTAGTTAAGGATCTCAAGATGAAGTCATCCTGGATTTACAGTCCTAAATTGAATAATTGGTATCTTTATAAGAGTAAACACAGAAAAAGAGCCTTGCAAAGACAAAGGCAGAGACTGGAGTGACTTCCAGCTACAAGTCAAGGAAGGTCAAAGATTTCTGGGAGACAGCAGCAGCTAGGAAGAAACGAAGAAAGATTTTCCTCAAGTGTCTTCAGAGGGAACATTGCTCTGGTTTGGCCTTCTGGCCACCAGAACTGTGAAACAATAGATTGCTGTTGTTTTCAGCCACCAGTTCAGTTCTGTTCAGTCGCTCAGTCGTGTCCGACTCTTTACAGCCCCATGGACTGCAGCACGCCAGGCTTCCCTGTCCATCACCAACTCCCAGAGCTTACTCAAACTCATGTCCATCGAGTTGGTGATACCATCCAACCATTTCATCCTCTGTTGTTCCCTTCTCCTCCAGCCTTCAATCTTTCCCAGCATCAGGGTCTTTTCCAATGAGTCAGTTCTTCCCATCAGGTGGCCAAAGTATTGGAGTTTTAGCTTCAGCATCAGTCCTTCCAATGAATATTCAGGACTGATTTCCTTTAGGATTGACTGGTTGGATCTACCAAGTCTGTGCTAATTTGTTATGCAGCCCCAGGAAAGTAATACATGGGCCAATCCCGTAACTCCATCAAAATTGCCAACAGTACTTTAGATAAACCATGCTCCAAAGCTATGAGCTATGAAAAACTTGACTATGAAATTAGAGTCAAGAGTTTTTCATAAGTCCATTGGAAGGTAAAAGCAAAAGTCTAAGCAATATCATGCAGAGAAAAGAAAAAGGCTGGTAAGATTACCAATGGCTATCACTCTTTTGGAAAATAATTTGGTATAATCCTTTTAAAAATTTTTATTGGAGTATAATTGCTTTAGAATGTTATGTTAGTTTTACTGTATAGCAAAGTGAATCAGCTACATGTCTACATATATCCCTGCTCTTTTGGAATCTGCTGTTACCTTGTACAGTTGAAGATGTGCACAGCCTTTGAGCATAACCTCTGCAATGGAGAGAAACTGTTGCACATGAGGACAAATGCAGGAACTTTTAAAAAACATTATTGTTCCTAATAGCCACAAACTGGAAAAGAAAATCCAAATGCCCATCAACAGGATGACAACAAATGAAATGCCCTGCATACGTATAAACAGTATGTTATCCTACAGTGAATATTCATGAACTATAGCTACATGCAACAAACTGAATGAATTTTTCAAATGTAATGTTGAACCAAAAAGAAAAGACAAAAATATACACTTAGTATGAGTCCATCTATAGGAAATCCTGAAAATAGTCCTCAAAATGAAATTCTATTATTTGAAGATGCATCTTTAGGTAATAAAGCTATAAGGCATAGCAAGAAAGTGATTACTATGAAATTTAGGATAGAAGTTAACTCTAATAGGCAAAGCAAGTGGCTATGATGAGGGGAGCTATAAACACTTTGGTGACATTTCTTTTTATTTAGTTCTGTGGTTGTTTCACAAATGTTTATATTTTTATTTTCTGTACCTTTATTTATTATTTGTTGTTCCGTTGCTCAGTCATGTCCACCTCTTTGGACTGCATGGACTGCAGCACGACAGGCTCCCCTGTCCTTCTTACTCTCTTACATGTAAAATAGTTTAAATATTTTTCAAAATTAGTTTTTTGGAAAAGAGTAAAGAATAAAAAGAAAGGAATCTATAGATGCTTTAAGAGCATAAAATGTTCCAGTTCCCCTTGAATAAATTTGTATGTTTTCGTATGGTTCTTTCACATTCTTTTTCCTGCTCTAATTTCTAGTCTGTCAGCTAAAGTCTTAGTCGAGGCATTTCCTACTAAAACCTAAGATTCTGAAAAAGAAAGGGAATTTGATGAAAAAGCTCAACAGATCTTAATTGTTGCCTCGAGGTCACGCTGTGTGGGAATGCGGTATTTAGCACTGCCATAGAGGAGCTCCCTGGAGGCTGCTGAGTGGTGGCGGAGGCTGGGTGGAGATGCAGACAGGTTTGTGTGTATGAGGGAGGCCAGCTGATGTGCTGCACTTCGCCATTTCGAAGGGCTTTCCGTGCAGTCTCCTTGGAGCCTCACCTGTAAGAAGATCTTACTTCTTCTGTTTTACTTATGGGATTTTTATGCTGCAAAGAAGTTAAAAGACTAGTCCAAAGTCTCAACTTTGGTAAATGACAGGGGCGGAATTGGAAGCTGGGTTTTCTCCATCCAAATGCAGTGACTTTCTAAAAAATTTTATTTTATCAATATATTAAAGTTTAGTTGATTAACAGTGTTGCATTATTTTTAGGTGTATAGCAAAGTGATATACTGGAGATCGTGGGGGAGCTATAATGCATTGGTGACATTTCTTTTCATTAAGCTGTATGGTGATTTCATGGATATTTATATTTTTATTTTCTATACCTTTGTTTTATTTTCTGTAACTTTATTCACTATGAAAGTGAAAGTAAAGTCGCTCAGTCATGTCCAACTCTTTTTGACCCCATGGACTATAGCCTACCAGGCTCCTACATCCATGGGATTTTCCAGGCAAGAGTACTGGAGTGTGTTGCCATATCCTTATTCACTATATTCTCTTATATATAAAATATTTTAAATATTTTTAAAAATGAATTTTTTGGAGAAGGGTAAAGGATACAAAAGAGAAGACTCTGTGTGTTAGTTGCTCAGTCATATCCAACTCTTTGCAATACCACGGACTGTAGCTCCTTGATCCAAGGAATTCTTCAGGCAAGAATACTGGAGTGGGTTGCCATTTCCTTCTCCAGGGGATCTTCCTGACTCAGGGATCTAACCTGATCTCCTGTATTGTAGGCAGATTCTTTACTTGCTGAGCCACCAGGGAAGTATAAAAGAATCTCCCTTGGTGCTTCAAAAGCTAATATGTTCCAGTCCATACACATGTAGCTATTATTTTTCAAATTCTTTTCCCATTGAGGTTATTACAGAGTATTGAGCAGAGTTCCCTGTGCTCTACAGTAGGTCCTCGTTGATTTTCTGTTTTAAATATAGCGTGTAATGCAGTGACTTTTAATGGAGTTTGGCAGCAAACTTACCAATATCAGCATACCTGTAACAGGAGACTTGGTGGTACTAAACTCATTTGTGCAAACATCTCAGCCTCTGGCTATGGAGACATGTGCTGAGAGACACTTGGCTATGCAGAATACAGAAAACATTTAAACTAATCACAGTACCTCTGAGGATTTTGTCCTTTGTAACGCTTTTACTCATGGCACAATCAAAACACAAAATTGATATTTCTTGTGGTGGTTTGTGCTCTTAGCAAAGTCCTCTGTTTATCTTCCTTATGGTTGATATTTCATCCCCCTACCCAAATACTTATGCTCTCTTAGCCAAACCCCAGTTCTTTACACACTCAAAGCAGTGAATTACTTGTTAAAACATTTCAGATAAACAGATATAATCACATCTCTGTTTGGACTTCATGCTGGAGGGAGTGTGCAGAGACCCTGGCTATTTCATATTGTGGAGACCCCACTTTTTTCATACTGCTACCTTTGATGCCAGTAAATCAACCATTTACAATACTGCTTCTGCCAAGAAATCCCCCAGGCCCTTGTGAGGATATGTGAAAAGACTGAACAAATATCAGCATTTTATCCTCATTCCTGTCCTCAAAGCCTTTGCAAACTTACACAAGCTCTTTTTCATGGTGTCTTCCACACAGAGGATGTCTGAAATCTACTGAAACCATTCCTGGTACTGATACTTCAGTCTGGGAGTTGGATAGCAAACATTGCATCTCTTAAATGTTTTGATAAAGCAATAGAAATAAAACAGAAGCTTAAATGAAGCCCAAACTAAGGTCCCAGTCAGCATCAATTTGGATGTATTTCTCTTACTTTCCACAGTTGGTTCTTTCTTACACTCTAAGACACAGGCTTATCTGAGTTATCAGTTTTGTAGAATGATAAAGCTTTGTGAAGATCATTAGAATCTGGGGGACAGAGACAAGGCAAAGATGGCAATGTAAAGAAAAGTACACACAGTGAAAAAGTGTTTGCTTATTATCTACTGAACTACATATGATGCTCTGTCTAGGCAATTTTGGTAGTACTCTAACATGGGTCTGGCTGCTTGATGGATATGTCTGTCAAAACAGCCTTCAGATCATCTCCTTCTCTCTCCAGGCCTCCTGAGAGTTACCTCCATAGGACAATTGCACACACCCTCATCATGCAACATAATCTTTCCGTCATTGCCATACTTGCATCTAAAATGAAATACAAGAAGAGAATGAGTTAGAATCTCAGTACAAACCTTTTGAAAAATTAGGAAATCCTACATTTAGAGTTTATCTTTTAAATTGGAACAGCACATGTATCATATAATCAATACATAAAAGCGAAGCTATGAGTTCATTTTTAAGAATCTGGTGGAGTTTAAGGAAAGGCCATGGAGAGAATGACTGTCATCTTGAATTAGAATCCAGCATGCCTGAAATGGATGACACTAATAGTCCAAGAGAAATGCTGGACTGGAAGAAACACAAGCTGGAATCAAGATTGCCGGGAGAAATATCAATAACCTCAGATATGCAGATGACACCACTCTTATGGCACAAAGTGAAGAGGAACTCAAAAGCCTCTTGATGAAAGTGAAAGTGGAGAGTGAAAAAGTTGGCTTAAAGCTCAACATTCAGAAAACGAAGATCATGGCATCTGGTCCCACCACTTCATGGGAAATAGATGGGGAAACAGTGGAAACAGTGTCAGACTTTATTTTTTTGGGCTCCAAAATCACTGCAGATGGTGACTGCAGCCATGAAATTAAAAGACGCTTACTCCTTGGAAGGAAAGTTATGACCAATAGCATATTCAAAAGCAGAGACATTGCCAACAAAGGTCTGTCTAGTCAAGGCTATGGTTTTTCCTGTGGTCATGTATGGATGTGAGAGTTGGACTGTGAAGAAGGCTGAGGGCCGAAGAATTGATGCTTTTGAACTGTGGTGTTGGAGAAGACTCTTGAGAGTCCCTTGGACTGCAAGGAGATCCAACCAGTCCATTCTGAAGGAGATCAGCCCTGGGATTTCTTTGGAAGGAATGATGCTAAAGCTGAAACTCCAGTACTTTGGCCACCTCATGCGAAGAGTTGACTCATTGGAAAAGACTGTGATGCTGGGAGGGGTTGGGGGCAAGAGGAGAAGGGGACGACAGAGGATGAGATGGCTAGATGGCATCACCGACTCAATGGACATGAGTCTGAGTGAACTCCGGGAGTTGGTGATGGACAGGGAGGCCTGGCGTGCTGCGATTCATGGGGTCGCAAAGAGTCAGACATCACTGAGCGACTGATCTGATCTGATCTGATCTGAATAGTCCAAGAAACATTCACATTCCTTTCTCAGTGTTCTGATTGCACATCTGTAGGCAAATGAAGTTGCATCTGATATGAAAATATCCAAGGAAGTAAGGAGAAGCAAATCAATATGGATTCTTAGACCAAAGTCTGCAGAAAGAATTTTAAGTATTTTCAGATTTGAAGGATATCTTCACTTGGAATTGCTGGACTACTCAGAACTGATAAACCTCAGTTCTCAAATCTGTAAGTTGGGGGTGTTGCTGCTGCTGCTAAGTCGCTTCAGTCGTGTCCGACTCTGTGTGACCCCATAGACGGCAGCCCACCAGGCTCCCCCATCCCTGGGACTCTCCAGGCAAGAACACTGGAGTGGGGTGCCATTTCCTTCTCCAATGCATGAGAGTGGAAAGTGAAAGTGAAGTCGCTCAGTCGTGTCTGACTCTTAGTGACCCCATAGACTGCAGCCTACCAGGCTCCTCCATCCATGGGATTTTCCAGGCAAGAGTACTGGAGTGGGGTGCCATTGCCTTCTCCGAAGTTGGGGATAGTTGTACCTTATTCAATGGGTTGCAGCACTGGTTTAATGAGCTCATATAAAGAACTTAACAAGAAGTCAAATACTTAGTAATTGCTTAATGAAATTACAATGAACAATTATGGTACATTGTTTCCCAGAAATATTTATTTGTATATGAAATTTCAGGCTCTCAGAGTAAGTAATAGGAAAACTACTACAGACTGGAAGTTTGTGTTCAACCTACAAATCAGATTTTCCTCCATTATGTTATTTGCTGCTCACAGTCAGCTTGAGTTTCTGTATTTCCACATTTCAGAGGACAACAAGGGCAGTCACTCTAGAAGTTCATAAACAAATAAAAAGCAGCAATGTTGCCTTACACTTCATGCCAAAGACAGCATCATACACACAGAAAAACATTGGTTTAAACTAGTTTAAACTAATATCCCTTTGAACTATATTTTTATAATTTTGATCATGACAAAGTGTTCTTTGAATCATATTCTGACCACTCTGTCCAAAAAGTGCCCTATTCACAGAGAGCTCTTTAATTTTCTTTTTGTGCCTCTTTCTTTTATATATATACCTTATATAGGTGTATATACATATATATATATATATATATATACATATATATATATATATATATACATATATATATATGGTAGAAGTGCAGGAACATGTTATTTATCTAAAGGCATCTCATGGGATTTTAATTCATTGTTATCTCAGGAACCTGAGGGGATGAAATATAGGTACAAAGAATTTAGTGGCTTTTCCCTTGTTTTTAACAAAAGCCTTATCCAATTTTCTATGGAATAGGTTAACGATAATTTATTATAGAAAAGTTGTGTTATATTTGTGCAGTTCTGTTGTTTTCATGGGAATTATGTGGTGATTAAAACTATTCAGTAGTTCCTTAAAATAGCAAGTGACACCTATTCTAGGTAAGGCAATAAGCTAGCGGTTGCTGCCTGCCCACCGGAATCACCTAGAGCTTTCAGAAATGATTCGTGTCTGTGCCGCACCCCTGAGAAAGGCTTACTTAATTGGTCTGCAGCGGGGCCCGAACACTGCTGATTAAAGGTGCTCCACATGTTTCATGTCTGTAGCAAGACAGAGAATTACTGGGACATAGCTGAGAATTACTGTGATCCATGAATATAAAACAGACAAGCCACGTTTAAACTTCCCCTCAAGGAGCTTCAGATTCTACTTAGGAAAATATACTTTTAAAATTCATTGACATTCTTTAAAAAGGTGTTAAATGACGCAATCTCTGATACATCCCATATCCCTTTTATCTTTCTATCTCTCATCTCTTACTCTCTAGTAATAGAAGACCAGAGAAATAGAGAAATCACACCTTGAAATAAAAAGTAGAAACATCACAGGCCACTTAATAATATGCTGTTACAGATTCCTTTAATTGTGTGGAAAAGGAATTTTTTTTTTTTAAAGAAACAAAATGTACCCACTAAGTGTCCAGGAATTATCACAGATGCTTGGGGAGTGTGGTCATTGTGAAAACTGGGCATTGAGAACTGATAGTGCTGGCTTTATTTAAGGTTGTTGATGCTCATTTGTTTGGTGATAAAATCGCAATCCCATGCTCTCCCATTAGCTGAATTTCATTTCTGCCTTCCCAGCTCAGCTGCACAGAGCTCTCACACAACCCCTGTGCTGTTACTGTACCGTGAGGAGCCAAGTTGGCCTTGTTAATAGGCTATGCCAAAAGCTGGAGCAGCCCCAACAGAGGCAATCTGATTCCAATCTGGGGATGAAAGTACAATCCCCCCTGCCAGGTTTAAATTGAGAGCATATTACTCGTTTTTAGTTAATTTCCCAGCCTGCAGAACAATTCAGCACATGTGCACCATGTATGTTCCCTCAGCTGCTTCCTCAGGGACCCTGACCTTGAGGGGATAGTTGTAATTGGGGGGAAAAGTTAATAAATGACAATCATAGTCAAATACCCTATTTATGTAAGAAAATGCATGTATTAAAACTAAAAGCAGAACAAATACAAGAGGAGTGGATTGATTTTTTAAACCTGAGACATTTTTCTTGTCTCAGGTTTAATTCTTTCATAATGTCAAGCTTGGAAGCACCATGGGGGTGAGGGAGTGAAATGCAATGGTTCTCAAAACACAAGTGCTGGAAAGAAACACGGTCATAGCAAGTCAGTGTGGGAGAAGCCATCCCGTTCATGGCAAAAACATACCTTCCTACAGGTTTTAAATCTGCTTCATCTGGGTAGACTTCTTGGAGGTGTATTGAAAACTTTGAAGGAGATTTTACAATCTTTCCCTTCCATCCTTTTCAAGTGTATTCCTTTTAAATATTAATCATTGTTGCTATCACTTACATGATTGTAGCACCCATGATTCATAAAAATGTGTAATCATCAAAACTCCTATGAATTCAGTAATGTTTTATGTGCTCTTTGTGCTAAGTAGATTCAGTCATGTCTGACTGTTTGCCACCCTATGGAATGTATGCCACCAAGCTCCTCTGTCCATGGGATTCTCCAGGCAAGAATACTGCAGTGAGTTGCCATGCCCTTCTCCAGGGAATCTTCCCAACACAGGGATGAAAACCGGGTCTCTTGTGTCTCCTGCTTTGGCAGATGGGTTCTTTATCACTAGTGCCATCTGGGAAGCCTCAGTCATCAAAATTTCTATGAATTAAGTAATTATGTGTGTGTGTGTGTGTATGTGTGTGTGTCTGTGTTATCATGTTACACATATGTATTTACATTTATATATTTATACTGCTTTACATGTTTATACGTGTGTGCATATTTATGTAATTAAGTGCAATTTCACTTGCATACATTTGAAAAATATGATTCATCAGGTCACCTGAATAACTCCATGCTTTTCAGTCCATGGTATCCCTTCCTTTGATAGCCCAGAAAAATTCCCAGGTCCTCAATCTTTGATATCTGCAGTATGTCCAGCCCCTCACACTATGTTCCTGGGAAGAATGCTTTTCCTTCTAACTCGTTCTTCTCATCCTACTTCCCACCTTGCCTTCATAGCTGTGGTCCTTCTGTCTGAATCCATCACCTCATGGACATACATTCTTCTTCCTTTGCTAAATATTCCTAGGACACTACTGTTGTACAAACAACATTCATTCAAGATTTGGGACTAGCAGAAGGGTGCAGTCACAACACAGCTAAGAAGGCAGTTGAAAATTGAATAGCATGTATCTCTGTTCTGTCATCTGTCCAGCCTTCCTTACCAAATCCTCTTTCTCCTCCCTCTCTCTGTCTCTTCTCAGGATCTAGCCTGACTCCATTTTGCTGGGATCTGCTCTCTTCTAACCAAGAATTTCTCCCATGTCTGACACTTCTCCTTCAACAGTCTTCCTCCTTTTCCACCTCAGGTTCCCCCACCAAAGCAAATTCCCACCTGCCCTGTCTTTGACATCAGGATAAAATGAAAATCTCTTGTTATTTTATTACACAGAGAAATTTTCATGCTTTCTCTATTACTCTCCTGGACACTATGGTTAACTTAAAAAGCCTCAGTGAGCCTTTTGGCTTTCCCAAAACAATTTCTTTTGGCTTTCCCAAAACAATCCACCTGAACGTCAGTCAGCTTGTACAATTCCAGCTTTTCCTCCCTACCACAGATAGGGTGAGGGTCACTGATTTGGCTGCAGTGGTGCTTGGTGCACCCCTTTAAGTCAAATCCCCTGCACTGTGGCCCAGTCAGTGGTCCAAAGCCCCTCCAGCCTGGAAATAGGTGATCTATACATTCCTCAAACTATTTCATGGGCAGATGTGGCCTTTGAGGCAGTTTTCTTTTCTCTTCACTTTATCTTGAGTTTTTCTCCTTTTCCTTCTTTTTGGTTGCTTTCTGTGTGTGAGCTAAGTTGCTTCAGTCATGTCCAATTCTTTGCAACACTATGGACTCTAGTCTGCCAGGCTTCTCTGTCCATGGTATTCCCCAGGCAAAAATACTGGAGTGGGTTGTCGTGCCCTCCTCCAGGGGATCTTCCCGACCCAGGGATCAAACCTGTGTCTCTTGTGTCTCTGCATTAGCAGGCAGATTCTTTATCACTAGCTCTACCTGGGAAGCCCCACTTGCTTTCTATAATGAAGCTAAAGAATACCTACAGATAAAGGGGCGAAAAGAAAGTTAGTGAAGTGTTCATTCTCCCAGAGGCATTACATTTTAATGCACAACATAGTCTTAAGCCAAGATAGCTTCAAGCAAGAGTCTCTCTGGCTGGGGGATATTAATCACCCAGAAGCCAGTGGAGAATATATCTTTGGGGGAAGAGAGCCTCCCAGCCCTTGGGAATCACGCAGTATACCATGACTTCCTATGTCATCTTCCCATTCGTTTCATAGACCAGCTTACTTAATAGAGAAATTAAAATGGATGAACTCCAAGTAAAATCACGTTTCCCTTCTCCAATCCAGGCTACTGGTTTACTATCTCATTTAGGCTTCTTTCATTGTCCTCCAAATCTATCACAGCTCAGCCCTGAGTTCCTAGTTGATGCTAAATAGATTCTTACATAAGAAATCCTATGCCCAGATCTTATGGAGCATTGATCTATTTCCAAAAGTCAGAAATAGGCATTTTTCTTCTCCTGAAAGGAAGTTAATCAAATGGAAAACTCACCAATCAGGATGTAGACTTGCACTTTGGAATAGTGCCAAGTAAATATTCAGTGACTGGCATTATGTTGCAGTGGTTAGGATTTTGAATCAAAATTAGATCCACCAGGTCTGGCAACTCAGCTCTGACGCTAACCAGGTGACCCAGGGCAGGTTACTTAATATGTCTGGCTTACTTTCATCACATGTGAAATGGGAATAATAAAGTACCTCTCCCATGGTTTGGTGCATAATGAAGTGAGGCAATTCCATTTTAGTGCTCAAAACAATATATTTTTTAGAAAAGAATATAACAAGAAATTCAAATGCGCCTCCTCACATCTGCTTTCACTGAGGCAACTGGGTGATGGGTATTGATGTCAAGGTGACTCTGAGACTGAATTCAGAAATTACAAAGAGAAGTGCAATGAATTGGCTACACAACTCTTAAACTCCCAGCCTCTTTGAAACTATCAAAAGTAAAGAGAGGAGTAAAGGAGTAACCATTTATGAAGGGATTTCTTTGGAGACAGCCAGAGCTGTTGTGAGCCCCTAAGATTCCTTTTGGGGTTGGAGGTTCAGGTATGTGGCTTATTATCCTTTAGCCCACAGTTTTTTAACTTTGAAGTGAGAAAGGGCTTCAATAGGACCACTTTGAGACCTTGATGTACCTTGTCTGGGGCCAGCTAACGTTGTGAAAGCAGGCTTGACTCCTGCTCCATTCATTCTGAGGGCGGAGACAGAGATCAGCTAAGTGCCTGGGCAGCAGAGAAAGGACCGAGCTGCAGGGTTAGGGCAGCTGCAGAGCCATTATTTGTAAGGGCAAAGGATGCAGCAGCATTCTCCACTGACCAGATGGAGACCACCCAGAAGAGAGACAGTTGCCTAGTGCTAGTCATTCAGACAGTTGCCTGAGAGGGGTGGAGCGCCCCAGGATCTAGAGCTGGAAAGGAATGCCCGTGTGTTAGAGGCTGTGAAAAGAACCACACGTGACCACCTAATATAAAGAGGCATAAGTTGGTTCATGTTTATTGCAAGAGGGTGGATCCAGCCAAGCTTCTTCAGTGAGATTTGGGAAGAGTCAAGAAAGTGTTATAGAAAGAAATGCCAGCTTTTTTTTTAGTATTTGTCAGGTAGTACAGAGATCTGTTCAAGGAAGACACTTCCTTGCCATCTCTCACCACTCCCTTTACTATATCTCTGGCCTCAAATGGTCAGGAACTGGCTAGCAAGGCACCAGCTGGTTGCATGTTCTTCAGAGAAACAGAACCAATAGGATGTATGTGTGTGTGGTGAGAGACAATAGAGATAGGATTAAGATATCCATCTATCAAGATACTTATTTTAAGGAATTGGCTTACACAGTTGTGGGGCCTGGCAAGTCTAAAATCTGCAGGCAGATTTGGTTGGCAAGCCAGACCTCCAGGAAGGAGTTGCAGTTGGAAGAGTCTAGAGTCAGTCTGCAAGCAGAATTCCTTCTCACTCAAAGGAGGTCAGTCTTTTTTTTAAGACCTTCAACTGATTGGTTGAGGCCCATTCACATCACAGAGGATTATCTCCTTTACACGAAGTGTGCTGATTTAAATGTTAATTTCATCAAAGTTTAAAAAGGATAGTGAGACACCAGAAAGAATAAAACAAAATAAGTCTTTTGATTATTACATGATACTCATACATAATATACCAGTTACAAGTGCTGGGCATCGAGTAAATGTTCAATAAATATTCACTATTGATATTATATATACATACATGTATAATTTACTATAAATAGGACATTTTATATACGTATGTGTGTATGTGTGTGTGTGTGTGTGTATTGATATATATAACATTACGTCTTGTTCAGTTCAGTTGCTCAGTCGTGTCCGATTCTCTGTGACCCCATGAATCACAGCACGCCGGGCCTCCCTGTCCATCACCAACTCCTGGAGTTCACCAGACTCACGTCCATCGAGTCAGTGATGCCATCCAGCCATCTCATCCTCTGTCATCCGCTTTTCCTCCTGCCCCCAATCCCTCCCAGCATCAGAGTCTTTTCCAATGAGTCAACTCTTCGCATGAGGTGGCCAAAGTACTGGAGTTTCAGCTTTAGCATCATTCCTTCCAAAGAAATCCCAGGGCTGATCACCTTCAGAATGGACTGGTTGGATCTCCTTAGTCTTATAACCTGAAACAGATGCATACATTTCACTGAACTGATTGATAGGTGGGAAGAACAAAAAAAAATTTTTGAAGTATTTACTTCTTTTATAAAGTTATATTTCAGTTACTGTGCTTTATGTATTGATGTTTTGCATAAATATATCGTCTGAACTTTTCTCTGTGGTGGGATAAATATAAACTTTGAAATTTAAATATATTCATGTCCTGGCAAATACAATTGTCTTTGTTGGTGTTTATTATTGTCTATGCTGCTGCTGCCGCTAAGTCGCTTCAGTCCTGTCTGACCCTGTGCCATCCCATAGATGGCAGCCCACCAGGCTCCCCCATCCCTGGGATTCTCTAGGCAAGAACACTGGAGTGGGTTGCCATTTCCTTCTCCAGTGCATGAAAGTGAAAAGTCAAAGTGAAGTCGCTCAGTTGTGTCCGACTCTTAGTGACCCCATGGACTGCAGCCTACCAGGCTCCTCTGTCCATGAGATTTTCCAGGCAAGAGTACTGGAGTGGGGTGCCATTGCCTTCTCCTATTATTGTCTGTAGCTGGGGGCAATATTGATTCAAGTAAACAAATAATTAGCTTGCTCATTTGAAGTAGGAAGGCGTAATTAATGAATTTGCTTAATGTTCTACCTCGCTGGAGACACATAGCCCTTTGGGTCATTGTTCTTTCATTTTCAGTCTCTCTCTCACTCTCTTTCTCACTGTCTCCATCTACCTCTATCTCTGTTCACAATGTACCTGCTTATTCTGCTACTTTGGATTCCAGAAAATATAGTTGCATACGGTACTTAAAGTAAGGTGATGACTCAGAGACATCAGTCAACCTGGCCCAATGCTAATGTTCAAAGATACTTTTTTAGATGTTATTTTCTTGGCTTTGTAAGCAGTTTTTTAAGAGATGCTTTTAAAAATTGAAGATGAAGATCAATAAGAATAAATTTGATGTCTGGATGTAGCAGGCTTGCATTAGGACAGAAATAGGCTCTATTACACAAATAAACCCTTTCAGTTATAGCCTTTTGTTCAGTTGCTAAGTCATGTCTGACTCTTTGTGACTCCATGAACTGCAGCACTCCAGGCTCCCCTGTCCTTCACTATCTCCCAGAGTTTGCTCAAACTCATGTCCATTGAGTCATGATGCCATCCAACCATCTCATCCTTTGTCATCTCCTTCGCCTCTTACCCTCAATCTTTCCCAGCATCAGGGTCTTATTCCAACGAGTCGGCTCTTCACGTCAGGTAGCCAAAGGATTGAAGCTTCAGCAGCAGTCCCTCCAATGAATATTCAGGGTTGATTTCCTTTATGATTGACTGATTTGATCTTGCTGTCCAAGGGACTCTCAAGAGTCTTCTCCAGCCTTAGTGGGTCCAATTTGCCAATAGCTTTCTTGATCAGTCTTTTCTTTTTTGTATGTATTGTTCAAGCGATTTTGCTCTAAATTACATGACACTTCATCTAAGATTGTTACATAAATCTTTAGTGTTTTTAAAAACAATTCTGCTAAAACAGTAGTCCAAGTTGTTCTCACATCAAAATTAGATATATGTGTAAACTCATGGGATCTGTAACCCAATATAAATTACTGTAGTGGGACCACCTTTTAAAGACAGAGCTGACTAAGGATGGCATTGTGTTAAGTACCTTACTTTCCTGAGCAACACTGAGAAAAGTTTGGCGGCATCCTTTGGCAACATATGGCATGTTAACTAATATGTGGTTAAGATTTAAACACGACTCATGCTGGGAAATCAGGCAGTTTCAGCAGCCCTGTCCTCATTCCATCAGACCACTTTGACAATAAGATCTGCCAAGAGTTTGAAAGTGGGATAGGAAGAATGTAAGCCTCACCATTGACTTTTCCGTGCTGTATAAATCAAAAGGCTTGCCAGCTAGAAGACAGAATGAAGGCGAGTCCACAGCGATGCTGGCAATCGCTCTGGTAAATGTCGAGTCTCAGACATTGAAATTGTGAGACTATTCTTATATTAAACAGCAGGAAGGAGATCAGCCTCAGATCTTCTATTGAGTCAAGTGCCTGATACCTTTTCAACAACCTGTGGCTTTTGGTTAAAGCTCAGAAAAGCATTTTGTTTTAACCAAAAAAAATCCATGTTTCATTCATCGGCTCCCTAGGCAGTAAATCATAACCAATTGATGTTCCTTGAACATCTACCAGGAGCTGTGATAGACATTAAGAAAATTGGGGAACAGATTTACCCAAGTATGAAATATAAAAATCTAAACTATAAATCAGAAGTACAAAAAGAAGACCAACTTACATGAAAATATAAAAAGGAAAAAAAAAAGTAGATTTTGAAAGAAAAAAGGGTAGTAGTAAGAAAGAAGCTGTTGCTTGCACCCCAGGGTCCACTGGGGCTACCTCACATTGCTAACCTTTGTTGCCAACCTTGTCAACAAGGCTTGTCAGGATTCTTTTAGATCTGAAGATCATTTTTATCACAGTTTCTAAGATGCTATCCCCATTCTTCACTCAGCAACCAGAGTTGCTGAAAGGCAGATCTTATGGATGCTCTGAGAGCTGAAAATACAAGAAGGTGATGAAACTGACAAGAATCCTCCCTACCAGTGGGACACAGGTCTCTCCAAGTAGGTAATGATGACAGTGATCATGCCGAGGGGCAGAAGGAGAGGTCCTCTCTGGGTAAGCAGGATACGCTTCTCCTTGTGACTCCTGGCTGACCTCCCAAGGAGACGGGCCAAAGTAGTCTTCGTCTCCAGCCAGTGAAATCAGCATCAGTGACAACTGAGGCTCAGACAACTCCCTGATCTGGGGAAGGAGCACAGCAATGACGCAGCAGTGTTTCTAGGCAGAGTGAATGATAATAACACTGCAGAGACTCATTGATTCTCAGTGTGTTCTCCACTGCCTGTCACTTTTTCCTGTGGTAAATACCCATTAGATTGATGGTGGGTTGGTTATGAAACCAGTTATCCTGCTGTCCTCAAATGGCAGGAGAGTATTTACAGCTTATAGTATGTGATATATGAAGATGCCAAGCCCCTTTCATTTTAATTGGGCTCCCAATGGAACAGAGAATGCTGAGCCACTATTGCAGTTTTGTGGGCTTGTTTTTGGCAATCACCATGAACTCCTACCTTATAAATGTGATAAACAAATATGGAAGGAAGACTTTGGGGACAAACAGGCATTGGCATCATTTAATTTCTTCTTGTGTTCCAGCCAGTTGGATGAATGGTGTCTGTGGTAATTAAACTCACTTTGATAATTAGGCACTAAGGATTCTCAAACTGCTGAATGTTAATGAATATTTTCCAAGTATGGCCCCTGTATCTTCTAAGTGCTGCTAAATGGAATCGTCCTGTTCATCATTAAAAGTTAGAGTTCTTTTATACAAATTCCACATAGATAGTTGAAATGAGAAATAGAAATTTGATTTTGTTGCTTTTCTTTACAAGTCTGGGCAAGTTGATGAAATTTGGATTGAAAGTGAGTTTTATTATGAATGAAATACTAGTTGAGCTCACACCTTGGAACATGGAAGGTCACACATAGCAGTGCACACATTAAAGCCATAGACAAGAGATAACTCCTGCCCCACCGCAACTGCCTACAAATAGACAGCCCTTCGGTGTACACTGTATGCTATCTGGGCTGATAGTTTTAGGCTAAGGCCCCTGGAGAAGGAAATGACAACGCGCTCCAGTATTCTTGCCTGGAGAATCCTGGCAAGAGGAACTTGGTGGGCTGCAACTTGGTGGGGTCACCAAAGAGTTGGA
The DNA here is from genome assembly GCF_032452875.1 of Bos javanicus. Taxonomy (NCBI): domain Eukaryota; kingdom Metazoa; phylum Chordata; class Mammalia; order Artiodactyla; family Bovidae; genus Bos; species Bos javanicus. The sequence continues at coordinate 46,056,171 of NC_083869.1, read as the reverse complement.
CACAAATTAATGACTCAACAACAAGGCAGACAAAAGATGTGGGCTTTCTTGGAGGTTTGCGCTCCACACAGAAATGTACAATGGTACCACTCTGGGTTTTCCACCAGTAGATGAGCCATATTAAGCATTTTTATCTGAAAACTGGGACCCCCTTTTTGTTTCCTTTGACTCCATCGAGTAACTTTACTCACATAAAGTGAAAGTGTTAGTCACTTAGTTGTGTCCAAGTCTTTGTGACACCATGGACTGTACCCACCAGGCTCCTCTGCCCATGGAATTCTCCAGGCAAGAATACTGGAATGGGTAGCCATTACCTTCCCCAGGGGATGATCCCTGGGATCTTCCTGACGCAGGGATGAAACCCAGATCTCTTGCATGGCAGAAGGATTCTTTACCATCTGAGTCACCAGGGAAATATCCCTTAATTTACAAAGCCTCAGTCATTCATACACATTAGGGGGATCCACAGTGTTTGAGGAACTTAAATATAATGTATCATACCAACCCAAGTAAACCAAATACAAAAAAATTCATCTATGAAGTTATTCACACGTAGGTCCTATCTTACCAGCTTCTGTGCAAAAAAGAAAGAAAGAAAAACAGATTAACTAGTCTTTGAAACGAACCTCGTGCCTAAGTTGAAACCTCTTTCACATCCATGTTGGCCCCATGCGAATATAAATCACTGCAACATATTCTCCTGCTCTGATGAAAAGAAGTGTTTGGAGCACAAAAAGCTTTGTTTAAAATGTCCTTAAGTAAACTCCTTTCCTGAAAAGAGATGGGGAGGCTCCTTCCTGTTACCAGCCCCCCCACAGTCTTGGGGGGCTCTGGGAACTGGTGGCAGGGACTCATCCCTCTGCTGTGGATGCTGACGTCAGCCAGCTTCAAGGCACCCTTCTAGTGCCTCCCTCTCCTCAGAGCATCTCTCCAGACAGGAGCCCCAGCCATCTAAGCCCTTGATAATTTGTCCCTCAAGCTTGCAGCACAAACCAGTAAACAAAAACACACTTAGATCAAACACTAATCATAAACACAACTCCTGAAGGAATCATTTCTAAGGCTTGCCCTATATATAATTACTTATTTCAAATATTTCAAACACTTAAATATTTCAAGTATTCAGATATTTATAATCAAATATTCCCAAATTCCTTCTTACAGAATCTTCTTTAAAGGGGAAAGGAGGGAGTTGAGCAGGGAATGAGTGTTTCTTGAGCATCCTCTATGTTCTAGGCCTTGCCCTTAGCTCTCTGCATGCCATGATTTCATCACTGAAAAGTCATGGCACATTAATTGGGAAGGAGTGCTTCTTCTGTTTTTACTGGACAAGGCCACATGTGGCATTAGAGCTAATCCAACATAATCTATGTTCTAGTAATCTATTACTTAAATTAACAAATACACACTCAAGCACTAAGGTCAAACCTAGCCCTGCCACTTCAGTACCATATTGAAGAGACTTCTCCGAGCCTTGAATAGCTCTTCATAAAAGGCAGATAATAATTCTGCCAACCAAGGTTGTTGTTATCAAGATTAAGCTTGATAACATGGGGGAAAAAAGAACATAGCTCATTTCCTGGTATTTAATAAATGCCCTTTCTCCTTTTCCTTTCTCCCTTCTTCATAGATTAAGAGATATTCACCTTTTTTCATGCTCAAATGTGATCTTAAATCAATTTTAATTGTGATATCTAATATAGGCAAAATGGAGTGAATAAAATAAATCTTAATAATGAAAATCACAGAAATATGTTTTGAGGATCTTATATACCTTCCTCACAAGTGGATGGAATGAAAAAAACAACAGCAAAACTTTTTGGTAAGGAAACCTTTAAGCTCCCTTAATAAAATTCCAATCTTCCAAGACTGGCGCTAGAGATTGTTTTATTTCATCCACATTCAGATAGCAAAGGCAGAACTCTAGGGGAAAGAGCAGAACCAAGCCATGACTTCTCCTTTTAGGTACATTTCTTCAAAGTTCCAATAATTCTTATGCGTACATTCCACTGGTCAGAGCTCAGTTTTGGGGCTTTGCTTAGATGCAAGGAAGTCTGGCTAGTGCAGTTGTTATTCATGGCAGCCAAGTGAAAAAGTGAAAGTGAAAGTCGCTCAGTTGTGTCTGACTCTTTGTGACCCCATCATCTATACAGTCCATGGAATTTTCCAGGCCAAAATACTGGAGTGGGTAGCCTTTTCCCACTCCAGATAGAAGATGCCAGGGGATCTTCCCAACCCAGGGATTGAACCCAGGTCTCCCACATTGCAGGCAGATTCTTTACCAGCTGAGCCACGAGGGAAGCCCAAGAATACTGGAGTGGGTATATGCTAGCTAAAAGGTAGGTTCTATTAATAGTAAAGAAGGATCTTCTTTGCCATAAAAAGGTTGTTACAAAACTCAAGATAAGAAGTGTTAGTGGCTTGGATGCTGGATGTATTTTGAAGGTTCAGTTCAGTTTAGTTCAGTTCATTCACTCAGTCATGTCCGACTCTGCAACGCCATGAATTGCAGCATGCCAGACCTCAAATCTGTCAAGTGATTGAATCTACATTCAATGTAGAAGAATCAAGGTCAACACCATGGTTTCAGAATCTGAGTGCTGAAATGACATATTTGCCTTTTATAGAGCTGGAAAAGACAGCAGTTTCTGTGGGCTAAACCAGGATTCATCTGGGGGCGTGTGATTTGAGGTGCCTCTTATGGATACACCAGGGAGATGGGTAATATACAAGAGTTTCGAGGGAAAGTCTGCAATGAAAAATTGATGTAAACATCATCAAGAAATAGAGGGAGAGTCCAGGTCTGAGCACAAGAAGCTGATATTTAGAAATGTAAAGAATGTAGAAACTGACAAAAGACATTGAGAAAAAGCAACCAGTGAAACAGGAAAAAAGAGAGTGGTGGACTGGTGATGGGAGCATGTGGAAAATCCCTTGTGGAGTTTTTCTTTTTGGAGGATGATGGGATAAGAAGCAGAGCATCAGCAGAATGGAAGATGGAAGGGGGTGTGCTGGAGGATTGTGGATAGAAAAGAAGGTGTGAAACAGCTGTGGAAGGATTGGACAGCATACCACTTCATCACCAATCACCATGGTGGTGCTGTGGTACTTTAATTAAGCCTTGGGAGCAGAAGCGTCCACAAGGGAAGAAAAAAAAGAACATCTTGGGAGGAGTTCTTCTTTTCCGAGCAAGGAAAAAAAAAAAAAAAGAACCAGTGAACTAAACAGAGAAAGATCAAAGAAATAATCAGAGATATCAAGGAGAGAAAATGTTCAAGGCAGGATGACACATTACATAAGGGTATGGATTACGGAGTCATATTTAAATCCCACATTCATCTCTTTCTGGTTTTGTGACCATAAGCAAGTAACTCAGCATCACTGAACTTTACTTTCCCCATTGAAGATAGGGAGAATAATAACACCTGCCTTAGGACTTCCTGGAGGTCTAGTGCTTAAAACTCTGCACTTCCACTGCAGGGGGAATGGGTTAGATCCCTGGTAGGGGACCTAAGATCCTTCATGCTGTGTGGTGTGAACAAAAGAAAAAAAAAATCTCTATAATAATAGTACTTGCTTCGTAGGATTATTGTGCAGATTACCCGAACTATTGCTTATAAAGTACTTAGAATAACACTGGCTCATAATAAGCCAGTATCATCAGAATTGATGCAGAAGGGGAGTTGCCAAACAGCCACACTCAATCTGAATGATGTGTGTTAAGACTGGAAATGACCATCTTCAGTGTTTCTGTAGTGGGAACATGTGCCTTCCTGGGCTGATGTTGCTGAGTGATGCATATTTCAGTGCCTGGCCTTCCTGTCTGTTCTTGCTTTTCTGTTCTTGCTTGGCTGTCCTGAGTCATTGGCAATGATTTTGTATAGTAGTTGCCAGGCCAGAGATGTCTTGGTGGAGACTCTGAATTCACCAACCTTAGAATCACTATCTCCAGACATTCCATTTCCTATGATTCAAGTTGGAATTCTCTGATACCTGCAGTCCAAATTATTCTGTCCAATATGAGACAGAAACAAGACCCTCCTTGATTCAAGTAAGAATACATTAAATCACATTGTACTTTTTTGATAGTTGGAATGGTCACAATAGAAGGCTCATCTTTATCTTAATTTTTAACAATCATATACAAAATTCCCAAAGGCAACAAATTCCAGTATAGTTTTAGAGATATTCAAAAGCCAAATTTACTTTTTTCTGATGCAACTGAAAAAAATTCCCAAATGTCTTGATATATCTTCATTGTTCCTATAATAACTGACTTCTTTATTATATTCAAGTTACTCTGCTTTCAATTAAGATATTATAATAATGCCTACTTTATAGAATAAAGTTTCACATATTTGCCTTAATGTTGTTATTAAATTAATGATTAAAAGACTTCTGGTTTTAGCTTGGAGATATAGAAAGCTGTAAGAAATATTATTCCCACCCTTACAACAAGAAAAAAGCTGGACCTGTCATAGAATTGAGGTTTCTGGGCAAACAAGTAAACTCAAATATCGAGAGAGACAGATGCCTTTAGCGATAAATAACACTTGAACATTACTTACCTGTGGCAGATTCTGCCAGATTCCACATAAGACTGCAAGAAGACACAGCTAAAATGTTTTCAGAAACTGCTGGAGGCTGAGTAGGCTAGTATGAGAGTGTAAAGCCCCTGGGTGTGGCATATATAGAGGTGTTTGCACATTCTTGCAGCTGTACTCATAGGAAAGACTTGGAAGAATCCTGAGAAAGCTTTTTTCATGGTGCAGACAGAGAAAGGGAACAGCAGCCACTGCTCAAACCCATCTCCTCTATCTCTGTTGTAGGATGAAAGGCTTATTTGCAGGGGAAACAGCTCAGGGTACTGATGGAAATCCACTGCATTGGGGGAAGGGCGCAGAAAAGAAGAAACATGCTTCCTCTGGGAGCCATACAATATGAGTATTTATATTTTCCCTATGGGGAGAAAGGCTTCCCAGGTGGTGCTGGTGATAAAGAAACTGCCTGCCAATGCAGGAGATGCAAGAGACGGGTTCAGTCCCTGGGTGGGGAAGATCCCTGGAGGAGGGAATGGTAACCCACTCCAGTATTCTTGCCCGGGGAATCCTGTGGACAGAGGAGCCTGGCATGCTGCACTCCATGGGGTCACAAAGCGCCAGACATGACTGAGCACACAGCACAGCATATGGGGAGAAATACCTGCAAGGTCCTGCTCTGTAGCTGGGTGGGCAGAATGTTTGTGAAGGCCGTCTCCCAGACCAGGGACAGAGTCCTGCCTGAGACTAAGACTGAATCATAACAGCAGGGCATGCTCTCTTCACTCCCTTGCATCCCTCCACAACCAGGCTAGCAATCTTAGAGTGAAATAGCAGTGGAATACCCTGGGAGACCCGCAGGAGAGTGATCCTCATAGGCAACGGTGCAAAAGGAAGATGAAAATCCAAGGAGGGAGCAGACACTAAAAGAACCTCTAGCAGATCCGCCTACACTGTAAACACAGGTCACCAGAGGAGTTTTAAGCCTGGAGTACACTTACAGTAACCAGAAGAATGACAAACTCCAAACTCTGCACAGGTTAACACAAACCCCATACTTAAGGTCTAGCTCAAGAAAATGGGTGCTCATCTCCAACTATAAAAAATATTCACCCCAGGATCTTTAGCCCTACACGAGTTGTCTGACTTTCAACAACAACAAAAGTTCTAAGGTAGGTGAAAAGACAAACACACACATACACACACACTCACAGACTAGTTGAAGCATCAGGATCAGACTGGTTATGACACAGATGTTGGAACTACAGAAGTGTAACTAATTTTGATCAATATGTTACTGACTCTAATAGAACAAAGAGGATAACATGAAATATGAAATAATTAAGCAGAGAGATGGAAACTCTAAGGAAGAATCAAATAAAAATACTGAAAGTAAAATAATCAGTAACAAACAGCTTTAAAGACCTCCAACAGGCTCAGTAGACTCAACACAGCCAAGGAAAGAATTTGTGAATTTGATGATAGGTGAGTGAAAATTAACCAAACTGAAAAACGGAGAAAACAAACAATGAATAAAAAAGAATAAAGCACCCAATAAATAGAGTGGGACAATTTCAAGCAGTGTAACATACACTAATCGAAAAGAGGGCAAAAATAGAGCAGAAGACATATTTTTTAAAATAATGGCACAGAATTTTACCATTAGTAAAATTAGTAACAGACGTGAAATCACAGATCCAAGAAGCTCACAGAACACCAAGCAGGATAAACATCAAACACACAGATACACACACACAGGCATACAGTACTCAAATTTATGAAAATGAGAGAGAAAATATTGAAGTTAGCCAGAAAAGGAAAACTTCTCTACAGAGGATCAAGCATAATAATTAAAAACGACTTCTCATCAGAAACTATTTAAGCAGAAAGTAAATGTAGTAACATATTTAAAGTATTAGGGAGAAATGTCAACCCAGAATTTTATTACACATCTAGTAAAAAAGAAGAGAGAGAAAAAAAAACAGACATTCTAAAACAATTGAGAGAATTCATTGCCTGACATACTTTATAAGAAAATACTAAAGGAAAGAAGAAATACTAAAGGCAGGGGAAATATGAGGTCAGTTGGAAACTTGGATCTACACCCAAAAAAATGAGGAGAAAGGGAACTGGAATGAATGAAAATGAGATAAAAGTTATTTCTTATTTGTAAATGTGCTGAAAGATAACTGGCTGATAACATACATGGCACATATAAAAGTAAAGCATGTGAAAAATCATAGCACAAGGAATAGGTGGGAAGAATTCATACACTGTTGTAAAGGCCTGACATTACTTATAAAGTAGTACAACATTGTTTGAAGGTAGACTCAGATTAATCTGAAATGTATGTTGTAAATCCCAGGGTAATTGCTAAAAAATTTTAAACGGAGGTATAACTAGTAAGTCAAGAGATGAAATATCATCATAAAAATACCTATCCCTAGAAAGAAAGAAAAAAAAAAAAAGAAATGAAGAACAGTACAAATGGAACAAAGAAAAATAGCTAGCAAGAGGTTAGATTTTAATGCAGTATTGATAGTCACCTTAACTGTGAATGGTCTAAATATACCAATTTAAACATAAAGATTGTCAGATTGAATAAAAAACTCATTTTAAATATAAAGACATAAATGTATGTCTTTAAATATTTAAAGCTTAATCATATAAAATTTTGAAACAGTATTATATATATTAAAATATTAAAGTTCAAACTATTAATAAAATTTATCATCAACTTCTGTAGGCACTTATTCTGTGCCATATATTGAGTTGGCCCAAAACTTCATTTTGGCTTTTCTGTAAGATCTTTCCAGATGAACTTTTGGGCCAACCAAATACATACACATTTGACATCATCCCAGTGTACTGCGAAGCACTTATTATCCTTCACTTTAGAAAAGAGAAAATTGTGACTTAAAATGTAAGTAATATGTCCAATGCTTCTTACTGAATGAATGGCAAGTGAGTTAAAACCTAGGCTGTCTTATTAGAAATCCTACACAATGATTCACTATTTGAAACTACAAATCATTTTTGATTATGAGTTTAACAATGCCTTTGAGTCTATTGGTCAAGAATGACCTCACAATATTTTCTGATTTTTCTGCATTTGTGCTTTGGATAATTCTGAAAAGAGATTTGTTTCATTAAGGTAAAGGCAAAGATGGAGAAGATAGCATAACCTCAACTTGAAATAGTCCGATCACACATGCCAATATTTTACAGCTCTATAATAGCATATTTGCAACTATTTAACTATCCAATTTTACTTTGCCACTGTGATCTTAAATTCTCAAGATTTCAAATTCTCTAAACATGAATTCACATAATACTGTTTATCTTACTCTTTTCTTAATACTCTTCTGTTTTGAAAATAAATATTGTCAAAAAAAAAAAGAAAATAAATATTGTCTAGAATGCCGTATGCTTTGGAAATATCCAAGTTTCTATAAACTAAGCATAGGTATCAATTTTTTAAACACCTTATCTATTGCATGTATACATTTTGAATCCGTTAAGCTATGTCAAAATATCGTGTAAAGATAAAGCCAGGAACTGGAGGTAATTTTCTGGAAAGCTTTGAATACTGCCAACATATTTATGTAAGAAAAAAATTAGATTAATAGGATGTTTTTATTTAAATATTAAAGTTGTAAACTTTAGAGTTTTACTTTAGGTATGACTGCCTGAATAGTCAGCATAGAATAAAATCCTGTGTTCCTTACTTGATAGTCACATGGGTATATTTGGATTGGAAAACTTCAAATTCATTTTAGCTACAGATGGTTGTCATAAAGAATACTAAAAAAAAAAATGGTCATAAAGCAATTGGCCAATAAACACACCAAAAACAATAAAATGCATCTGGAACAAACTGATTTTAATAGCACATACCACCCATGGTAAGCACCAGTATCAGTTTCAGCAGTAAATAAATGGGTACGAACTAGGGCAGCTGTTACATTTTGGTCAGAAATGCTAGACATGAGTTGGGAGTAAGAGCAGAAAACTTGGAGAAAAATATATCATTTTTCTATAAGACAGTGAGCCTGTCTTAAATAGCATACTGAATACTACTTCCCACCCTGGAATTTCTGTAATGCCTGAAGTCAGTCTTCTAGTTTTTCTGATTGATTTCAGTGTCCAAGTGGAAAATACATACTTGGCTGCGCTCTTTGGCCCCTAAAGCTGCTATCATGCTCCATTTCATCCACTAGAGAGAATAATGAATGAGCTCCAAAGAGCCATAGGCATCAGTCTGATTTCTCTATAGCTCAGAAGGATAACTTATGAGCTGTTTCCTCTCACTGCCCCATGACATAAACAAGTGCCGCACATCCATCCAACTTGGCTTTCAACCTCATACATGTGATTCCCACCAGAACATTTTCTTCTATTGGTAGTTGAATAAAATCCCTTTGCATATGTTTCTACATACTATTATAATAATATTATATTTATTAGTGCATATTACCATCAGTCATTGTAAACCCATTTTAGAACTATCACCTCATTTAATGTTCACAACAATTTTCAAAGTAGGTTTTATGTTATGACTGTTTTACGAGTGAGGATTGTCAAGTGGGCTTAGGAAGCATCACTACAAACAAAGCTAGGAGGTGATGGAATTTCATCTGAGCTGTTTCAAATCCTAAAAGATGATGCTGTGAAAGTGCTGCACTCAATATGCCAGCACATTTGGAAAACTCAGCAGTGGCCACAGGACTGGAAAAGGTCAGTTTTCATTCCAATCCCAAAGAAAGGCAATGCCAAAGAATGCTCAAACTACCACACAACTGCACTCATTTCACACGCTAGTAAAGTAATGCTCAAAATTCTCCAAGCCAGACTTCAACAGTAAATGAACTGAGAACTTCCAGATGTTCAAGCTGGTTTTAGAAAAGGCAGAGGAACCAGAGATCAAATTGCCAACATCTGCTGGATCATCAAAAAAGCCACAGAGTTCCAGAAAAAACATTTACTTCTGCTTTATTGATTACAACAAAATCTTTGACTGTGTAGATCACAACAAACTGTTGAAAATTCTTCAAAAAGATGGGAATACCAGACCACTTAACCTACCTCCTGAGAAATATGTATGCAAATCAAGAAGCAACAATTAGAACTGGACATGGAACAACAGACTGGTTCCAAATAGGGAAAGGAGTATGTCAAGGCTGTATATTGTCACCCTGCTTATTTAACTTATATGCAGAGTACATCATGAGAAATGCTGGGCTGGATGAAGCACAAACTGGAATCAAGATTGCTGGGAGAAATATCAATAACTTCAGATAGCAGATGACACCACCCTTATGGAAGAAAGTGAAGAAGAACTAAAGAGCCTCTTGATGAAAGTGAAAGAGGAGAGTGAAGAAGCTGGCTTAAAGGTCAACATTCAGAAAACTAAGATCATGGCATCCGGTTCCATCACTTCATGGCAAATAGATGGGGAAGCAATGGAAACAATGACAGACTTTATTTTTGGGGGCTCCAAAATCACTGCAGATGGTGAATGCAGCCATGAAATTAAAAGATGCTTGCTCCTTGGAAGAAAAGCTATGGCCAGTCTAGACAGCATATTAAAAAGCAGAGACATTACTTTGCCAACAAAGGTCCGTCTAGTCAAATCTATGGTTTTTCCAGTAGTCATGTATGGATTGTGAGAGTTGGACTGTGAAGAAAGCTGAGCGCCAAAGAATTGATGCTTTTGAACTGTGGTATTGGAGAAGACTCTTGAGAGTCCCTTGGACATCAAGGAGATTCAACCAGTCCATCCTAAAGGAAATCAGTCCTGAATCTTCATTCAGGAAGGACTAATGCTGAAACTGAAACTCTAATATTTTTGCCAGAACTGACTCCTTGGAAAAGACCCTGATGCTGGGGAAGATTGACGGCAGGAGGAGAAGGGGATGACAGAAGATGAGATGGTTGGATGGCATCACCAACTTGATGGACATGAGTTTGAGCAAGCGCTGGGAGCTGGTGATAGACAGGGAGGCTTGGCATGCTGCAGTCCATGGGGTCACAGAGTCGGACATGACTGAGTGACTAAATTGAACTGAACTGATTATAAGAATATGAAAAGCTAAATATCTCCTTCAAGAGTACCCAGTTGTATGTAGTAAGCTAGGACTGAAATCCAGGTGCCCATGTGACGTTTGAACTGAGATCTGGAACCCAGGAACCAATAGGAACCAATGCACCAATGGAGGGTGAAAGGACCACGCTACAAGGAGGTTTAGCCAATAAGTCATTTTGTGCGACTTAAATGTAGGTCATAAGTGAGGAAAGAATGACTTTAGTAGAGACAAGCTGTTAAGTCTTGTCAAGACTGGCTTGTCCAGAAAGTCATGGGCAAGCTCATTGGCCAAAGAAAGTCACGGGCAAGCTCATTGGCCATAGAAAGTCATGGGGTTTTTGAGAGTTTGGCAAGGGAAAACTGCTTGAAATGTTTAAAGAGGGCAATACTGTGATTGGAGTTGCATTTATAATTGTAAGACAATCAGTAGCTCCTTCTCTAGTTCAGATGAGATGATGCTGTTGTTCAATTGTTAAGTCGTGTCTGACTCTTTGCCACCCTGTGGACTGCAACACGCCAGGCTCCCCTGTCCTTCACTATCTCCTGGAGTTTGCTCAGATTCATGTCCGTTGAGGTGGTGATGCTATCTAACCATCTCATCCTCTGCCACCCTCTTCTCCTTTTGCCTTCAATCTTTCCCAGATCAGGGTCTTTTCCAGTGAGTCGGTTCTTTGCATTAGGTGGCCAAAGTATTGGGAGTTTCAGCTTCAGCATCAGTCCTTCCAGTGAATATTCCAGGTTGATTTCCTTTAGAATTGACTGGTTTGCTCTCCATGTAGTTCAGGGGATTCTCAATTATCCAGCACCACAATGCAAAGGAATCAATTCTTTGGCACTCATCCTTCTTTATAATCCAACTCTCACGTCTATACATGACGACTGGAAAAACCATAGTTTTGACTATGAAAAGTTAGAGTTCATAGCACTTAGACTTAAAAGGAGGTTTGAAGGAAAGAGGGATAAATTCAAGATATTGGCTTTAGTGATCTGGTAGAAAGCAGTGCTATTAAATAAGATGGAGAGCTAATGGAGGAGGAGGAAGACTGCATATATTTTGGGTGCATGCCATGGGTTTCTCCTGGTGAATGTGTCTAGCAGACATTTAATGATATTTAGTAATAGCTCAATTCACTGGAGAAAGTGAGAAGAGGGCGAAAGCCACAATGTGGAACCCCAGTATATAAGGAGTGATTACTCAAGTTTTGGTAAATAGAACTGGGTGCTTTGTGTGCCCCTGGTGGTAGACAGTCTCCAAAGATGGCCTCCATCATGTCCTCTCCAGGAGAAGCACTCCACACCACCCATTGAGAGATGACATCTACTTCTCCTTGCTTTGCAGTTTGGCTAGTGTTTTAGCTAGCTTTGCCAGGAATTCTGTCTCCATTCCTGTCCAGTTTTGGTCCAGTTTCGAAAAAGCAGCTTTTTATTCACATTCATTCAGTTGGGAATTTTAGCTCCTTTAAATTTGTGGTTTTGTTGGGATTGGGGACATATATTTTATAGCTCTCGTATGGCCCTACCTCATGTTTCTTTTTTGTAGGTAGGTTGTTTCCGGTGCACTCTGCTTGGGAAGGGCTGTTGGCTTGTGTTCAGGGACCAGTCAAAAGCCATACAAGCCTTAGAGACATTTAAATGATGTTTTCACATACTGTTTCTGCATGTCAGAAGTTGAATTCTAGTGTCACAAGTTCAAAAGCTATCATCACATACATACACATGCATACTGTTTGAGCTTTTAGTTTGGGGAAATGATTTGCTTTAACCCAGATTGCTTATGAATAATTTCCAGATTAGAACAGGCTATGGGAGCAGTTGTTGGGCTCAGTATCTATTGGGAAAAAAAAAAAATTGGTTTCTGGGAAAGAAAAAGAATAAACCATTGAAGCTATTTGCAGATTTCAATTTCTGTATGAAAATGGGAAAAGCAGTATTTAATTTCTTAATGGAAACCTGTTTCCCGCCTGAAAATATCTGTGGAAAAAACCTGGTACTGCTGGAACAAAGGCAGTCTTCATGAGAGCAAGAGCAGTGGAGTCAGCCTACCTGAGGAAACACTCTGGCAATTAACTCAGTTACGTATGCAAAATGACACACGTGGCTTTAGAGTAAAATCCACATTTCTTTTTGATTCTCTATTATTTTTGGTCATGCCCTTTCATTTCAAATAACTAAAATTTTTCTATAATTCCACTTAATAAAAGATGTTCAACATGTTACATTTTCAGTTCAAAAAATTTTCAACAAGGCTTAATTTTTTTCACTTTTCTTTCCCCCAGTCATGTCTGACTTATCTTCTGAATCAGAAAAACAAATGCCATCTCTTACCAGGGACACAGCAAAAATAGAATGATTGATATTACTTGGCAAGTACTGTGCTGAATGTCTGAAGTGGAAGGCTATTGATCAAAGGCAGACCCAGGATAACTGATAATTTGTATACTGAGTTCATAACCAGACAGCCATTGTTCTGATGTAAACAGATAGGCTATGTGTGTACTGAAACTGAAATACTGGAGAACACAATCTGGGCAAGGATTAAACAATGTCATATTCTTTCTTCCATTATGATTTCTGGACATCAGAGTGCCTTCATCACAAAAGTACATCTAAATAGATTCTTCAATCTTGGGCACTCTGGCTTTCAGGTCTGGTTCTATAGATAAAATTATGAGCCATAGGTAATAGGCAGATATATAATGTTTCAATGATATGGGCACATATATGGCTTATGTTTCTATTAAATCCATCATAGATATTTATGCACGGGAATATGTTCAAATAGATAGGGAGAAAATAGAGAATGAGTATTTTTATTTCCAATTTCAGCAAAAGTGGCATTTTCCTTCAAAGTATATACATAAGCCGTTTCAACTAGCATTACATAGGTCAACATAGGATAAGAGTAGACAATTTCAACTAATTTCCAGTAAACTCACCAAAAATTCTCACAAAAATAGATACTAAACAAAGGGACAAAATGAGCCAGTTTGAGGCACCTGATTTTAAATCACTTTGATTTGTTTATAAAGAACACGAATTCATATCTCGAGGCATTCATTATCAACATTGTAAACCACTACATTATACTTTAAAACAAGGTCAGATGCTGTAAGTGGGGAGGGCAATTCCACAGTGTGCTTGGGGAAGTAAGTGTGTGTGTGTGTGTGTGTGTGTGAGAGAGAGAGAGAGAGAGAAAGAGAGAGAGAGTGATTCTTTGGTGTGTGTGTGTTTTTAAATAATTTTTCATATATTTACTTATTTTTGGCTGTGCTGGGTCTTATTGCTGCACAGGCTTTCCTCTAGTCGCAGCAAGCAGGGCTGCTCTCTAGTTGTGGTATGAGGGCCCTAGAACGCGTGGGCTTCAGTAGTTGCAGAAAGCAGGCTCAGTACTTGTGGTGCATGGGCTTAGTTGCTCCGCAGCATGTGGGATCTTCCCGGATCAGGGGTCAGACTCATGTCTCCTGGATTGGCAGATGGATTCTTTACCACTGAGCCACCAGGGAAGCCCCTTCTTTAGTGTTTTTGAACATACATTTGTTAAGGTATAGGAGGCTTGGTTGAAGCATGACTTTCAAGATTTCGTTGAAAACTTGCCCTGAAGGACAAAGGTATATTTGAAGATGAATACTTATGACAGTTCTTCACCTTGTCAAGCAGCAGCAGAAGAAAGGAGAAACAATCCAAGAGCGTTGATCTGCACATAAATTCAACAGAGAGAGGTGATTATTTTCTGACCATTCAAACAGGAAAAGTATTCTGGAAGCAAAGACAGTACATAAAAAATGCATTTAAGAACATCTCTAGCCATTTTTTCCTATGCCAGTGATGATAGCAGTACTCAGTGGATTATCAAATCTTTTACCATTAAAAGTAATTTTCCTTGAATTTCCTTTAGCATTCCTAATTTATATGACTTCACTCTCAACAGTAAACAGGCTTCACTCTCACCCCTCCCCTTCTCTCCCCCGCCAATTCCCCTCTCCAACACACACACATACATAGAGCCCTGGACGCCCACTTGATTTAAACAGAGTTTCCTATTGAGGAGATGGCGGGCCAATGGAATCATGATCCTATATAAGAATGTAACAACATAAAGCTCTCTCTGGTTTTTAACTTTTATGGCCAACTATAAAAATGTAAGTTTTTTCTTGTTTGAATTCATTTTCCAAATCTTCAAACCATAAAGCTCTTAGAAATTATCTACTCCACCTTTCTCCTGACAAACTTTAAAGATAAGAAAATCAAAACTCCAGATAGTTAAGGGACTTGTCTAATAAACTGGAGAATACAAACCTAATGGTGACCCTTTCAGGATTAAACTCTTTCATAGCTCATTCTCCTCTACAAAATAAAGTGTAAGCTCTTTGCCACTCTTTAAGCTCTTCCTTTATTTTCAGTGTCATCTCCCATCCCAATCCCTTCCATGATTCTGTTCAGCAACCCAGAACTACTGAGGGTTCCCCACAAGACACACTGGTTCTGGCCTGGAGGCCTTGCTCATGGTTCTCCCTCTTTTCCCGGAGCACCCTGTCCATCCCAGCTCTTCTGTCTGATGCTTTAGAACCAGCATTCACAACTCGGAATAAGGCATCGTGCCTTCAGAGCTGCACTTCTGATTCCTTGTTTGGTGTGGGGCCTCTCTGTGACCTTGTAGGACTGAAGACCTTGACACGGATTTAGGCCATTGCAATTGTCTGTTGATGGGGCCCTCTCACATTTATCTCTAAGCACTTTGATGACAGAGATTGTGCCTTTTCATCTTTACATTCCCAGCAAGCGTCAGGAACAAAATACTTTCTCAACAAACTTATGGAGCTTCTATTTTTATTGCTAAAATAACTTTATCTTCTCTATTATCATCTATATGGTAAGCATGGGTCTATTAGAGAGTGAAAGTCAATAAATATATACCATTTATATAGAAACAATTTCTTACAGCATTTTCATGTACATTGTTTCAAGTAGACATTTGTTAAGGCAAATTATTTCTCTGTAAAGCAATGTCCAGATTTGTAAAAATAGAGGAGAGTTTAGGTGCTCTAGAGATTTAGACTAGGGAGGAAAACGTCAAGGGAATCAATGTTTTAAAATACCTGAAACATTTTATGTAAAAATATGATTTATATTGAATTGTAAATGCATGAATAAAAGGAGTAGAGGGAGATAGAGAAGCTGGTTAAGATTGGTTTATAGAGACTTCCTATACTGTGAACTCTAATCTTCTATGAAATACTAAAAATTAATAAAAAGAAAATGATTCAGTTTTCATCCTCCATAGAAATTTAGCTTTTTTCAATGAAATGCTAAATGATTTTAACTTCTAAAAGTCTTGACTATTTTCTATATATCTTAAAAGGAAAACTTTAGTATAATAAAACCTCAACTATTTCACTAAGGAAAACTTTAGTATAATAAAACCTCAACTATTTCACTGGAGTTCATAGGGGGAAAAAGCTTATGTCAAAGACTAATCATATTTAGCCATTACCCACAATACTAAAATTATTTGCATTGATAAATGAATCATGTGTTGTCTTTTATTACCAAAAGATGGATAAAGTTCCATGGGACAAAAAAGTTGAAATTAGAAAAAGGAATACTGTTTGTTCTCTGAGAGCATATATCATTCTGAACTTTCCTTCTGGCTTCCTGGCAACCTCCAATTTCAAATTCCATCAACAGGCGTAACCTACATAACATAAAACTCAGATGGCAGTCTACGTGTCTTTCTATTTGCTTTGGCAGACCTCTCATTTCTCTTAACAAGACTTGGGTAACAGATGAAAATCAATAAAGTTACAGTTGGTTACAAAAGACTGCAGTCCTAGCTTACTCAGGGTTTATATTCCACCTCCTAGGGAAGGCAAATTCCACAGATTTTATGCCTCTTGGGGTGGGCCAGCTCAGTTACTTGGACAAACGAAGGAAGAGGATTTACAAGTTGTTCCCAGTAATTTTCCCAGGTGTTTATTTTCTTTAAAAAATATTCATAGCTACTTTAGGTTTTCTAGGGAAATCCAAGCATTCCTGGGGCAGCGTCTTAGTTGATCCCTCTGATACTCCTCTCACTTGCTGTCAGTGCCTTTCAAATTGTTCTTTTAGGTTGTTTTCCGAGCATCAGTATTTAAACCAATGGTTTATACACATGCCCATAGGCACATACAGATTTATTTGGGATTCTCTAAGGAGTAGCTAGACATAAATCCCTTTTATTTAAGCTCAATAAGGCGTATCAAAATGTAAGAAGAGTGATGTTATATAGATAACCTTGAACCTGTTCTGGTTTTTGTTCAGTAAATCATTCTCAAATGTCTACACTTTAACTCTTATTGCTAAGGAATTGCAACATATCCGGCATCTGATTGCCTCATCCAGATGTCCTCACTGAGGTGGAGAACCACTCTTTCAAAGCTGGAATGGAATTTGACCTACCCATCTGTGGTTTTCCAATTTGAAAAAATATACACACCAAACTTTTATGTAGGCTTCCCAGGTGGCGCTAGTGGTAAAGAACCTGCCTGCCAGTGTAGGAGACATAAGAGACACAGGTTCAACCCTGGGTTGATCCTCTGGAGGACTGCATGGCAACCCACTCCAGCACTCTTGCCTGGAGAAGAATCCCATGGACAGAAGAGCCTGGCAGACTAGGTCCATAAGGGCCGCAAAGAGTCAGACACAACTGAAGTGACTTTGCATGCATAAGCCTTTATTAATAAATATTTCTCATAACCATTCAAACTGCTTTGCTCTTGTGTTACTTTAATGAATTGTATCCACTCATTCTGTTGAAACACTGAAGCTGATGTGTCCATATGAATGCAGTGACATTCATTTCTATACTAATGGAATATATTTGTTATTTTTTAACCTAACTGTAAATCTCATAGCCTACAACATGCAGCCTGCAGCATCTTCATGACTTACTAGTTCATTGCCTACCACACTGGTGATAAATTAACTCAAATGAGTTATGATACTAGTGTGACAGAGTATCCCAACTGCTCCATTTCAAAAACAAAGTCTTTATGTTCTTGAATAAGATGGGCAGTTGATAGCTTACAGTTTGATGTGTGCCTGGGCTTTTCTTTGAGGGTGCGAAAAAAAGGAAAGAAATTTTTGAACTGGTGTCAGGGAAAAAATTAGGAAACTCAAAGCAATTGAAAAAGATGACATGGCATCTCTCTAAACCAGCTTGAAATATTCTTGATTCTCAACAGAAAGGGTAGAGCCTTAAGCTGAAGAAAATGTTTTCATGAAAGACTCTGTGAGCAAAAAGTTTCTAAGCGAAAGCAGCGGAACTTTGGAGAATAAATGAAAAAGTGCAGCTTAAAACTGGGAATGGAAAGGCTATCTTCCCCACTTATACCTGGACAGCACTTCACTAGCGCCCTGAGGTCTTAAGGTTTCTCTCCAATCTGGGAGTCTTGTTCTTTGAATGGTTCAGTTCATCTTATTTGCATTTATTGGCATGATAGATATATTTGTTCTTAGTTTATATGTGATTTGTTGTCATTGTTTTCTAAATTATCTATTTTTAAAAGTCTATGACCCATAAATGTTTTGCTTTGGATATGTTTCCCACCAATGGCTTGGAAGGTATGTACTCCACTTTCAGATATTGAAGACGATGTTTATACATTTTAACAATAATCTTAATTTCTCTCTCTGTTTCTGTCTCTTTCAGTTTTAGAGAGTCCATAATGACTTTCTCCTTGAGTAAACTGAAACACTCATAGTTTCTTCCTCTTTCCTCCTCCACTCTGTTTCTTTATTTTAGTTATTCTGTTCTTAATTTAAATTTTCCTTATGGATCTCCTTATATCTTGAAATAATGTATTTAAAGATCTATTTCTACTTCCTTTTTTTTTAAGTCTTTATTGAATTTGTTACAACACTGCTTCTGTTTTATTTTGTTTCTTTGTTTGTCTGCATGGCATGGGAGATCTTAGCTCCCTGACCAGGGATTGAACCCACACTCCCTGCATTGAAAGGTGAAGTCTCAACCACTGGACCGCCAGGGAAATTCCAAAATCTATTTCTTGATTTGTCTGCTTTAAGCTATATTAATCAACTCTCTAATATGTAAGGCTGGAAATTTAGTCCAATTACATTTTTTCCACCATTCTCCACCTTCAAGAGTTAGTTAACATGGATTTCCCTGGTGGTCCAGTGCTTAAGACGTTGCCTTCCAATGCAGGGGGTTTGGGTTCGAGGGTCGGGGAGCTAAGATTCCACTTGTCTTGCGGCCAAAAAGCCAAAACATAATTCGGTAAACTCTAAAAATGGTCCACATTGAGATATATTATTATTTCTACATTTTCAAAGCTTTAAACATTTAAATTCTGATCTAAAACTAAGTCTCTACATTTGCCTATTGTTAATGATGGATCTGAAAAGATTATGTATGCTCTGCTCAGCCTTTTCCCACACCCCCCTCTGATGGACCAGAGCTGAGGGATGCTTTCCTAGACTGGCCTCAGCCCCCTTGTCACTCTGTCATTATAATAAAGGAGCAATGGGTCCATCAGAGGTATTTTTTTTCCCCAAGATTCAATAAATCTTACAGAATAAATGCCTCTTGAATTATTACGTATCTCAGAATGATGTTAGCTACAGATAAGAGAGGTTAAATGACCATGACATATATTGTATATGTAATGAAGAATCAACAGGTGGACATTTGCAGAGTGGTTCTCAGTGGGCTCAGATCCACTGCATCTTTTCCTACTGCCAAATTTGACTTGTTCACTTTCCCTTCAGGCTGACTCCTTTCAAGGTCTTCAGACTGTTGCTATATTTCCAGGAATCACACGCAGATAGTAGTACTCAGAAGCAGTAAAGGGATTCACCTATCTGTATTCCTTTTTAAGGTGAACAAAAGTCTTCCAGGAGAACCCTGTCACACCCATTTTCTAGACCTGTGTCACTTCTCAATCTCAACTCAGTGACAAAGACGGATTATGTCGATGGCCCAAGACTAATCATAATTAACATCTGAAATTCATGATGACCCCATACACACACAAATCCAGGATCTACCGACAAAGAATAAAGCCAGGATCAGAGGCATGAAGAGGGAGGTAGTGTGTATAAGGAATGCCCGTCAAGTGGACAACCTACTGTCTGCCAGAGCTGAGACATTGTCGCAAGTCTCCAGGGTATGAGTCTGCCCTCAGGATTCTCCTGTTGAATCTGTCAGCTAGCCTTGTAATTGTACGTACGTGGTTGTAGGCATTTCCCACCTTTATTGAAGACAGAGTCTCTTTCTTTTATTCTCTATTTTTTGCCCTCTTTGTTCATTTTGTTGAGTTTCAGAGGCAGTAGTGACAAAAACCAATTTCATTCTTTTCTCTGACAAACTAGAGATCACTGAGGTAGAGGTTTTCCTAGAGATAAATAACTGGAAAAGGCAATAAAAGGTAACTTTAGTTATTCACCAGCAAGAAGAACACAAATAGACAACTTTTTCTTGGAAAATTAAGAAAGATTCATTCATCAAGGATTGATCATTTCTCTTACTTAAATTTCATAGAGACAAATATTTCACTGCAATAAGAAGAGAGAGAAGTGGATTAAACGATTTTATGTGCTTTGTTTTCCTATCAGATTCAACACTCCGAAAATATTCCTTACACTGCTTTCTTTCAAGGTTTTTTGTTTTGCTTGGTTTTGTTTTTTCCAAGAAAGTAGTATTCTTGGTTCAAGTGGGCCTGTCACTCTGACCTGGAATAGCTTGTTTGATAATGGGAGGGGACAAAGATGTATTTGATCCATAACCTGTAGCTGGTCATCTGTAGGGACACTCAATTGAGTGTTTATAGGAAAAGGAGGATACATCTTTATCCTTTTTAGAACCTTTTCTGGGGCAGAGATTGAAAGACATTGATGAAATCTTCTCACAACCTTCTGTTGCCTAATCCCATTAAACTTCACCCAGGGGAAATCCCATTAGATCTTAAACAAAGAACAAGTCCCTCCCTAAATAGATTAGAGGACATATATCAAGCAAGCAGGCTTTCGAACAAAGGAGCTCCAAGCAGAGTTATTTTTTTTTTCCTTCAGTGCAAACAAAGCAGGTATTTTAAAGGGAAGGATGCAGTGACCCTCGGCCAACTTGCTTCAGAGCAATGGCTACTGTCTCGGTGCACTGCTTTTCTGTAATAAGGATAAATCACTACACGACTAAAGCCTTGTGTAAAGAAGTATTTCCTGATATCTTCTTATAAAGAAACACATTGAGAGGACTCTGAGATACAACAGCTGGGAAAATTAAGTGTCGGGAATGGGGGATAGAACCCATCATAATTTGGACTATATTGTTAACTACGTTAACTCTGTTGATGTTACTATACCTTCATAAGAACTCTCATGTTTGTAAGACTAAGGGGTATTCAGGTTATGTATATGTGCAGAGTACATAGGTTAGCAAAACCAAGGTCATAGCCCTTAAAGTAAATTGGTCTCTGCTACTTCTCAACAGACCTCTGCCAGGAAGAACTAAAACTAATTGTACACAGAACCCATCCTTGGGATGGAGGCAGCAGCTGTGGCCGGAAAGGATTCTAGGAATTCTTTGGGTGCTAACCTTCAGACTCTCAGACTCAACCACTCCCTGATAGCACAGTCAGGAGAGGCCCAGGAGGACCAGGCACACATTGTTTAGAGTGTAGATGAATCCACTGATTAATTTGACCAAAAAGTAGAATCAGAAGGAATCTCAGAACTGCTTTGATATGATTGTAGTCCAGAGTAAGATAAAAAAGCTAGCCAAATGGAAAACCTGAGGAAATACAAAACAACTCTTCTTTGTGACAAACACTTTGGGAATCAGATATATTAGCCAACTAAACTCCCGGGTGGTTAGACAAGCATGGTCTGTGGACTGCCACTCTTCAAGAAACTGAACTCAGTACTTAACATTATGGAAACATTAAATTTTCTTTCATCCTTTTTGATTATTTAGGAGGCACTTTTAATCTTGTATTTTCTTTCTGTATTCAGTAACTGCCATCTTATATTTCTACAGGAGAAAAGGGGGCTTTTTAAAATGTTTTAGAGTCACTTTCTACATTAGATAAGGCCTTAAAGAGGGAATGGGCATATTAACTACTGTGGTTTATTCATTTTGAATATCCTCCATCATAAGAGTCCCTAAAGATTAATCAACAGAAATGACCTGATTTTAACATCTGCCAGCATCTTTTTTCCAGTTTATTTGAGTAACTGAGACAATTGCCATTAAACAGAGTTAAAATCCATATTCTCTCTAAAGAGAAAAAGAAGTGTGCCTTAAAATTTTTGAATTATCTAGAAGATTGTCTCATAGTCTCCCTATAGATCTATATATACAAACAAAGCTAAAGCAACTGCATCATAAGTTCAAGAGCTTAAAAAAAAAAAGGAAAACATAAGATTTACCTGTTTCTATGGTACCTGTCTCCATGGTACCTGGTTAAAAGGACACATGCCTGACCCAGCAAATCTTTTACCTCTAATTTATGTTGGTGGTGCTAATGGTGCTTTGCACAATTTAAATCAGATGTCTTGTTTGGATCTTACATTTTAAAATAATTATTTCCTCATACTGTTCTCCTTGGGAAAAGAGGACATTATTCTATCCATGACATGGGGTTATTTCTAAACCAACTCATTTCTTTTATTTTTTAAAATTTATTTATTTATTATTGAAGGATAATTGTTTTACAGAATTTTTCTGTTTTCTATCAAACCTTAACACAAATCAGCCACAGGTACACATGTATCCCCTCCCTTTTGAACCTCCCTCCCATCTCCCTCCCCATCTCACCCCTCTAGGTTGATACAGAGCTCCTGTTTGAGTTTCCTGAGCCATACAGCAAATTCCCATTGGCTATCTATTTTACATATGGCAATGTAAGTTTCCATGTTACTCTTTCCATGCATCTCACCCTCTCCTCCCCTCTCCCCATGTTCATAACTCTATTCTCTGTGTCTGTTTCTCCTTTGTTGCCCTGTAAGTAAATTCTTCAGTACTACTTGTCTAGATTCCATATATATGCACTCAGTTCAGTTCAGTTCAGTTCAGTCGCTCAGTCGTGTCCGACTCTCTGTGACCCCATGAATCGCAGCATGCCAGGCCTCCCTGTCCATCACCAACTCCCGGAGTTCACTCAGACTCACATCCATCGAGTCAGTGATGCCATCCAGCCATCTCATCCTCTGTCGTCCCCTTCTCCTCCTGCCCCCAATCCCTCCCAGCATCACAGTCTTTTCCAATGAATCAACTCTTCACATGAGGTGGCCAAAGTACTGGAGTTTCAGCTTTAGCATCATTCCTTCCAAAGAACACCCAGGGCTGATCTCCTTCAGAATGGACTGGTTGGATCTCCTTGCAGTCCAAGGGACTCTCAAGAGTCTTCTCCAACACCACAGTTCCAAAGCATCAATTCTTCAGTGCTCAGCTTTCTTCACAGTCCAACTCTCACATCCATATATGACCACAGGAAAAACCATAGCCTTGACTAGACGGACCTTTGTTGGCAAAGTAATGTCTCTGCTTTTCAATATGCTATCTAGAATATGGTATTTATCTTTCTCTTTCTGACTCACTTCACTCTGTATAATAGGTTCTAGGTTCATCCACCTCATTAGAACTGACCCAAATATGTTCCTTGTTATGGCTATTCCATTGTGTATACATACCACAACTTCTTTATCCATTCATCTGTCGATGGACATCTAGGTTGCTTCTATGTTCTAGTTATTGTAAATAGTGCTGCAATGAACAATGGGATACATGTGTCTCTTTCAATTTTGGTTTCCTCAGGATATATGCCTAGGAGTGATATTGCTGGGTCAAATGGTGCTTTTGTTCTTAGTTTTTTTAAGGAATCTCCATACCATCTCCCATAGTGGCTGTATCAATTTACATTCCCATCAACAGTGCAAGAACATTCCCTTTTCTCCACACCCTTTCCAGCATTTATTGTTTGTAGACTTTTTGATGAGGGTCATTCTGACCAGTGTGAGGTGATATCTCATTGTGGTTTTGATTTGCATTTCTCTAATAATGCGTGATGTTGAGCATCTTTTCATGTGTTTGTTAGCCTTCTGTGTATCTTCTTTGGAGAAATGTCTGTGTAGGTCTTTTCCCCACTTTTTTATTTGGTTGTTTGTTTTTATGTAAATCATCTCATTTCTTTTAAATAGTCTATATCATTTCTTTTCTGCCCACCAAAATGTGCATATAACATATCAATCTAAAATAGTCTATGATAGTAATTGAATGTCTTCCTATAGTAGAGATCAAAATACCTCTCCCTTTAAACAACAGAATCCATTAAAGAGTTTTTATTACGATTGGCTGCTAAATCCAGGGCTCATCTTTTACTTTTCTTGGGCATATAGTTTTTCTTTTTGAGCTATTGTTAATCACATGTTTGAAAGTAAACACTGAAAGATGAAAATTCATATTAACATAAACACATTAACATTAAAAAAAAAAAGATTCAGTAGAATGAATCTGAAGAGAATGATAGTAATAACAATACTATTGCTGTAGAAGATAGATCAATGAATTTGATCTAAAGTAGAATCAGGATGAATCTTAAATTGACTATCGTTATGACCATAGTCCTGAAATAAGACAAAAGTTAGCACAAAAGAATTTACTAAGCACTGGGCACTGTTCTGAGAAAGAACTTTATACATATTACCTTATTTAATCTTGGTATCAATCCCATGAGGTAGGTGATTAGCCCTATTTTGCCCCAGGGAGAAAATGAGGCTCAGAGAAGTGAAGGAACTTGCTCAAAGTTATGCAGTTGGAGCCTGAACATGAACTGAGGCTGCCTGGGTACAGTCTGCATTTTGTACAACCACACAGGCTGCACTGTGTACTAACCATTCTCCTGGGAGGAGAAACAGGGGGTAAAAATGAAAGTCAGTGCCAGAAAATGGATCCACTGCTGAAGCATTTCCCTCCCTGTATTTTTAGTCCATCCTCTGCCCTGTGATGCTGTTTCCTGGCCCCACCTACGTTTTCTAACATAGATTCTCTACTACATGATCTTGCTTCTCCTCATGCTTAATTCCCCACCTCCCCACAATCTTCATGTCAGAGAAATCAAACAATCTCAAATATCCATCTTGGGGACAGAGAAGATACATTGAGGTTTGTCACAAAGAAAATACATTTCTGAAATTTCAATTCTATATTTGGGAAAATTGGAGGTTTGTAATACTTGGGGGAAATAGTCTTTTTTTTTTTTTTTTTTCATCATCTGAAAACCATGCATCTTAATGACGCAGAGGGTCACATGAGAGAGTTCTTTAGGTGGGTGACCATGAAATTTGTTGTCCTAAATGGTACATTTCTGGGGAGTCAAAGGCTGTGCTCTTAGCAATGATGTGAGGACAACAGGCAAGGGATGTGAGGACTGTGTTGGGCAAGATGGGTTAACTGATTATCCTACCTTTAATGACTGAAAAGAGGAGCAAAGAAGACTGTAGGGAAACATATGTGACTTTTTCTCTTGACACGTTAAAATTTATATTAAATATGTTTATATTGTCTCTAGTTCTGTTCATTCCCTAGTCTCACCATCCCCAAGTGAATTTAGTATTGTTGCTATTATCATTTCATTGATTGGGAAATTACTATTGAACTGGCACTGTGCTGAGGACTTAATTTGTATTGTCTCACTTATACCTGATCACTGCAAGGAGATCAAACCAGTCAATCAAAGGAAATCAACCTTGAATATTCACTAGTAGGACTGATGCTGAAGCTGAAGCTCCAATACTTTGGCCACCCGATGCGAAGAGTTGACTCACTGGAAAAGACCCTGATACTGGGAAAGATTGAGGGCAAGAGGAGAAGGGGTTGACAGAAGATGAGATAGTTGGATGGTATCACCAACTCAATGGACATGAATTTGAGCAAACTTTGGGGGATAGTGAAGGACAGGGAGGCCTGGCGTGCTGCACTACAAGGGGTCGCTAAGATTTAGGTATGACTTAGCGACTAAACAACAAAAAATTACCTCATCACAATCTCACAAGATAGTAATATGAGTGGAATTTACATTTTGGAAGTGACTTGGTCAAGATAACACAGCTTAGAGATGATAGACCCAAGTCTTGTACATATAAGAAGTGAGTGCAAAGCCCATCCATACTCAACTACTATAGTCTATGCCTCTCAAGTTATTTGACCTTAGAATACTTTTTAGTGTGTAATATTGATTTTCTCCACCAAGAACTTATGAGATACAATTTCTCTTAGAGTATACAAAAATTACTATCACATAGATACATTTAATACCAAAAGAAAAAATTAAAAATTTGGTTGATACTATTAAAGTAACATTGAGTAAAATCACAAGTACACATTCAAATAAAGGAGCAGGTTCCATGGCATGTGATTATTCATAGACAATATTCCATGAAGTGGTTGACTGACACCCAAAACGCTGATTTACATCAGACACAGATCACATAGGCATATGATCATTTCTTAAAGTCAAAACTATTACATAATGTGAATAATTACATAAATGTGCTTACATAATACTTTATACTTGTATGGTGTTTCCTGTGTGTGAGGCACTGTTCTAAGCCCTTTGCTTATCCTCACAACCTTCCCAAGATAAAAACTATGGTAAGCCTCATTCTGACATACAGAAATGTTAAATAACCAGCCCAACGTGTGCTAATGAGTGCTGGAGTCTGGGTTTAGACAGTCCTGACTCCAGATCAGGGCTGGTAATTCCATGTTACGCCAACCTTCACAGCAGTTTTCATGTATTTGTTATTGGACTGTGTGGAAATGGAAGATAAATTTTAAAATCTTCTAAAATACATGCTTGCTCCAGTTTGTTTTCCAGGAAATATACATATGTATATGTGCTCATACCCTACTCAGTCACTTCAGTCATGTCCGACTCTTTGCAACCCCATGGACTATACTGGAGTAGGTTGCCATGCCCTTTTCCAGGGGATCTTCTCAACCGAGAGATCGAACCCACATCTCCTGTGTCTCCTGCACTGTAAGCAGATTCTTCAGCACTGAGCCACAGTGGGGGCGGGGGCAGGGGGTGGAATATAAAGGAGAGTAGAGCTTTTCCCAGTGGTGAGATCAAGAGTGAGTATCTGAGACTGGTGTTTAAGCAAAGAGAGGGTGAAAAGATGTCAAATGCATAAATGAAGACGTGCATTCTCTCTATTCTCATGATGCACATGTGACATCACCAACTGAATTTTGAGACCGAGTTTTTGCTTCATTTTTCCTTTGTAGTGATACTCTTCCCTGTGTTTCTTATGACTAGCTTCCATTGCCTTGATGCAATCATCTAGAGGTTAGCTCCTCCAAGTGTGGGCTGTGGGTCAGCAGCACCCACATCTTCCGGGCACTTGGGACAAATGCAGATTCTTGGGCTCCAGCCCCACTCCATACTGACTTGGAATCTGTCATCTAACAGGATGCCAGGAGATTGCTAAGTATATGAAAGTCTGAGAAGCATTTGTCTACAAAACCATGTTGAAATCCTTCCCTAATGACTAATGTTTTCTTTTTAAATTTTTAGAACTAAACAAATGGAGGCAAAATCAAAGCCGGCCATCTTTGTGGAGGAAGTGAGAGGTGGGAGGCAGGAAGGGTGCCTGGATGAAGAGATATAAACGAGACTCTGTTCCTTGCCTGCTCTTCCAGCATCCTCCTTTGAACCCAAATCACCGCCCATGCATACAGTCAAATCTCAGGATAAATCCACAGCTACACAGAATAGTGAAGTCATATCCAGGACAGTGTAATAGGGGAGATTAAATCTCAGAAGAGGTGCCTGCAAGTCAGGATTGGTAACAAGAAGTTTTCTTAACCCAATTAACATATAGCTAGGACTTTGTGGACTGGTTAACTAGGTCAAGTATTCCACAGGATTCAAAACACAAAGGAAAGTAGAATGAGGCTGAAAGTTACTGTAGTTCTACCATGTGCTTTCTACACAAAATATTGCTAAATCCTCACAAAACAGCTGATGAGGCCCTTATCTCCTTTAACAGATTAGGACACTGAAGCACAGAGAGGTAAATAAAATTGAACACAGTCACACAGTAAGTTGAGGCTGGTTGAACTCTGGTTCTCTGACTACTAACCAGTGTTCTGTCACCCAAAGCTGGAGGTGTAAAAGAAAGCAGGCAGGGTTTTTCATAAAACTGAATACCTCCTGCCTTATTTTTTTCTTGTTTTGCTTTAACTTGACAAGAATTGTTTCCAAAATCCACTTCTGGTGAATTAGCTACAGTAGATGGGATCTTCTGTTTAAATGAAAATCACAAAAGACTTGTAAAGTGAGGTCCCTGTCATGGTGGAGTTTACAATTTAACTAAGCTGAGAAATTAATCTGTGTGTGAAAAACAAAGAGGGATACAACTTGGACATTTGCCAGCTGTTAACAGAGAGGAAATCAGAGAGGAGATCAATTAAGTCATTGTAGTTATCTGAGAAATTTTTGAAATGAAGTGGACCCTGGGATAAGATCTAGAGATTCCTTACTCAGGTATAAGTGTCATTGAGTTAATGTGATTCTAGACCTTTAGCCTCACACCCTTGAGAGAAGATTAGACTGGTTCCTTTTTGTACTTCCAACTAAGATTGCATTTGGAGAAGGGTCCCCTGGCTAAAACCATGAAATAACCATCTTAATTTTATTTTTAATAAAGGTGAGCTGGTTAAGTAATGGACTGGAGGGAGGTGACACTTGGAGCAGATAAAGATGGAACGGGATACTGAAAGGATGTAGAGAGGGTGCCATGGGGAAATTAGTCCATGTCAAAATGTTGCCTAGCGCTGGCCATGACCATATTAATAATGTGCATCAACCCGTCACTAATATTGAAAAGTCAGTTACCAGCTAAGTGGAATGTTCAACAGAAAAATAGTTTGGGCAAGACTGTTCAGTCCTTGGCTGAATTCAAACTGTGTCCTGCCAACTTGACTTCCTCAACCACCCAGTCCTTGGTGGCATCAGCAGCCTCACTGGGAGCTCTGGGGACAACAAATTGGTGCCATAACTGACCAGTGTCACATTGCCTGGACTCCTAAAGAATATTACCTAGAGGAATTCCTACTATGGTTACACATAACCTTGTCTGGGGACTCAGAATTTGGGAACTTCAGAGCATCACTCCTAAAAACAGGAAAGAAGCATCAATAAAGGATCTAAGAGAACAGCTACTGGAAATCACTCCTGCAGTCTAAATGCTGGTTTCCTACCTGAGAATGTAGAGCCTGTTACCTAACTTCTCTATACATGCAACAAGTCTTCGCCCTGTACCTACTAAGTGCAAGGTGGGACAAGAATATGTACCCAATAGGGCTGTTGTGAATATTAAACTGGATAATGTTTGTAAAGTATTTAGCCCAGTGTCTGAAACACAGTAATTGCTCTATAAATGGTAGCCATTATGTTAACCAATAATCAAAGAAATTTCCACATTGTTGTGAAAAAGCACAATCCATTTTATTATTCAGAAATAATTGTAGAACACCTGCGTGCAAAGATCTAACCTGCACAATTTGGATTTCTAATGTACAGTTCAGGTCAAATCTCCTTTCCCAGACCTGCAAGAGCCAATTTAAATTTTTCTGTATACTGGAATTCTGCTGAATTCAATCTTATTCCAATAATAATAATAGTATATTTTATGAAGCTTTAAAAAACATTTTCACATTCATTAACTCTAAATGAATCATTGCCAGTAGGTTGGAAATCCCCTTGTTTTATAGAGATTTTGGTATGCAAAATTTGTTTTAAATGAATTTGGCCTGGGTCAGCAACTGAGGTAAAACAATTAAAATGTCCAATTTGAGTGAATTCTTGGTAGCTTTCCAATATGCCGTTAGTTTTCATAATCAAGCTGTTATGTGATCTTTTTTTTTTTTTTCATTATGCATAAGCAAATACACTCAATTTGAAGCAATTATTATCTGTGGCACAATATAATCAAAAAGTGACTGCTATTTGTTGAAGGATTCTTTGTTTGCCAAGATTATTAATAAAGTTATGCCAGGAGCACACGCAGTGCTGTTTGGCACTCAGCAGCTGGCTCTGGCAATGGGAAGATAAATCAGAATTCTTGAGGCTTGTATTTTTTAATATTCCTGCCAGTGTGTGTATTGGAGAACATTTCATCTTAAATAACACTAATTGCCTTAATTGGCTTAAGGCTAACAAGCCCACGGTGCTATTGGTATGTTATCAGAGCACTGGATTTACTGGGGGAACCTATAGTCTTACATATTTTGTGGTCCAGGTGTAACACAGAGAACAAGGCTGTTGGTGTCCATGAGTGAGCCCTCATGTGTTATGGAGGAGTGGGGTGTGGAGGGGATTAGAAGCCCCCTCTGATCAACCTAAGGTGACAACTCTTCACATAACCATCCGAGGTAAATAATTCCATTTAGAGGGCCCATGGAGAAATATTAACCTGTTTCGACTAATTTCCAGATCAATCTGTGAGCAAGAAAGCACTCGCTTGCTTACAGGACAGCTGTGTTTGCAATGCACAGAACGTGGTTTCGCTTTCCTATGGCTAACAATAAGTTTAATAGCACCTGCAGAAATAAAACCGCCATCCTATTTTTTCATGATCCAGAGACAAACACTTTGACCCTCTCTTCACTGATATTGAATCTTTTAATTTTGCTTATAGTCAGGGGTATCATTCCAAAGGACAGCCTGGCAGTGGGTGAAATCAGAGCCAAGGGGAACACTGCCACCACCGTTCTTCATGAACGCCTCTCCAAGTTCCAGAGAAAGGGGTTTGTTCCTTCTTAAAGTACAAATTCCCAAAGAGGCCAGGTGAACTTTTAGACATTTATATCCTAATATGCTTGAGTTTAAATGCCAGGAAGGAACATGAAGGAAATGCTCTTGGGATGCTCCCAATGGAAGGGGACAACAGGCAGGTCTAAATAGGAAAGAGAGCTCAAGATATTGGGGTCACCCCCCCTCCCCCAACTGTCATGCGCCATCATTCTCAAGTACTATGGTTTGCTTTATTTACTGATTAGTCTAATTTAAAACAAAAAACAATTGCTGATGATGCCAAATGCATTTAAGGAATCATTTTTCTGCTTAGTGGTGTTAAAATTACGTGTGATTCAGGAGAAGTGAGGAGTGAAAGGACTAAGATGATAACATTTGCCATTTGTAGCTGGAAACAGAGTTGATATTTCAACTTCGGAAGAATCAGAAGTATGTCTGATCAAATGGGGAAAACTTAGCATCTTGGGCACCAACAGGGGGGCAAAAGTGCCTGAAAACCATGGCTGGGGTATTTCAGGTGCTTCATATATTTGTGCCAGGGTCATCCGTGCCACCTCAGTGTGCAGAGTGGCTGCTTCTCGAGATGGGGAGGCAGGTCTCGGCCTCAGTCCTGCCCCTGTGTGACCTTGTGGTGGCCTAACTGGAGAAAGCTGAAGTCTTGAGAAAAACCTAAATCACACAAGGGCACAAAGGCAGAGATCACTTTTGCATGGAAATTTTACAGATGTGGGGAGAGGAAATAAAGACTGAAGCCAGAAAATCCCTCTAAATGATGGAGTGGTTTGATTTATCAATATTTCACCCACTTCTGGTGTTCTTATTCAATCTGAAGTTTATAATCACTTCCCACTCATGCTCATGAGCAATTAAAAGCATCTGCCAACACTATAAAGGCAAAATAAAAGTGAGTAATGAAACCGATGATGGAGCAGGGACTTGTTCATGTTTTTAATCTATAGATTTAGGACCACATGCTCAATCATTAAAAGCAGCAGTTATGTTTCATCTTCAAGAGCAGTTTTAAAATATTAAAGTAAAATTAAAAAAAAAAAAAAGTGTAATTAGAGATTCTTTCTGTCCCTACTAAAAGGATTTCTCACTACGTCAATCAGGTTGAAAAACTGCACAGGATGACATCATTCTGAAGGAAACAATTTTTAAGGTACTTGCATTGCAGTTCTACCCCTTTGGATGCTATGGTTCATAGAATATACTTATAAAATGTAAATGCATTTAGTTTTTCATTCATTCAACAAAAATCTATTAAGTGGTCACTATCTACCAGGCATCAAACTGGGCCTTAGGATATTAAGCTGATTAAGGCCAAGACCTCTGCCTCAGGGTGGCTCATGGTTTATTGGGCATCCTACAAAAATTAGGATACTTTTGGTTACAGGTAATGTTTTTAGCTTATTTAAAGGGCATTGGGATATATAGAAGAAAAGCCAGACATAGGGTAGGCTTAATGGTGGGCTGATTCAATGTCTTTAAGAACTCAAATCCTTTCCGACTTTCCGTTCTGTACAACCCATGGTAAATCCACTTCATCTTCTGGCTGATTGTCCTAAAGTTCATGAGAGCCTGCCGGTAGCATGGTGTTTACATGCAGTGGAAGATATAGTCTCCTTTAGTTCTTAAGAATAATAAAATACCTTGCCACAAAACCTAAACCATCCTTTATGTATTTCACTGGCCCAAATAGATTCAGACCTGCACTATCCCTTAATGATATCCCAGGTAAGCAGGTTGGGATTGCCATAATTGACTTAGCCTAGCCATGGTCCACCTCTGCAGCAGGGACCCAGCAGATTTCCTTGAGTCATGTTGCCTTTTTGGGAAAGTGTTTCTAATAGGCAAGAGGAGAAAAATAGTTCTGGATTATATCCTTTTCCTCATTATCTGCCCTAACACTGAAAGCTATTTCAGTAATGTGGAACTTGACTGGCAGATGATATGATTTCTGAAGGACAGTGTTTCTCCCAAACCAGTGGTTCTCAAATGTGAGAACCTGGAATGTCTATTAATACACAATTTGTTGGACCCCAGACCTTGCCTGGAAAATCCATGGACAGAGGAGCCTGGTGGGCTGCAGTCCGTGGGGTCGCTAAGGGTCGGACACGACTGAGCGACTTCACTTTCACTTTTCACTTTCATGCATTGGAGAAGGAAATGGCAACCCACTCCAGTGTTCTTGCCTGGAGAATCCCAGGGACAGGGAAGCCTGGTGGGCTGCCGTCTATGGGGTCACACAGAGTCAAACACGATTAAAGCGACTTAGCAGCAGCAGCAGACCAGAATTGCTCAGAGGTGTGGTCTGAGTATTTGCATTTCTAGCAAGTTGCTTGTAAGGCTGATGCTGCTGACAACTTTGTCAAGATGATGCCTCTAATAGCAAGTTGGCAGCCTTTGATGTGCTAAGATTACCATGAGAGTTATACAAAATTTACTTCAGATTTTGACAACACTTTGCTTGGGGCAGACAGTTTTTTATTTACTATTGTTCACATGCCTGGTTAGCCTTGAAGACATCCTTCTTTCCATTGGCCATGGCCTATTACATAAAGAGCCTCAAAAATATACATGTGTGTGTATATATATATATATATATATATATATATATTTAATTCTATGTTCCTCCATTGGTTTTATTTATTGTTTTAAGCTTTTTATTTTGTATTGGGGCATAGTCAATTCACAAACAATGTTGTGATAGTTTCAGGTTACTGTCACAGGGACTCAACCATACATATACAGGTATCCATTCTCCCCCAAATTCCCCTTCCAGCTGGGAAGAGCCTCAAATATCTTTTGAAAGCCATTACTGCTGTTACTGTAATAAAAACCATCTCCTAAAATTATTTTTAAAGCTGTTAGTGCATGTGTAAAGTATAAACTTGTTTTACAGCCAAGCTTTAAGAAAGTTACAATTCATATTTCTGCAATTCTGAAAGTATCTTTTATTGTGTAAATCGGGCTCTCATACACTGACAAGCGGAAGTGTATTACTGAAAATATTGGAAAACTAAATTGCTTGGCGAATAAAAAGATCATAATGTATCAACTCTCCACAGGCTGAAAACTGACTATTTTTTGACATTGAATAAAACAATATAAACCATATCTTCACTCTCCAATTTTTATAATAGTAATTTGTTTAACTTAAGCCTAAAGTTTGCTGATCCCTGTCACTGTACAGTTGTTATGTTTTCCAAAACAATTTGAGTTGGCAGTGGAACCACTTAAGGAGGTAATTCTAAAGAACCCAGATAAATACAGGTTGTCACAGAAAAGGTGCCTGCTATGGGCCAGGTACTGTTCTGGGGACTGCATTTATGCTATTTCACTTAATAAATTTAAAAATAAAAAAGGGAAAATCCACGACACACGGGATTCTCCTCATACTCTTTTATGAATTGGAGCTTTTCTCTTGGTGATCTCCCTGGTGGCTCAGACCGTAAAGAATCTACCTGCAGTGCAGGAGACCCAGGTGTGATCCTACTCACCCTTCAACTCTCTGTTCAAATGCCTCTTTCTCAGGGAAAACCTGCTGGACCATGAAGATTTATGAAATGAATATGTGGACACAAACATTTAACAGTTTACCATAGGCCAGTCATGTGCACTATGATCTTTGGTCCTTCTGTCAACTGATCAGCCTGCAAGGAGTAGCCAGTCTTTGGCATGTGAGGGCTGTAACGTGCTCAATATTGTTCTAGGGCAGTGCCGAACGTGGGACCTCCTGTACTTCTGGTAAACAAAGAAGGATGTTTTCAATTTCTACAGAGCAAACAGGATTATTGTGCACTATCTACCTGGATTACAAATGGTCTAGAATTATCTAGGAAGAGGTGTATTTTATTTCCCCATACATGAACACTGACAGTGAAAGATGTTGGTTCTTTTATTTTTCTTTCTCAGTGCTTGACTCTGTATTGAACTTAAAGAAATCTAATAGATACGAAATGCTTTAATATAAAAAAGTACAAAATAATATAAAATGATTTTTATTAATAAATGTTTGATAAATGACTTAAAGATGATGTTTAAGGAATATCTTGAGATTTTTCTAAACTCTGTGTGCAACAGAAAATTTGAATTTTGACAGAAAAAGATGACCATAACTTAAGAAAAGCAAATAATTTAAGATCTACTACATAAGTTACCTTCAGTGAAAATCTTTCAAAATTTAATTAAGAATTAAACTCTTTTAAAGAACAACTTCTATAATGTTTGGGAGAAGCCTGAATTTAAAGCACTCTCCTTTCTCCTGGCTGGGCCATAGCATTCAGTTGTACTGTTTTCATTGTGTTGTATATTCTTTGCATCCAAAATTTAATGGAGCCTTTGTCAAATAGAGTTTAGTTCTTTATCCAAAGGAGTTGTACAAGTTCAGTATTATGGCTTACTCTTAAATAAATCCTAAATTATATGTATTCTTATGATTCTAAGACATTCCTC
This sequence comes from Bos javanicus, assembly GCF_032452875.1. NCBI lineage: Eukaryota > Metazoa > Chordata > Mammalia > Artiodactyla > Bovidae > Bos > Bos javanicus. The sequence goes on along the minus strand of NC_083869.1, from coordinate 46,021,279 downwards.
AGTTCTATTTAAGCTCCTCATCTTCTAATGAGTAACAAATAAGATATGGTTTAAAAAAATTATATAAAGGTAATAGAAAAAAATTAGAATGAAATGTCACCATTCAGCTCTTTAAAAAAACGTGGGGACATAGTGAGGGACACTATGCCTTTTATTATATTTTAAAGTCTGCTGTATTTACCATTTCCCAACAAACAATATTTCAGGAAACATTTCATTTTTTAAGGGTTCCATTACAATTAATGAAGATAAGTTCATGTGGTATAATACTGTAATGAATTTTTTGGTGGAAATTAATTAGATGTGTGAATGTGTGAATGCTAACATTTATTTACATCCCAGGCTAAATGTACAAAGGAGTGTATGTTAGGCACACAATTAGAACCAATGATGCATTAAATTGGCCTCACCAAGAAATAGTATTAATTTTAATAGTGCAATGGAAGCTCCTTGGAAAATCCAAGATATGATTTTTTTCTTCCCATCTGCCTCTTTTCAGACTCCTTGTCTACCTAAGCTACTTCTTTACAAAAAAGCTGTTGGAAAATTTAGAATAGAGAAGGAAAGTATATTTTCCACCTCACATCATACGCCTGCCTAATATTCTCATTAACCTATGGACTTTCTCCCAACCCCTTTTGATTTGCGCTTCACAAACAATATCTAACAACTCCTTTTGCAAACAGTCAGCAACCTTTTTAAACAGGGAGGGAATTCCTCACGGCCAGAAACCTTCAGTTACTGTGTTCTTTTTTAAAGTGTTCCTTTACTTAAACAACAACAGTCCAGAAACAACAATTCTTCTTTGGGGTTCTCTTATTTGAGGATTCAGTTCAGTTCAGTTGCTCAGTCATGTCCGACTCTTTGTGACCCCATGAACCGCAGCATGCCAGGCCTCCCTGTCCATCACCAACTCCCGGAGTCCTTCCAAACCCGTCTATTGAGTCAGTGATGCCATCCAACCATCTCATTCTCTGTCGTCCCCTTCTGCTCCTGCCCTCAATCTTTCCCAGCATCAGGGTCTTTTCCAATGAGTCAGCTCTTCACATCAGGTGGCCAAAGTATTGGAGTTTCAGCTTCAACATCAGTCCTTCCAATGAACACCCAGGACTGATCTCCTTTAGGATGGACTGGTTGGATCTCCTTGCAGTCCAAGGGACTCTCAAGAGTCTTCTCTAACATCACAGTTCAAAGCATCAATTCTTCTGTGCTCAGGTTTCTTTAAGGTCCAACTCTCACATTCATACATGACCACTGGAAAAACCATAGCCTTGACTAGATGGACCTTTATTGGCAAAGTAATGTCTCTGCTTTTTAATATGCTGTTTAGGGGGGTCATAACTTTCCTTCCAAGGAGTAAGTGTCTTTTAGTTTCATGACTGCAATCACCATCTGCAGTGATTTTGGAGCCCAGAAAAATAAAATCAGCCACTGTTTCCCCATCTATTTGCCATGAAGTGATGGGACCAGGAAGCGATGGGAGAAAACCACTAGACCATTCAGGTATGACCTAAATCAAATCCCTTATGACTATACAGTGGAAGTGAGAAATAGATTTAAGGGACTAGATCTGATAGACAGAGTGCCTGATGAACTATGGATAGAGGTTCGTGACATTGTACAGGAGACAGGGATCAAGACCATCCCCATGGAAAAGAAATGCAAAAAAAGCAAAACTGCTGTCTGAGGAGGCCTTACAAATAGCTGTGAAAAGAAGGGAAGTGAAAAGCAAAGGAGAAAAGGAAAGATATACCCATTTGAATGCAGAGTTCCAAAGAATAGCAAGGAGAGATAAGAAAGCCTTCCTCAGTGATCAATGCAAAGAAATAGAGGAAAACAATAGAATGGGAAAGACTAGAGATCTCTTCAAGAAAATTAGAGATACCAAGGGAACATTTCATGAGAAGATGGGCTCAATAAAGGACAGAAATGGTATGGACCAAACAGAAGCAGAAGATATTAAGAAGAGGAGGCAAAAATACACAGAAGAACTGTACAAAAAAGATCTTAATGACTCAAATAACAATGATGGTGTGATCACTCACCTAGACCAGACATCCTGGAATGTGAAGTCAAGTGGGCCTTAGGAAGCATCACTGTGAACAAAGCTAGTGGAGGTGACGGAATTCCAGTTGAGCTATTTCAAATGTTGAAAGATGATGATGCTGTGAAAGTGCTGCACTCAATATGCCAGCAAATTTGGAAAACTCAGCAGTGGCCACAGGACTGGAAAAGGTCAGTTTTCATTCCAATCCCAAAGAAAGGCAATGCCAAAGAATGCGCAAACTACCACACAATTGCATTCATCTCACATGCTAGTAAAGTAATGTTCAAAATTCTCCAAGCCAGGCTTCAGCCATACGTGAACCGTGAACTTCCTGATGTTCAAGCTGGTTTTCGAAAAGGCAGAGGAACCAGAGATCAAATTGCCAACATCCGCTGGATCATGGAAAAAACAAGAGAGTTCCAGAAAAGCATCTATTTCTGCTTTATTGACTATGCCAAACCCTTTGACTGTGTGGATCACAATAAACTGTGGAAAATTCTGAAAGAGATGGGAATACCAGACCACCTGACCTGCCTCTTGAGAAATTTGTATGCAGGTCAGGAAGCAACAGTTAGAACTGGACATGGAACAACAGACTGGTTCCAAATAGGAAAAGAAGTACGTCAAGGCTGTATATTGTCACCCTGTTTATTTAACTTATATGCAGAGTACATCATGAGAAATGCTGGACTGGAGGAAGCACAAGCTGGAATCAAGTTTGAGGATTAGTTTTTGGTATACAGAAACCATGAAACTGCAGAACTAGTTAGAGGGATTTCTTTTAAGGACTGTTCTGGTTGATATTCCTGGGATTATTTTTTATTTGTTCTAGGAATTTATTGGAAATTATTGTGCTAGGACTTTATTAGAAATTAAGGAAAATATTAGAACAATATTTGTTCTAATGCTGACTTATTCCACACTATATGTAAACTAGTAAGAATAATGGCTATCATTTATTGAGTTCTAACTATTTGTGAGCACTGGGCTAGTGAATTACATGGACTGTCTAAATTAATTCCCTCACAAATGCTATGCATGCATAGGTTTTATTTACATCTCCACTTTATCAAAGAGTGGGGTTCAGAGGTTGAATACCTTAAACTCAATAGCTGGTAAGTGGTTAAACTGGGATTTGAGCCTGTGTCTATCTACCCAATAAACCAATCAGCCAAACCTAAATGTTTGTGGGCAATTTTCATTATGATCCATAAAGATACTGGCTTATTATATCTTAGTTTACTTGCAATTTCCATTTAATGATTATCTTGTTAAACCCTCTAAAACAAATTTCACATATACATAGTACAAGAAACAAAAAAGCTTGATTAATGAAAATATTATTTGCTGTGATGAACAGAGGAAGCATATGATTGGGATAAATATCTTGCAGCAACCTAAGTCTGCAAACTTTGAATTACAAATCAGTAATTTATACATTGTGTACAAATTTACTTATCATGTAATGAGACCTCCTCCTTAAATCCAAATGCCCATATTCCGCTAATATTCTTGATAACCAAGAACAGAAAAGAAACATAGCAGTTGGTGAACTCAGTCTTAAGACTGAGAGTATGCATTAATCTCTTGCAAGTCAAGTAACATATTTCAGTAAGTAAAAGATGATCTCAGGCAGCTCAGAATTTTAAATGTTTCATCTTATGAAGAAATGTTTGTAAGAAAAATAGCAAATTTCATGATTTCTGAAAATGTGAACATGATCTACACTTGTAGCCTACGCCCACCTGGACTTTGGTTCTTGCAAAGGCAGTGGGAATTTTGTGAGACCTCAAGGCAATGAGGAAATCGTCATTACTGTCGCATATGCAGCTGTAGTATAAACACATAAGACCTCATCACACCACTCCTCTTCTACAGCTTCTAGATCTGGCATCTATGGCACTGACAGATTTGGTCAATATTAGATGTGTTCTCCAAATGATTTGTTGCATAGGAAAAAGACAAATAATGATCTACAAAACATACGGACTTATTTTCTAAAAGCAGGAGAGGAGGGAAAAGTAAATTATTCTTTTAACCCTAGCAAGAACTGAAGCTTTGGGTCACAGTTTCCTTGTTTGCATATACAATTGTATGGCAAAGTTATTACAAACTTCCTCATGACTTTAATCTCACAATTAGACTAATGTTATATCAACAGATATAAAATTCAAAACTAATCGTCGAGCCTAACTTTATTTGTTCAGTAAATATTGTTAAGCATCTACAGCTAAACATTGACAGGGCACTGGAGGTGGGAAAGTGAGTAAAAAAGCAAAATCTGGTCTTGCTTTAATTTTATACATGATACTTTTAAATGACTGCATTGTTTTACTTTAAAAAATTATTTATTTTTGATTGAAGGATAATTGCTTTACAGTATTGGTTTAATTTCTGCCATATATCAACATGAATTAGCCATAGGTGTACATATGTCCCTTCCCACTTGAACCTCCCTCCCACGACCCACCCTTTCCTATTCCTTTCAGTTGTCACAGAATCCCAGTTTGAGTTCCTTGAGTCATAAAGCAAACTCCCATTGGCTATCTATTTTATATATGGTAGTGTATATTCTTCCATGCTACTCTCTCCATTTGTCTTACCCCCTCCTTCCTCCCTGCCGCCCGTGTCCATCAAATCCATTTCTTGAATAAAACCTGCTATTATAAATTTATAAAGAGTGGTGAACCACCTCCAAAATCAAATCAGAAAACTCATAGAATGACAAGGACCTCATAGATTATCAAGCCTGTTCTTTGTGCCTCTAATGTACAGAGGCAAAATGTTGTGTTACGCATTATATCTATATAATACAATTAGTGTAAGTTATTGTCATGAGTCTTCTCGAAAATTCTCACTTTTCCTTTTGTCTCTCAAACTTGAAATTGTCCTTCTTTAACTCTCTCACTTGTCTTTAGTTGACTTGGTAAAGATGTGATTGTAATATTCCCTGCCTGGAAAATACAACTGAAACAGGTTCAAGAAAAACAATCAGAAATTACTTAGGTGAGTTGGAATTCTGTAATAGTTGTAGGTGATGGAAAGAGTTGAGGTTTGGATATCAGGACTGGGATTGATGCCTTGTTTTTTAACTCACTTGATCAGAAGTTCTGAAGCTTTATATTTGGAGGGCTTGTTAAACCTCATCTCCGGGTCACCAAGCTGAAGTCTCTCTCTCTCAGTAGGTCTGAGTGAGGCCTGAGAATTTGCAATTTTATCACACTTCTGGGTGATATCAAAGATGGTCCTGAGCTACAAAGCGCAGGCGGCTGCGACGGGCGCGCTAAGCGCGGCCAAGAGGAGCCACCCCACGTCTGAGGTCAGGGGCAGCGGCTGAGAGTACCAGACTGCGAAGGCGCAGGAACGGCAGAGAGGAGCTACCCCACGTTCGAGGTCAAAGCGTGCAGCTGAGAGGAGTTACCCTGCGTCCGAGGTCAGGAGCGGCTGCGGAGAGGAGATACCCCATGCCCCCAAGCCCAAGGCCAGGGGTGGCGGGTGGGAGGAGCAACCCCACCCGTGGCCAGGGGCGGTGGCCGGGAGGTCCAACCCCACATCCAAGGAGCTGTGGGTGCGCCGGTGCAGGAGGGCCTAGAGGAGCTATCCCACGTTGAAGGTCAGGAAGGGCAGTGGTGAGGAGATACCCCTCGTCCAAGGTAAGGAGCAATGGCTGCGCTTTGCTGGAACAGCCGTGAAGAGATACCCCATGCCCAAGGTAAGAGAAACCCAAGTAAAGAGAAACCCAAGTAAGACAGTAGGTGTTGCAAGAGGGCATCAGAGGGCAGACACACTGAAACCATACTCACAGAAAAGTAGTCAATCTAATCACACTAGGACCACAGCATTGTCTAATTCAATGAAACTAAGCCATGCCCGTGGGGCAACCCAAGACGGGCGGGTCATGGTGGAGAGATCTGACAGAATGTGGTCCACTGGAGAAGGGAATGGCAAACCACTTCAGTATTCTTGCCTTAAGAACCCCATGAACAGTATGAAAAGGCAAAATGATAGGATACTGAAAGAGGAACTCCCCAAGTCAGTAGGTGCCCGATATGCTACTGGAGATCAGTGGACAAATAACTCCAGAAAGAATGAAGGGATGGAGCCAAAGCAAAAACAATACCCAGCTGTGGATGTGACTGGTGATAGAAGCAAGGTCCAATGCTGTAAAGAGCAATATTGCATAGGAACCTGGAATGTCAGGTACATGAATCAAGGCAAATTGGAAGTGGTCAAACAAGAGATGGCAACAGTGAACGTTGACATTCTAGGAATCAGCGAACTGAAATGGACTGGAATGGGTGAATTTAACTCAGATAACCATTATATCTACTACTGTGGGCGGGAATCCCTCAGAAGAAATGGAGTGGCCATCATGGTCAACAAAAGAGTCCGAAATGCAGTACTTGGATGCAATCTCAAAAACGACAGAATGATCTCTGTTCATTTCCAAGGCAAACCATTCAATATCACAGGAATCCAAGTCTATGCCCCAACCAGTAATGCTGAAGGAGCTGAAGTTCAACAGTTCTGTGAAGACCTATAAGACCTTTTAGAACTAACACCCAAAAAAGATGTACTTTTCAATATAGGGGCTTGGAATGCAAAAGTAGGAAGTCAAGAAACACCTGGAGTAACAGGCAAATTTGGCCTTGGAATACGGAATGAAGCAGGGCAAAGACTAATAGAGTTTTGCCAAGAAAATGCACTGGTCATAACAAACACCCTCTTCCAACAACACAAGAGAAGACTCTATACATGGACATCACCAGATGGTCAACACCGAAATCAGATTGATTATATTCTTTGCAGCCAAAGATGGAGAAGCGCTATACAGTCAGCAAAAACAAGACCAGGAGCTGACTGTGGCTCAGACCATGAACTCCTTATTGCCAAATTCAGACTAAAATTGAAGAAAGTAGGGAAAATCACTAGACCATTCAGGTATGACCTAAATCAAATCCCTTATGATTATACAGTGGAAGTGAGAAATAGATTCAAGGGCCTAGATCTGATAGATAGAGTGCCTGATGAGCTATGGAATGAGGTTCGTGACATTGTACAGGAGACAGGGATCAAGACCATCCCCATGGAAAAGAAATGCAAAAAAGCAAAATGGCTGTCTGGGGAGGCCTTACAAATAGCTGTGAAAAGAAGAGAAGCCAAAAGCAAAGGAGAAAAGGAAAGATATAAGCATCTGAATGCAGAGTTCCAAAGAATAGCAAGAAGAGATAAGAAAGCCTTCTTCAGCAATCAATGCAAAGAAATAGAGGAAAACAACAGAATGGGAAAGACTAGAGATCTCTTCAAGAAAATCAGAGATACCAAAGGAACATCTCATGCAAAGATGGGCTCGACAAAGGACAGAAATGGTATGGACCTAACAGAAGCAGAAGATATTAAGAAGAGATGGCAAGAATACACAGAAGAACTGTACAAAAAAGATCTTCATGACCCAGATAATCACGATGGTGTGATCACTGACCTAGAGACATCCTGGAATGTGAAGTCAAGTGGGCCTTAGAAAGCATCACTACGAACAAAGCTAGTGGAGGTGATAGAATTCCAGTTGAGCTGTTCCAAATCCTGAAAGATGATGCTGTGAAAGTGCTGCACTCAATATGCCAGCAAATTTGGAAAACTTAGCAGTGGCCACAGGACTGGAAAAGGTCAGTTTTCATTCCAATCCCAAAGAAAGGCAATGCCAAAGAATGCGCAAACTACCGCACAATTGCACTCATCTCACATGCTAGTAAAGTAATGTTCAAAATTCTCCAAGCCAGGCTTCAGCCATACGTGAATTGTGAACTTCCTGATGTTCAAGCTGGTTTTAGAAAAGGCAGAGGAACCAGAGATCAAATTGCCAACACCTGCTGGATCATGGAAAAAGCAAGAGAGTTCCAGAAAAACATCTATTTCTGCTTTATTGACTATGCCAAAGCCTTTGACTGTGTGGATCACAAGAAACTGTGGAAAATTCTGAAAGAGATGGGAATACCAGACCACCTGGCCTGCCTCTTGAGAAATTTGTATGCAGGTCAAGAAGCAACAGTTAGAACTGGACATGGAACAACAGACTGGTTCCAAATAGGAAAAGAAGTACGTCAAGGCTGTATATTGTCACCCTGTTTATTTAACTTATATGCAGAATACATCATGAGAAACGCTGGGCTGGAAGAAACACAAGCTGGAGTCAAGATTACTGGAAGAAATATCAATAACCTCAGACATGCAGATGACACCACCCTTATGGCAGAAAGTGAAGAGGAACTCAAAAGCCTCTTGATGAAAGTGAAAGTGGAGAGTGAAAAAGTTGGCTTAAAGCTCAACATTCAGAAAACGAAGATCATGGCATCCGGTCCCATCACTTCATGGGAAATAGATGGGGAAACAGTGGAAACAGTGTCAGACTTTATTTTTCTGGGCTCCAAAATCACTACAGATGGTGACTGCAGCCATGAAATGAAAAGACACTTACTCCTTGGAAGGAAAGTTATGACCAACCTAGATAGCATATTCAAAAGCAGAGACATTACCTTGCCAACAAAGGTTCGTCTAGTCAAGGCTATGGTTTTTCCTGTGGTCATGTATGGATGTGAGAGTTGGACTGTGAAGAAGGCTGAGCGCCGAAGAATTGATGCTTTTGAACTGTGGTGTTGGAGAAGACTCTTGAGAGTCCTTTGGACTGCAAGGAGATCCAATCAGTCCATTCTGAAGGAGATCATTCCTGGGATTTCTTTGGAAGGAATGATGCTAAAGCTGAAACTCCAGTACTTTGGCCACCTCATGCGAAGAGTTGATTCATTGAAAAAGACTCTGATGGTGGGAGGGATTGGGGGCAGGAGGAGAAGGGGACGACAGAGGATGAGATGGCTGGATGGCATCACTGACTTGATGGACGTGAGTCTGAGTGAACTCCGGGAGTTGGTGATGGACAGGGAGGCCTGGCGTGCTGCGATTCATGGGGTTGCAAAGATTCAGACACGACTGAGCGACTGATCTGATCTGATCTGATCTGAGGTTGGGTCTTGGCACTATGGATCACAGGGTAATTTGTTTCAACTTGCCACACCTAAGTTTCTTGGTCTATAAAGGGAATGCCATTATCTTTACAGTCTTACTGTCAAGAAGAATGCTCTGAGCACATTCCTGGAATGAAATATTTGCTCAAAAAAATGTTTATTCCCAATCCTGCATCAATTTATAACTCTGACTACCTAAATAATCCATCAGTTTCCTGATGGCTCAGATGATAAAGAATCTGCCTGCAGTGCAGGAAACATGTGTTCAATCCCTGGTCCAGGAAGATCCCCTGGAGAAGGGAATGACAACTCACTCCAGTATTCTTGCCTGGAGAATCCCATGGACAGAGAACTCTGGTGGACTTCAGGCCATGGGGTCACAAAGAGTTGGACATGACTGAGTGAGTAACACAAATAATCGATACACAACAAAAATGCAGGTATAGATATATACAAAGGGTTTTTTGTTTGCTTGCTTGTTTGCTTTTTGTTTGGTCACTGTGATTTGATTATTCCTGAAGTTTCCATTCTTATAAAAAATAATCTTGATCGCTTTTTTATTATGTTTTTTATCCCTCACATAAATATTGAACATGAAATTCGTATAAAAACAAAATCTCTAATATGGGATCCTGATATCCACTATTTACAAATAGAAGAGAATTTGGGGGCTTGATGGTATCTTACAGATAATCCAGTTAACCTGTTCATTTTATAGATGGAAAAACTGGTCTAAAATCACAAAGCCAATTAGTGATTAGAATCCCAGGTCACTCAGGTCAAACCAGCCGAGTGCTGGGTCACTGCCTCCTGAAAAAGACTTCACAACATCTATTTTTTTCCTTACTATTTAGCAATATTTTTATTAAATAATAAAACTTAATAAATTTTAAACAGGAAGGAGAGGTGAGCTAACTGCATGAGGCTTCTCCAGGGCCCTCCCATGGGGCAGGTGTGGCAGGAAGTTGCTAGTGTTTCTAATCACTGGGTGTGTTGGATTAAAAATAGGGATACCCATCTATAGTAGGTGTGGAAAACAAACCTGGTCCCTAGGGGGTGACTGAGAGGGCCTCTGAGGACCCGGGTAAGGGCAACATTCACTCCTACTGGGACAGGGAAGGTGGGTCAGCCTCCTGAGGCAGGTGCTCAGGTGAAGGCCCCTCCTGTGGACCACCACCCTCACCATGCCTTCTCCAAGCTTCTGTTTGGCCTCTTGTTGCCAAACAATGATGGTACCTTCCCTTCAGTCTGTAGGAAGTGGTGTTCTGGTACCCACAGCCTGTGATGCCCAGGCCCCAGTGATGAGATCAGCAGGGAAGTGAGGGTAGCAGAGCTGTGTCCACTGGCTCAGATCCACAAGCTCTCCTTAGACTCAAGAAAATGAATAACATTCACTCTTATCATTTCCCTTATCATCATTAAGTACAGGATCTCTTTTTTGAATAATGTTGAGCTGTACTGTGACTTTCTATCCAAACATTTCTATATGAAGCTGCCTTTGGAATAAAGGGTCCTCCAAGGGCTAGAGATCTTCCAGAAATTCCTAGCAATACTCCTGTGCCAAAGTTCCTTGTCTCCTAACACACTTTTGTGGTGTGGTGGAGTTGTTGTTGTTCACTCAGTTGTGTCCGACTCCTTGTGACCCCATGGACTACAGCACACCAGGCTTCCCTGTCCTTCCCTATCTCCCAGAGTTTGTTCAAATTCATGTTCATTGAGTCAGTGATGCCATCCAACCATCTCATCTCCTGTCACCCTCTTCTCCTCCTGCCCTCAATCTTTCCCAGCATCAGGTCTTTTCCAAAGAGTTGGCTCTTTGCATCAGCTGGCCAAAGTATTGGAACTTCAGCTTCAACATCAGTCCTTCCAATGAATATTCAGGGTTGATTTCCTTTAGGATTGCCTGGTTTCATCTCCTTGGAGTCCAAGGGACTCTCAAGAGTCTTCTCTGGCACCACAATTCAAAAGCATTAATTCTTCAGTTCTCAGCCTTTTTTGTGGTCCAACTCTCACATCCATACATGACTACTGGAAAAACCATAACTTTGACTATGTGGACTTTTGTTGGCAAAATGATGTCTCTGTTTTTTAATATGCTGTCTAGGTTTGTCATAGCTTTCCTTCCAAGGAGCAAGTTTCTTTTAATTTCATGGCTCCAGTCACTGTCTGCAGTAATTTTGGAGCCCAAGAAAACAAAATCTATCACTGTTTCCATGTTTCCCCTTCTATTTACCATGAAGTGATGGGACCAGATGCCACGATCTTAGTTTTTTGAATGCTGAGTTTAACCCAGCTTTTTCACTCTCCTCTTTCACCCGTAATTCACCTTTTAGATTCTTTAGTTTCTCTTCACTTGTGTTGGAGTTATTTTGTCTCTTTTTTTAAAGCAAGGAAATGAGAGACAGAAATCTCAGACATTAGTAGACAAGAAAGATCCTTCAATGTTTCTGTTTCCCCTTTTGCTGGGATCTTATTTAAGATATTATTAAATCCATCCAAGAATGGAGCAAAGTCCAGTCTGGAAATATTGACCCTTATTGCCATCAAGGGAAAAGGTAAAGTGACTATTAAGGACCAAATGTTTATGTCCTCCCAAATTCACATATTGGAATCCTAATTCTCAGTGTTATGGATTTGGAGCTGAGGTCTTCGGGAAATAATTAGTAAGACAGGTCATGGGGTGGAGCCCTCATGATGGGATTAATAAAATATATAGAAGAGATACCAGGTCTTCCTCTCTGCTCTCCACTATATGAGGATACAACAGTGAGAAGACCCTCAGAGAGCGAGGAAGAGGTTTGTCACCCACCACAGAATCTTCTGGGACCTTGATGTTGGTTTTCTCAGCCTTCAGAACTATAAGAAATAAAACCCTGGTGTTTAAGCCCCTCCACCCTCAGTCTGTGCTGATTTTTTAAGCAGCCCCAGCTGACTAACATAAGGGCTCCCAGGTGGCTCAGACGGTAAAGAATCTGCCTGCAAAGCAGGAGACCCGGGTTCAATCCCTGGGTTGGAAAGACCTCCTGGAGAAGGGAATGGCAACCCACTCCAATATCCTTGCCTGGAAAACCCCATGGGCAGAGGAGCCTGGCGGGATACAGTCCATGGGATTGGAAAGAGTCAGGCATGACTGAGAGACTAACACACAGTTAACACAGGAACTGACGTCAAGAGGCCTTAAGAGAAGAGGTCACTCTTTTTACATTATTATTATTTAATAATTAAATAAATAATTATTTCCATTACTTACAGGTGAAAACAGGAAATAAACTGGTTTAGATTATGGGATGAAAGAGTACATTTTGTTATACAGAAGAACCTTATCAAAGCAAGGAAATGATTATTATTAAGTTTTGAAAGGGTGACTCTTTAAAAGAGGAAGGGACTCATGGAAAGAGGCACACATGAAAGATACAGCTTCATAGGTATCGCTAAACTCCATTTCTCATCCTGGGTGGGGTTGCATCAGCATTTGTCTTACAACTACTGGCAAATGACACATGTGCTTTTATAAACTTTTTTTGCATGCTCATTATATGTCATAATATTTTGTAGAGCCTTGCAACAGAGATTAAATGGCTGTTGCATGCATGCTAAGTCACTTCAGCCGTATCCGACTCTGTGCAACCCTATGGACCATAGCCCGCAGGCTCCTCTGTCCATGGGATTTCTCATGCAAGAATACTGGAGTGGATCGCCATGCCCTCCTGCAGGGGATCTTCCAGACCCAGGGGTCGAATCTGTGTCCCTTACTTCTGCCTGCATTGGCAGGCAGGTTCTTTACCACTAGCACCACTTGGGAAGCCAGGTGCTAAATGGCGTCTAAATACCTAAATGGATGTTAGACATTTAGACTTTCCATCTGAAGTCTTGAAGAATTCTACTGAATTATATTAACAATAATAAAGGCAAAATAGCATGTCTTTAAATAGCACATTTATGTAGTTTTTATGACCTTTGATTTCTCACTTTGCCTTTCCCAACAGGCTGAATTTCTTGGGTGCTCTTTTTAATAGCTCACAATGATCATCTGGGATTCCCCAGGTGGCTCAGTGGTAAAGAATCCTCCTGCAATGTAGGAGATGTGGGTTCGATCCTTGGGTGGGGAAGAGCCCCTGGAGAAAGGAAATGGCAACCCACTACAGTATTCTTGCCTAGGAAATCCCATGGACAGAGGAGCCTGGTGGATTACAGTCCATGGGGTCACAAAAGAGTCAGACATGACTGAACAATTAAATAGCAATGATCATTTATTAGATTTTCGTTATTTATTATGTGTCTAGGTTTTCAGGAAACAACTACTACAAGCAAAGAAAAAATGTAACTATTTTATTTTGAAGATGACTTATCAGAAAGAAATGTTCAGGCTGAGTAACAGTTGGATAACTTAAGTTTATATCAACCTAAAAATATGAAGAAAAATGAATGGAAGGAAGAAGAGAAAAGATGATGTACATGAAATGTCTGTGGAGTGCCCCGTGCATGCTAGATGCTTTCATTCAGTGTTACGCTTACTTCTCAAGGACCACAGGAGGTTGTTTTCTTTTTAAAAGAAGCAAAGAGACTCCAAGAGAACTTCCTGTAGCCCTTCAATACTATCGTACCCAAATCACAGCTCTAATGTTCAGTTCAGTTCAGTCACTCAGTCATGTCCAACTCTTTGCGATCCCATGAACTGCAGCACACCAGGCCTCCCTGTCCATCACCAACTCCCAGAGTCCACCCAAACCCATGTCCATCGAGTCAGTGACACCATCCAACCATCTCATCCTCTGTCGTCCCCTTCTCCTTCTGCCCTCAATCTTTCCCAGCATCAGGGTCTTTTCAAATGAGTCAGCTCTAATGTTACCAGTTATTAATAGGAAGTTTAAAAAAAAATTAATAGAGGGGCTTTCCTGGTGGCTTAGTGGTAAGGAGTCTGCCTGCCAATGTAAGGGATATGGGTTCGATCCCTGATCCAGAAGGATCCCACCTTCCACGGAGCAACTAAGCCCATGAGCCACAACGACTGAAGCCCACAAATCCTAGAGTCCAAGAGAAGCCACTGCAATGAGAAGCCCACTCAACATAACTAGAGAGTATCCCACACAGCAGTGACGACCCAGCACAGCCAAAAGTAATAAATAAATAAGCTTTAAATTTAAAAAGTAATAAGTCCAGTTCTGGTGATATTGACAACTTTCCAATAAAAGTGCTCTTAGGTGCCATCTCTCTCAAGTAATCCCTGTAGGTTGGAAAAATTTTAGTTGTTTTCCCTGTCAGTTCATTAGAAACAAGGACTGGGGACTCCATAGAGTTTCCACACTGGCAGTTCTCCAAGTAAAGGGCTTGCCTTAATAGAAATATAAGTGAATGGATCTTGTCTTCAAAATCTCATCTGTCACCTAGTTCCAGAGAGAAAATAAAGTCACACCTTCTTGGGGGATGATGTACTAGACTTTTGAAACAAGGAGAAATTGTATGATGTGTCATTAAATGCAATTTCTTTTTAAGAATTCTCTCATTGGTAATTACTCTTATTATGTAGGTGGACAGTCTCTTAATATAGATAAAGACCTTTGCAGCTGCTCTCCTCGTCAGCCCCATGTTTAATATGCACTTTCTAATTAGCATGGATGTAAAGCCCGGCATTTGCAGTCAGCCTCCCTTTCTGTCAGATCGGGTTTTAATCTGGGCTATGTTCAGCTACGCAGGGCTGATAAGCATTTCTGAAATCTCTGTACACGACAAACAGCACTTTAATCTCGTCTTTCAATTTCCAGTGCACTCATTACACAAATTCAGCTCAAAGAACCTTGATGCATGAAAATTAGCCTTCCTGGATGTGGTACAATTTCTTTTAACCTTTTCTGAAATACTCTGATCCTCTAGGCCTCTTGTCACAGGAAAACGTAGGCAGTGACTTACTTGTAAAATAGAGGAAATTTATCCCCAAGGCCCACGGATGCTACAGTTGAGTTAAACGTGAGCTATTTGTTTTAATTGAGGATGAGGGAAATGATGTCTTCCATTTTAACCTAATTTTCAGAGAATAAACATCATCACATAGAGATAAATCCTATTTCCATGTAGCGCTTTCAGATACAGAACCCTCGACTGGGCCAGCTGTCTGACAGAGCTCCCTCATTTAAACCTCAAGCCAATTAGCACCAATTTTCAATCAGTTATGCAAGCAGTAACCTGTTCCTCTCTGTACATAATCTCTCTATGAGCTGGCTTGGAGGAGATGAAATTCATAAAGTGTCAAATTGCTTTCCTTAATACTGTTTAGGTCTTTATTTTCATTACATCCTAGGCTCTGATTTGAAACTTTCCAAGATAAAGATGTGTGAAATAGCAACCATGCCTTCCTGGTGTCTAGAGATCAGAGGGGACTGGGAAAGAATGTGTAGCACATGTGGAAAGCTTCACAGGCATGAAGACAGAGACCATCTTACAGGGAAGCAGGAATCGGTTTTATCTGCCATTTAATCCCATCCATTCTTCAAACACAAATCAAGGAGAGTTGAGGACACAAGATCCCCAATGTATTTAACCTTTTTCAGATTATGAAAAGTAATCAAGCTTCTGAAATTCTCCATGAAGGGGACAGCTTATTGCTTGCACATAAATTGCTTTAACGGAAGCTACAAACCCTTTTGGTGGGAAAGTCTTCAGGAATGACTGAAGGACTTTCCTCCAAGTTTCCAGGGAGTATGTATAGCCTCAGCACCTGCAAAACTCAAAGGCCCTGGGCTGAGCTCAGCCCTCCTCATTTGGTCACACCTCAGCCACACCCTCTTTGCTATTACTAGGCCATCTGAAAAGGAGAGTTTTGAGAAAGTAACCTTGTTTTCTGGGGCTCCCCAGGTGGTGCTAGTTGTAAAGAACCCACCTGCCAATGCAGGTAGAAATAGGAGAGGTGGGTTCGATCTCTGGGTCCAGAAGAGATCCCCTGGAGGAGAGCAAGGCAACCCACTCCAGTGTTCTTGCTTGGAGAATTCCACGGACAGAGGAGCCTGGTGAGCTACAGCCCATAGCGTTGCACGTAGTTGGACAGGACTGAAGCAACTTAGCATTCACACATAGCTTTGTTTTCTATTTAGGCAAAGGACTAAGCAAATCAAACATAAGAGTATTCTCATGATGACAAAAGAATAATACTTACAATGACTGTTTTTTTTTTTTTTTTCCAGAGCTCTCTGTGATATCTACCAAGAAGCTCTGCTAAATGCATGATGAAGAGGACAGTTAATCAATAGGAAGAAATAATGGTTCTCCTGTAAAAAAAGACACAGATTTAAGAATGAAAAATGGACAAAGTGTGCATACTTTCCTTATTTCCAGAATACAGAATTTGGAGTGTCAGCACATCTTCTGCACAGGTAAGCTTCTGGATTCTGACTTTGTTGAAGCAGGATTCTAAGCCTGGGACAACAGGGCCAGGCAGAGGGGAAGTTTGGAGAGGACTGGTTTGATGAGATTGTTACAATTTCCTGTTCTCAAACCTTGTTGGGCTTTGTTCTTTTAGAGGACATCTCAAGAGCTCTACTCAAAAAGCCAAGTTGCAGGAGACAGGTTTCCAGGGGGGTTGCTAAGTGAACAATTGTATTCAAATTACAATATCTGTCACATTCGTCTAGCCTCCTGTGTGGAACTCTAAGCAGAGAAAGGGAGTCGATTTCATTTCTGTAATGTCACTGGAGGCAAACAATAGCATTTTTCACATGGTAGAATTTACTTTTTGTAATTCTAAAAGTCTCCCTTCTTAATTATAATGCTGGAAGCAATCACAAAACAAAAGACCTGAGCCGTCTCCTAGAGGATATCACACCTCTCAGAACTCTACCCAAAACCCAGAAAATAGCCTAAGTTCCTAGATATCCTAAAGCCTTCCTCATGAAAGAATTTCCAGTGATCTGGCTTTGACATTGTGCCTATTGGGTAGCCATGTTGGGACATTCGTGTTGACCTCCCAGACCAGACCAGGGCCTCTGCTCAAGGCTGCTATCCTGACACCAAGTGGTCCACCCACGAGGACTCCAGAATGACCCAGAGGTTGCTCCTGTCTGCATCCTAGTCTGTGGCAGTCCATGGGTGTATGATCCCTAGGCTCTGCTCTCAGATGCTGGATGCCAGACCCATGCGGTTAACTTACTGGTGGAGTGTCATCTGTTTTATTATTATATTCACTTAAGAAACATTACTCAGTGTTCTTTATCTGTAAGGACGTGTGCTTGAGAGAGTGGAGAGAAGAGTGAGGAGGGATTGGGGGAGTTATTTATCACCCTGTAGCTTCCTCCCAGAGAGAAGATGCACTCAAGGCTCAGAGAGTCAAGGAAGCATTTGACTGGTGTCTCTAGGAAACATTTCTCTGCCATACAACACCCTCCTGTCTTATAGACTTTGAGTCATTGACTTTCAATTACTTTGTGTTCTGTTTATTTGTTATGTCTCAGTTGTTTTTTCATCTGTTTTGAACGAGGTAATGAATCACTTTCTAGGGCAATCTAGAGGAACTCTCTGCTAGACCTCTTTAATGTATTAAATCAATAATGCTGTACTGAACTCTAGAGATACAGACAAAGAACCAGAATACAAATTCCTCAAGGACCTAGGAATTTACAGGCAGAAATAAAAAAATAAATATTTTACTATGATACAATAAAGATGCATATAATAACACAGGCTTTCTCAAAGTGGATCCCATAGACTTTCAGATCTATTCTCTGAGGTCTGTGAGTCATGGCACTGGAGAAAACTGTACTTGAACCTCAGTTCTGCCACTCACTCGTCACATCATTGCAAGCAAGATATTTTAGCTCCTGAGTCTTAGCATCCTCTCTGTAAAATGGCTCTCTCAGTCATATCTGACTCTTTGTGACCCAATGGACTATATAGCCTGCCAGGCTCCTCTGTCCATGGGATTTTCCAGACAAGAGTACTGGAGTGGGTGGCCATTTCCTTCTCCAGGGGATCTTCCCGACCCAGGGAGTGAACCCGGGTCTTCTGCATTGCAGGCAGATCCTTTACCATCTAAATCACCAAGGAAGCCCCAAAATATGGGTGCTAGTTGTTAATTTTCTTGTGGAATTAAATGAGGAAAGACACATAATTGATCAGTTTCTTGTTGCATGGTGTGCCAGGTGTCATGGGCCTGATTTCAGCTGCATATCCTCAGAATTACTACTCACTGTAGCACAAAAACAGCAGTCAGGTAAAGACAAACACAACATGACTTATTTATAACAAAAGAGAAATAAGTAACTATACTGCCCACCATGGGCAGAATACACCTAACATTGATTTATTCTCCACTTTTTTAGGAATGCCAAATTTCTGCTTAGGAATCCCTCCCATGCTAAACCAAATTCAAAACATTCCACTCTAAATTTAAATGGATAAACTCTAGTTCACAAATATTTCCCAGATCCTTTGAGGAATAACCCAATCCCCTGTTTTCATCAGGAGACTCACTATGTATTTTTTATTAACCATGCAGTTGAGACTGCATTTTTCTGTTACTGCGCATTATGGTAAAAACATATAATGGAGCTTAGTTTGCAGCTTAGTTTGGAAACAAATACTTTAATGTGGCAAATACAATGTCACCTTTTTCAAATAGGATAACTTAAGCGATGAGTTGGTGGCCTCAGTTAATGTGGGAAATATAGTTCTGGTGGCTCAGATGGTAAAGAATCTGCTTGCAGTCTGGGAGAACCAGTCTCGATCTCTGGGTTGGGATGATCCCCTGGAGAAAAGAATGGCCACTCACTCCAATATTCTTCCCTGGAGAATCCCATGGACAGAGGAGCCTGGTGGGCTACAGTCCATGAGGTCGCCATGGACTTGATCTTGGTCGTGAAGAGCTGGACAAGACTGAACTACTAACACACACACATGGCAACCCCAGTAAACCATGGTTACTATTGAAAGACAACCAAAGTCCAAATCGGTATGAATCTGACCCTCTGGGTTCCTTGGGGTTGTCCCTAAATTCAGATACACACGTCAGGTAACCAAAGTAAGTGTGCCTTCTCTCTCAATGGGGCTGTGTTACTGCAAACATTCATCTTTAGAGTATATGGTGTTCTTTTCAAGAACAATAAATAATATCAAAAAGACAAAATGTATCATTCAGTATCTGGTGGATGCTTCGCTGTGCAAAACTGAAAAAGCAGGAATTTGGATTAGTTATTTCAAATTAACAAATATTACATACTTCTCAATTCTAAGATGTCTCCCATTTTAAGATATTAAATACAATCTGAATTAAGATATTAAATACCATCTAAATACAAGGTATTCAGATGCCAACTTTTTTGGGGGAAAAAACATATATTTCAACAAAAAATCCAGACAATATTTTGAGTAACAAAACTGGCATAGATTTCTCTGTACAATTGCATGCTATTTAATCATCACCATTGAAACTAGTGTTGATTCCCAGCTTTCTTCACCTTCAGAGTTGAGGGATCTTCTAAGTCACTTCACCATTGGCAGCCATGCTCAGCATCATGTGATGTCCTAATTTTACCCTGCACCTGCCTTGAGGCACCATACCCTTCTCTCAGCTTTGAATGCTGACTACATTCCTGACTACAATGCTTAAGCCCCATATCCCCCAACTATTTCATTTTCCATTTATTCTCAATCTCAGTTCATTCTCTGCCTCTCTGATCATTTTAAAATATGCTGCCTGTATCATAGAGTTAACTTTTAATTGGGTAATACTTTGTGTTCTTAATGTTTTCATAGAATAACATGTAGAAATGCTTTCAAAATCTAAAATGATTCATATTTATGACTTCATTCTGATTGTTCAAGTATGTACCTCTTCTCCACCTGCCACCCTCCAAATTGAGCTCATGAGATAGAATTTCATCTTCTGCCACCTTTATAAGTCCCGCAGGGCACCTGGAAGACCTCTAACCCACACAGCACACACTTCTATTATTTGTTCATTTACAGCAAAGGGCTTAATAGGAAGGTGACTAACAGTTTGACATTTCTGTTTAAAAAGTAGGTGGTGTTGGCTTCCCCAGCAACTAATTCTGGCATCCTTCGTAGCCTGTCCCCACACTTGATACACCTCATTTTATCCATATGGGGAAAGAGGAGAAAATTAAAATAGTCACCATTTTATGATTGTTAGGATTTATTTGAATCACCAGGCGTAATGGATCCTAACTCAGCTCTGCAGTCCACATGTGGGCTTTGCTGTCATACTCACGGAAGAGAACCATGTGAGCTTAAATGCTCTGCAAAATCCTTATATGGTGGAGCTCTTGCCCGTATTTCCTGTGAATGTTCCTGCTTTCTGCAATTAAAAACTGATTCTCAGAAAATGGCAGGATTAGTCAGCAATATTGGACAGAAGAGGGAGAAAAAAAATAAACACAAAGAGAAACCTTCGAGAAAGAGATGTCTCAACATAATGTGGATAAATGAATCCAATTTCATCCCTGAAAACTGGTTCAAGAAGCACTGAAAATCCATCTTTTACCTCCTAAAATTCTTTTCTTCTTCAGAGATAGTAAACATCTCTTGAGGTTTGCCTTAAAATCAATAATGCTATATATAAAAGAGCTATCCTGATTTAAAAAAAAAAAAAAACTGTGCATAAACATCCCCCCCCACACACATATATTTTCCCTCACCCCTTAATAATAGAGGCATTGTTAATTTTATAATTGCATTTTATAAGAGGCAAGTTTAAGCAAAGCATGTTTACTGCCATCATTTTTCTATGGTCATTCGTGGTAGGTAGTAGGTATTGTCCTCTGAATTCTCTCAGGGTACTGTGTTCTTATAGCTTGAGTAATAATGGCTTATCTTACAGCAATAGGATACATTTCTTCACACCAACTGTACCCACTGAATTCTCTGTCAGTGACAAAGAAAATCAGAAACACTTTGTAGAAAGTATGTACTTGAAGAAGAGTAAGAATAAGAGATGTGAAGGCAATGTGGTCACTAGGAGCTCACCTACCAGACAATTATATATTCATTCAGTGTCTGCACAGGACCCAGGCTCACGGGACATAAACACCAAGAATGTACATTATTGAGTTGTTATTTACTGAATCCATAGAGAAGGGAATGCCACCCACTCCAGTATTCTTGCCTGGAAAATCCCATGGACAGTGAATTGTGGTGGGCTATGGCCCATGGATTTGCAAAGAGTCGGACACAACTAATACACTTACTGCATCCGACATCTTTTAAATTTAGTAAGAGCTGTTCCTTTTTTTCCATTCATCTATTGAGTTCACTTTCATTTATTATATAGATAAACATCATCTCAAGATTTCACATATATTAGGACAATTTAATATTGGTTTTTAAGATTGTGCTTAAAGCCACTTTCTCTAGCTTTGCTTAGAATTCACACACACACACACACACACAGAATCTAACTACCATCTTTGGCTTAGCAAGCCTTTATAGATTTTATTCAGATACAAAAGACACAACCACAGAGGTGAAATTCCTGTTGAATTGTTAAGTCAGTCAATATTGGTTACCATGTTTTTTTGCATTTTATAACTACATTCTGTGTGCTGGAAACTAGTCTAGATTTCAAAAATGAAACAAAATTTTTGCTTCCAAAAAACTTGTATGCATAGATGAGGAGATAAATAATGGGGACATGAAAGAAATAAAATATTGAAAAGTGTACCCAATGGTAAGGTTAAGTGCTACAAATAAAATAATATGAAAGAGAGAAACTGGGTGGAAAATGAGGGGCCTGGGAAATTTTGGTCTGGGGAGGTAAAATTTAATTTGATACCTGAATATGGGAAAGTAACAGTTGTGTGTTGGGGAGTAAATATTCCAAGCTACTATAGCTGAAGAGTAACAGACATGGGAGAAAGTACAGTGGAATGCGCTTGAGAGGTAGTTCAGTTCAGTTCAGTTCAGTCGCTCAGTCATGTCTGACTCTTTGTGACCCCATGGACTACAGCATGCCAGGCCTCCCTGTCCATTACCAACTCCCAGAGTTTACTCAAACTCATGTCCATTGGGTTGGTGATACCATCCAACCATCTCATCCTCTGTCATCCCCTTCTCCTCCTGCCTTCAATCTTTCCCAGCATCAGGGTCTTTTCCAGTGAGTCAGTTCTTTGCATCAGGTGGCCAAAGTACTGGAGTTTCAGCTTTCAGCTTCATTGAGAGGTAGGCAAGTGTCAGATGATGCAGGGTAAACAAATAGATAAAATATTATTCTGATTACAATGAAGTGGAAAGACTGTGGTCACGGAACCCTGTTATAGATGGTCAGATTTAAGATGATATTTTTGGCTCTGGTTATAGCAGCAGAGATCAAATTCAAAATAAATACTGTCCTTGGAGCAACAAGTTACACTGGTGAGCTAAATGTGGCATGGAAAGAAACTGACAAATTAGAGATAGGATCTTGACCCTTGTAGCTAGATGGATAATATTACCATATACTTTAAAGTTGAAGACTTGGTATGCTGAGGACTCTAGGGTTTGTGTTAGAGATGAAGAAACATTGGCTATTGGCTCTGTTTTAAGTTTCTGGTGACCACTGGACTTCCAACTGATGATGTCAAGTAGAGAGTTAAATATGATTCTGTAATTCATCAAAGAAGTCAGTGTTAGAAATATTCATTTGAGAATTATAGAGAAAAATTTCAAAGCCATGATACTAGATTAAATCTCTTAAAGAGTAATTGCAGTTATAGAGAAGATGTCTGGGGACAGCAGTATTTAGATAGCATGGGAAGACCCTGAAGTTGAAGGAAAACAAAACTTCCTCTAAACCTAGAGAAGAACCTGTCTAAGAAGAAAATATCAAGAGCTGCTAACAAATTAGATAAGAGGAAGACAAAAATTAACCAATAGCTTTAGCAAGATGTGGGTCCTTAGAGATCTTAATAAATTGAGCCATGACACTGGAGGCTTGATTTGGATTGGATGGAAGAGAGAATGGGAGGAAAAGTAGAAATATCAACCATATATAGAATTTTATAGCTAGTAGTCTGGCAGTGGAGGGAAATGGAGAAGTGTGGTAATGCTTTGGAGCTGAGGCAGTGTTTTGCTTCGAGCTGAGTGATGTTAGATTCATGATGGTGGGAATGATCCAAAAAGTAAAGAGAAAGAAATGATACCAAAGGAAAAAGGGAACGATGAAAGACCGAAGACCAAGACGAATTATGAGGCAAAGGATCCAGAGCCTAAATGAAGGGTTTGTTGGGGGTATGAACAGGGTTGGTTACCTTACCTGGTATCATGGCAGGAAAGGCAGTGCATGAATGCAAGGGGAAAAAAAAAAAAGCTGACTTGGTGGCAGCTCAATAGCAAATTGTAATGGTATGCTCACTCAGATACAGCAATTAATTCTTTTGTAAATAATTGCTAGCTGTAGATGCTTTTTATTAAAAATCCAATACAGCAGATTTACGGTTATTAGAGTAGTACAGAAAATACTCTGTATATATACATATATACACATCAACTAAAATTTAAATAATCCCATTGAAACTATTTTTATAAAATACAGTGGTGGAGAAAAAAGATTTCAAAATAGAAGTAAAGCAAGAAGAATTCATCTGCTTGAAAAATATATGAAAATGATACCAAATAATGTTGATCTTTACAAGAACTTCTTTTGTTGTCAGGAGACACGTTTTCAAGCCTTCCATATTTTAATTTTTTTAAATAGGGCAACTGTCAATTTGAATTACTCCATCCTGCTTTGCATAATAATTTACATATTTATCCACCAAGAATGCTCTGATAAAGGACAATATCCCATGAGAGATGAAAAGGCTTGATTCTTGAATCCCACTTTTACATTCTTGAATAGCAAACCCTCTTTTTCAGCAGCAAAATTGTAGTATTGAGAAAGACAACGGGCCAGGTCAGTGGTTTGTAGTTAATTTTTTACCGTGAAATTCTATTATACAAAATTGCTTGGAGCAGCTCTTGTCAACACCACCCCAGTTAAAAGAGGTTTTGCTTTTTAACCATGAAAAATAAATCTTGCCTAAAACAAGATGATCACAAGAAAGCTTTTTTTTTTTCAGCTCTAAACAAGGATAGACAAACCAATTTTGAAAAAAAATGTTTACTGTTTTCATTTACTAATAATTTAAATATTTACTGATATCCTTTATTGAACAAATAAAGATTTTGGTCTTTAGATGTCAAGTTTATGCTGTGAGTTGCTTAAGGTTTTGGGTACTTTTGCTAAGGCTTTATTCTTATCTCAGTCATAAAGTTGTCTGTGTATGACCTAAAGTCATATCTCTCTTGATTTTCTGCTTCTCTATGTGTGAGGTATATACATCCTGATAGCGGAATAAACTCATATTCAAATTGATTTATAATACACTTCCCTGTGTGTAGGTTCTTTGAGTTGCTCTCTCAGTTTCTTCAAGCACAGCACATCGAAAAGACTACCTGGGACCCTGAGAACACGATCATGTATAGGCCTTTGTCCAAAACTTGGGTGTGACATTAAGAGTTGGAAACACTTAAAAGACCCCTATGACATTAATTGAGTGAAATTCCACTGCTAACACTTGCTTTGATGGTTGAATTCCAGTTACCCAACTGTGGCACCCACTGCCCTTCCTTCCTTCCTTCATAGCTGACTTTTCACGTCACCACAAGATAACCAGTTAGGGCTCAGGTGTCCTTTTTAACATCTGATCAACAATTGAGAGCTTTTCAAAGAATGTTCCACAGGGGTGTAACATCTCATAGATGGGTATCGGGGTCACTGCTGGAAAGTATTTCTTCAGAGTAGCTGAGAAAGCTCCAGTCCTTCCTTTCCTTTGCAAACAGAGCAACTCAGTTCCTCTTTATTTTTTAATCCTAGAGTTCTACCATAGACTTTATTTTTGAGAGCATTTTGCTTTGGAAAATCAAGAAATTATGCATATTAGTGGAAGTGGAGGGATTAGTCTGTGAGTCCTCCTAGGTTGAATTTTCACTATGACTTTCTAGAGGCAATGCCCTAACCTTGTGGACCCACAACAGAGTGGAAGTGAAGGATGGACATTCACAGACAGACCGTCTCTATGTGATCTCAAATCACAGGGACAGTTGGCCTGCCCATGTTAGAGGAAAGGAAGCAATCATGGCTCCCATGGTAGCAATAAGGAAGACATTCTCTCCGTATATTTCAGAAAATATATAACATTTTTCTCTTTTCCCACTTCTTTGAGTCCCTGTTTGTTTTGCAATCTTTGGTTTAGTACAGTGCTAGGGGTACAAATGGGAACTCGTATTTTTCTTGAAAAAAAAAATAGTTGAATAAAACCTCATTTATAATATCTCCTACTTCACCTGGGCCTCCCTTGTGGCTCAGATGGTAAAGAATCTGTCTGCAATGTGGGAGACCTGGGTTCGATCCCTGGTTTGGGAAGGATCCCTTGAAGAAGGGAAAGGCTACCCACTCCAGTATTCTAGTCTGGGGAATTCCATGGACTGTACAGTCCATGGTGTCACAGTGAGTTGGACATGACTGAGCGACTTTCTCTTCAGTCACTAAACACCCATAGTGTGAGTCAGGAAAGAAAACCATAACACACAAGATCCTTTCCCTTCTGTAATGTAGCATTAGAAACATCAGAGGGGGCTATCTACTGGCGAAGTGAAGCTCTCCTTCCAGGCCCACCTTTTCCAGGCCTGGTGACGAGGCAGCAACGTGATGAAGGAGCAACAGAGAAACAGGAGGAGCAGAAAACACACAGAACTTTTGTCACCTTTAGGGTACTCTTCTGTTTAATTTTCACTCTTTCAAGAATTCTTTTCACATATTAAATCAGATGTTGCCTTTTCACATATTAAATCAAATGTTGCCTTACAACATTTCATCATTTTACTAGGTGGTAGGGAGTTACTTCTTTGCCCAGGTTGGAGGATGAGAAAGCAGAGAAAGTACAGGAAGATTTCCCTTGGTTCACTCCCACCCCCGCTTTTGAGGGACAGCTTCATGGATTATTCTGTAAACATCTTAAAGCAAGGTTCTAGGTCCAAATTCTGGCTTTCATGTTGACAAAGGTATTCCTATTATTTGTGGCGTTTCAGTTAGAGAGCTATTGAAGTTTCACATTCAGTCCAATGAATGGGAACAGAAGCCATGTCTTTGGATGTGACTGATAACCACGTCTAAATGAACAGTGGACCTTGCCGCCTGATGGTACCCCAAGGACGTAAGGTGGTTTTTCTCTGATGACTCATACAGTCAGGGATGTCTTGCAAAAGGGAGGGAATTATCCAATGGCTGTAATTACAGTGATTCAATGACACAAATTCTAAAAGGCAGATGTGGCATAAACAATGAGAAAACACACAGAAAACTCTACATTATCAAATCCAGCCCTATATCCTCATCATGTAGGAAGTAGCCAAAGCCATAGAGGCCGATGGTGAGAATCTGTTTTCCCCAAGGCTCCTGGATTATTCCCTGACTTGGACGACAGAGCAGTGGCTATCAGAGCCCTGATATGTTAGAGAAAACTGAAAAAACAAACATGAGCCATCTTCTAAGATAGCAAACTGTGTGGCGTCAAATAAAAACGGCCATATGGATAGAATAAATAGGGCATGTTTACGGAATGTGCCAAAGCCACAGAGCAAAAGGGAAACCAAAACCAAAGCATAACTCCAACAAAAGTTGAGCTGAGCCGCAAAGAGACAGTTACAAAAAGCACATCAATCAGATCAGTTTCTCAGTGGTGTTGGTGGCAGCCACCGTGAGCAGATACAGCTTTGACGTTACACACACCTCGGTGACTACCGGGAGTCATTTATGCTCTCAGAGCCCCAGTTGTCTTGTTTATCAAATAGGGGGAATGGTAGCCCTTACCTTGCAGACTTTCTGTGAGACTAAAGAGATAACGTGAATCTAAAGGGTGAGCACAGTACCAGGTATGTATATGCTCGGTGAATGGGGGTATTTCTTGCTGTTTTCTGTTAAGAATGTGGTATGCATATGGATCGAGACATGTACAGTGCAGAGGAGTTCCTAATTTTCTTCTTTTCTCACCCTCCCCCAATGCCTTCTGTCTTCCCGCCAGCAGGTATATATTCATCCATAGGCTAGAAGCGGACTTCCTATTGAACTCATTGACAGAACTAGTTAAAATAATGGATGCTTAGGAGGGAAAACAACAGGAAGTTATCGACCACTTAATTATTTGTATAATTTGTTCCTGTTTACCCTGGGATCACATACTTAGAGAGGAAACACAGCGTGGTCTTAAAGACCGTGGCCTCAGGAGACTGTCTGGGTTCAAATCCCAGCCCCACTTACTGCCTTTTGACCTTGGGCACTCCATCTCTCTGAATTTCCAGTTCTCTCTCTGTGAAGTGGAGATAATAACCACCAAACGCTATGAGAATTACATGAATTCATATTGGCAAAGGGCTTAGAATATTGCTTGGTATTTAGTAAGTGTTATTTCAATATTTATTAAAGAAATAAGTAAATGCTAATAGACAGTGTAGTAGGATGTCTTCACACATAGTGGAAGACATTTATAAATTTTTATTTATAAAAATTTAACCATTTTATTTTTTTCTACCAGAAATGAGCAAGATTTAGAATCTCGGTTAAAGATCTTGATAGTCATAGTAAATATTTATATTATCTTTTAGAAGGAAAAAATGGTAAAACTTGACTGATGTACTACAAAAAAAAAATACACACTTCACAATTTTTAAATCAAGAACAGTGTGTTGACTAAAGTCCAAGTTATGGTCCCATACCTAGTATATTATGAGGGTTTCTAGTTTTTTTGTCCTTACATTGTATAATATCATCAAATGTGAATTTATTACAGCTATACTCTTAATAGCTATCTCATTTCTTTATTTTTTTTATGACATGATATGAGGACATTTAATGGATTCAGCATTTTTCAACCAAAAGTTCAGTTGTAACACTGGCTTTTATTACTGAAGTAGCTATTTTTCATAATCATGAAGTAGCAACTCAGGTTTTTTGTTCTAGTACAAGTTCCAGTTTCCAAAAGACTACATCATACAATTCTATCATTGTGTATTTCAGTTGCTCCATGTTTGCTGCCAATGAGTCATTCATCTATCCATTCATTCATCAAGCACTGAGAATCTATGATATGCTAGGAACTTTCCTAGAAATTGGGTCCTAAAGTGAATAATTTTTCAGAATTTTTCTCAATATTCTCAATGTGCTTACTGGCTCAGTCATGTCCAATTCTTTGCAACCCTGTGGACAATAGCCCACCAGGCCCCTCTGTCCATGGGGATTCTGCAGGCAAGAATACTGGAGTAGGTGGCCATGCCCTCCTCCAGGGCTTCTTATCAACCCAGGGATCAAACCTAGGTCCCCCACATTGCAGGCAGATTCTTTACTGTCTGACTCACCAGGGAAGCCCAATATTCACTATGGTTAATGGTTATTTTACATTTGGGGACCTGGAGGGAGAATCAGATAGATTCATTAATGGATAAAGTAGCCTTGAGCAGTCATTTAAAAATATTGAAGCATTCACCTAATTGTGATTTCTCCCTTTGTAATAAAAGTATGGCATGTTGGAAGCATTTTCCACCTGGGAACAAGGAACTCTAGATCCACAGGAGACTAAAGATTTGGGACAGGAAACACCAACGCTCACATGGGTAGAAGGGAATGATGACAAGCAGGGTCTCTGATACTTGTGGCTTTAGGTTCCCAGACTCATATTTTCTACCTGTTAGGGGCCCAGCATCATAAAATCTTCACTAATTTGGGGTAAAAAATCCTGTCCTGAAAGACATTATGCCATTCAAAGTATCATCTTCAAATTGGCATTTTAGGTGCATCTTCAAAAGATATTTTCATACTTTAATCATGTTGGCAGCTTCTGAGTGATGCAGCCTGTGATGGGACCAGTGGATTGCATAGTCAGTGTCCACTTCCGTACCTCTTTACTGCTTTGTGGGTCTTTTCTTTTAAGGCAATATTATATGAGAACCTATGTTGATAGCTCAAACAGTCTCCAAGCTCTCAGATAATGGTGCTGGCTAAGCTCTTGTGGGCAGGAAGGGCAAATATGTGGTCATCTCAGTAAAGATAAATTGCTGCCTTCTGGCAGAGTGAAAGGAGTTCAGTGTCACCAACCTGCCACCAAGTAGCTGATTGTTCTTGATGGATGGTGCCATGACCAAAGTTTAGCAGTGGCCTCTGTTGCCAACAAGTTGAACATTAGATAGAAGCAAAGCCTATGTGAGCTCTACTGAGTGGGAGTCCATGCCATTGGCTTTCTGTGCAGCCTCCGTGTCTGCTACTGTGGCTACTCCACTCACAAGCTCACTGTGCCAGGCAGAGGGTAGAGACAGTTCACTTTGTGGTTCAGGGCCCTTCTTTGGTGGATGCTTTTTGGTAGGTGTTAATGGCACCCCACTCCAGTACTCTTGCCTGGAAAATCCCATGGGCTGAGGAGCCTGGTAGGCTGCAGTCCGTGGGATCGCTAAGCATCGGACACGACTGAGCGACTTCACTTTCACTTTTCACTTTCATGCATTGGACAAGGAAATGGCAAGCCACTCCAGTGTTCTTGCCTGGAGAATCCCAGGGACGGGGAGCCTGGTGGGCTGCCGTCTATGGGGTCGCACAGAGTCGGGCACAACTGAAGCGACTTAGCAGCAGCAGCAATAAAGAGCTCTAAATATACTCACACTTCATGCCCAGTCCCATAAGTCCATCTAAATGATCCTACCCAATACCTGCTTGTCTCCAGTCTTTTAATCTTTCTTCTTCAAGGATCTCAGCCAATGAGCCATATATTTTCTTACCTTGGGCCACTTCTTTTTCCATATAAAATCAGGAAAAACCCCCCACTGAAAGCTGTTTATTGTGAGGATTTCTCTCACTGCTCTTTCAACGTCATCCTTAAGTGGCACTGCAGATTAGAAGCAGTTCATTTTCAGCTTGCACACACTGAGCTGAACCATCTTTAAACCAAACTCTACCACTTTCCTCCTCTGTCAACTAGTCCTATGGGACTCCTTGTATGACTGGAGCATCTGATGGTGAAGAGCCAGTGCAATGGAGGTAGATGACTTGGGGCTTTACCACCTGCTCATACAACTTGCGTAGGCCTTTTGGTCCTGCTCATGTTAATCATGGATGCACCATTTCTATCTTGAAATGCTGCAGGGCCCACTTTTTATGACTTGGTGAATCTGGCAAAAGCCAACTCATAATATGTGGTTCCGGCAATATGTTCTGTTAATGTCTCGTGACCCAATAATACCTGGACCTAATAACACATTAGGAATGGATTTTTAAATGGTATATAGTTCTGGGCTTCAGATGGCATGGCCTTCTTCCAGAACCTTTGGGTTGCTTGCCATAAACCTCACACAGCATGTTATCTCATACGAGCACCTGCCTGTTTATAAAACAAGCGATGGGGCTGTTTACACCCCAGAGGCAGAGCCTTTCTCTTTCTGGGCCTGCCACCCGCTGAATTCTGGACGTTCTTCATGTCACCCTCTAAGTAGGTCACAGCAGTGTTCCCAACCACAGATACTGTGTTATGTCATTGTGTTGTGTGTTTTTTCTTTTTATTGGGTGTTGTAAGATGCATTACATAGTCCTTTACTTTGGACAGAATATTTTAGCATGTCCCAGACTCTTAAAATCTGAAGTCTTAAAATCTTCACTGAATGTTAGAGATTATCTCCTACTTTAGTATCATGGATCTTATTGAGGCCTCCAGGTGCCTGTCATTTCATGCCCATTTTGGGAGAATAAAATGGTGTGGACCAAAATGACATTATAATGTTATGTCTAGATGTGTTCCTGTAAATTGCTTCTAATCCTCTGCTGATATGGATGGAAGAATGTATTTACTAAGTCAATGACCACATATAATGCTCCTAAAGCCATTTTACTCTGTTTTAGCAATGGTTCCACATCTGGCACATCAGCTTTAAATGGGGCTGCTATTTGTCTAAGTGTCTATAGTAATCTCCAGGATCCAACTGGTTTCTGTAGAGGCCAGAATGATGGATTATTTCAAGGAATTATGGTGACCATCATGTCTGCATCCTTTAGGTATTTTATAGGTGGCACTCATCTTTGTCATGTCCTTGGGATAAAATATTGTTTGGGATTTGATATCTTGGTTGGGATGGGGTTAGTTTCAGGACTTCCACTTAGTCTTCTGCACTTTAATAGCTCTTCAACTTATGGGCCAACATACGGGTTTTGCCATTACCAGTATGTTATTTCTTTTTAAAAAATATCTCTTTTATTTTACTCTTGGATGTGTCAGGTCTTAGTCGTCTTAGTTGTATCAGTGCTGCAGTTGCAGCACACAGGCTTAGTTCCCCTGAGGCATGTAGGGTCTTAGTTCCCCTACCAGGGATCAAATCCACATCCCCTACACAGCAAGGCAGATTCTTAGCCACTGAATCACCAGGGAAGGCCCATCAGAATGTTGTTTCTAATTAAACACTATGGAACAAAGGAAGTGTCTACCAGGTAATTCTATGGACCAAGTAGGTTTACTTTTTATAAATCTAGTGCCAGGACTCCATTTATTATCTGGCTGCTTCAGGACCCCACTCTAACAGAGGGTCCAGGATAACACTGTAGGTTTTTGAATATCAGTGTCTACTTGGGTATTGAGTTCAACGGTCTTCAAAATGTTTGAATATTTCCCTTTCCCAGTAAGTGGTTATTGGAGTAAATAGCTATAAGTTCCTTTTGTACAAACTGGGAAATCCTTTCCATCTATACTTGTCCTAACATTCAAGATCCTTCTTCATTTATATTGAGCCTCTCTCTCTCAATGGAGTTCAGATATTATAATTGGCTAAGGTCTGGAAACTAAGCAAGGGGTCGGTGACTTTTTCTTGGGGAGACTGGGCTCAGCCTCCTGATCATTCATCTTTGATTCCAACTGACTAAACAATTGCAGATTGTTTAAACATCCTTGTTGGTGACCCATCTATTTTGCCACTTGAAGCACAGTGTTTTATGAACCATCTCCATACTTTGTGAACTTGCCATTTATTATAATTGTGACACTTACCTTCTGATAGTTAAGTATTAGATGGAACCAGCTGTCCTCAGTTATTTGTGTTTCAATCATCTCAATGCTACTAGAGAACCCAGGTCTATAACAGCATCTCCAATGGTCAGTCCCAGAATATGACTGTGGAGACTGCCATAACCGAGTTCCTAAAGCCTGTTGATACCCTCTTCACCAGGCTTCCCAGGTAGCACAGTGATAAAGAATCCACCTGCCAATACAGGAGACGCAAGAGACTTGAGTTTGATCCCTGGGCTGGGAAGATCCCCTGGAGTAGGAAATGGCAACCTTCTCCAGTATTCTTGCCTTGAAAATTCCAAAGACAGAGGAGCCTGGTGGCCTATAGTCCAAAGGGCCACAAAGAGGCGGACATGAATGACCGACTGACACGCGCATCCCCTGCCAGTCTAAACGGAAAAGAGTAGGTCAGTGCTAACGAGGAGCCTCTAGGTGCCCAGAGAAATAAGATTTCATTATTTTGGCGTGCATCAAACTCAGATCTTCCCAGTACAGGGCTCAGAATTCTATTCCTTCCTAATCAGGACTTGACTTATAGTAATGCTTGGGTTTGAAAAGACAGCCTTCTTTAGAGTTCTACATCAGATCAGATCAGATCAGTCGCTCAGTCCTGTCCGACTCTTTGCGACCCCATGAATCGCAGCACACCAGGCCTCCCTGTCCATCACCAGCTCCTGGAGTTCACTCAGACTCACGTCCATCGAGTCAGTGATGCCATCCAGCCATCTCATCCTCTGTCATCCCCTTCTCCTCCTGCCCCCAATCCCTCCCAGCATCAGAGTCTTTTCCAATGAGTCAACTCTTCACATGAGGTGGCCAGAGTACTGGAGTTTCAGCTTTAGCATCATTCCTTCCAAAGAAATCCCAGGAATGATCTCCTTCAGAATGGACTGGTTGGATCTCCTTGCAGTCCAAGGGACTCTCAAGAGTCTTCTCCAACACCACAGTTCAAAAGCATCAATTCTTTGGTGCTCAGCCTTCTTCACAGTCCAACTCTCACATCCATACATGACGATAGGAAAAACCATAGCCTTGACTAGACGGACCTTTGTTGGCAAAGTAATGTCTCTGCTTTTGAATATGCTATCTAGGTTGAACATAACTTTCCTTCCAAGGAGTAAGCGTCTTTTAATTTCATGGCTGCAGTCACCATCTGTAGTGATTTTGGAGCCCAGAAAAATAAAGTCTGACACTGTTTCTCCATCTATTTCCCATGAAGTGGTGGGACCGGATGCCATGATCTTCGTTTTCTGAATGTTGAGCTTTAAGCCAACTTTTTCCACTCTCCTCTTTCACTTTCATCAAGAGGCTTTTGAGTTCCTCTTCACTTTCTGCCATAAGGGTGGTGTCATCTGCATATCTGAGGTTATTGATATTTCTCCCGGCAATCTTGATTCCAGTTTGTGTTTCTTCCAGTCCAGCGTTTCTCATGATGTACTCTGCATATAAGTTAAATAAACAGGGTGACAATATACAGCCTTGACGAACTCCTTTTCCTATTTGGAACCAGTCTGTTGTTCCATGTCCAGTTCTAACTGTTGCTTCCTGACCTGCATACACATTTCTCAATAGGCAGATTAGGTCATCTGGTATTCCCATCTCTTTCAGAATTTTCCACAGTTTATTGTGATCCACACAGTCAAAGGCTTTGGCATAGTCAATAAAGCAGAAATAGATGTTTTTCTGGAACTCTCTTGCTTTTTCCATGATCCAGAGGATGTTGGCAATTTGATCTCTGGTTCCTCTGCCTTTTCTAAAACCGCTTGAACATCAGGAAGTTCACGGTTCACATATTGCTTAAGCCTGGCTTGGAGAATTTTGAGCATTACTTTACTAGTGTGTGAGATGAGTGCAATTGTGCGGTAGTTTGAGCATTCTTTAGCATTGCCTTTCTTTGGGATTGGAATGAAAACTGACCTTTTCCAGCCCTGTGGCCACTGCTGAGTTTTCCAAATTTGCTGGCATATTGAGTGCAGCACTTTCACAGCATCATCTTTCAGGATGTGGAATAGCTCAACTGGAATTCCATCACCTCCACTAGCTTTGTTTGTAGTGATGCTTTGTAAGGCCCACTTGACTTCACATTCCAGGATGTCTGGCTCTAGGTCAGTGATCACACCACCGTGATTATATGGGTCATGAAGATCTTTTTTGTACAGTTCTTCTGTGTATTCTTGCCATCTCTTCTTAATATCTTCTGCTTCTGTTAGGTCCATACCATTTCTGTCCTTTGTCGAGCCCATCTTTGCATGAGATGTTCCTTTGGTATCTCTGATTTTCTTGAAGAGATCCCTAGTCTTTCCCATTCTGTTGTTTTCCTCTATTTCTTTGCATTGATCGCTGAAGAAGGCTTTCTTATCTCTTCTTGCTATTCTTTGGAAATCTGCATTTAGATGTTTATATCTTTCCTTTTCTCCTTTGCTTTTGGCTTCTCTTCTTTTCACAGCTATTTGTAAGGCCTCCCCAGACAGCCATTTTGCTTTTTTGCATTTCTTTTCTATGGGAATGGTCTTGATCCCTGTCTCCTGTACAATGTCACGAACCTCATTCCATAGTTCATCAGGCACTCTATCTATCAGATCTAGGCCCTTAAATCTATTTCTCACTTCCACTGTATGATCATAAGGGATTTGATTTAGGTCATACCTGAATCGTCTAGTGGTTTTCCCTACTTTCTTCAATTTAAGTCTGAATTTGGCAATCAGGAGTTCATGGTCTGAGCCACAGTCAGCTCCTGGCCTTGTTTTTGCTGACTGTATAGAGCTTCTCCATCTTTGGCTGCAAAGAATATAATCAATCTGATTTTGGTATTGACCATCTGGTGATGTCCATGTATAGAGTCTTCTCTTGTGTTGTTGGAAGAGGGTGTCTGCTATGACCAGTGCATTTTCTTGGCAAAACTCTATTAGTCTTTGCCCTGCTTCATTCCGTATTTCATGGCCAAATTTGCCTGTTACTCCAGGTGTTTCTTGACTTCCTACTTTTGCATTCCAGTCCCCTATAATGAAAAGGACATCTTTTTTGGGTGTTAGTTCTAAAAGGTCTTGTAGGTCTTCATAGAACTGTTCAACTTCAGCTTCTTCAGCGTTACTGGTTGGGGCATAGACTTGGATTACTGTGATATTGAATGGTTTGCCTTGGAAAAGAACAGAGATCATTCTGTCGTTTTTGAGATTGCATCCAAGTACTGCATTTTGGAATCTTTTGTTGGCCGTGATGGCCACTC
This sequence comes from Bos javanicus, assembly GCF_032452875.1. Taxonomy (NCBI): domain Eukaryota; kingdom Metazoa; phylum Chordata; class Mammalia; order Artiodactyla; family Bovidae; genus Bos; species Bos javanicus. The sequence goes on along the minus strand of NC_083869.1, from coordinate 45,985,942 downwards.
CATTTCTTCTGAGGGATTCCTGCCTGCAGTAGTAGATACAATGGTCATCTGAGTTAAATTCACCTATTCCAGTCCATTTCAGTTCGCTGATTCCTAGAATGTCAACGTTCACTCTTGCCATCTCTTGTTTGACCACTTCCAATTTTCCTTGATTCATGGACCTGACATTCCATGTTCCTATGCAATATTGCTCTTTACAGCATCGGACCTTGCTTCTATCACCAGTCACATCCACAGCTGGGTATTGTTTTTGCTTTGGCTCCATCCCTTCATTCTTTCTGGAGTTATTTGTCCACTGATCTCTAGTAGCATATTGGGCACCTACTGACCTGGGGAGTTCCTCTTTCAGTATCCTATCATTTTGCCTTTTCATAGTTTTCTATATACTATCTAAATAATTAAATACTGAAGCTTTTCATAATCATTTTTTATCCTTTGGCTACAAGAGGATATGCTGTCTCTGCTGTCCAAGAGGCCTTTGGTCTTTCACATCTTTGCTTAAATTTTGATTAATTATTCTCAACCTGTCATTATCTCTCTCCAATTAATTGATAGCACTCAGCAACTATAATTTAATTCCTTAATACATACAATTAGTACTTCTCTACCTCATATGTACCTTAGATATTGGACCATTCAGTCCATTTCCTTCCATCAGTATCACATTCCAGCTCACAATTGCATCATGATGGAAGGTGAAGGGCTGTCAGTGATGGAGTTTTTATTGTCAGCCAGCTGGTACGTGATGGAGACCTCAAAGCCCGTTTTACATTTGGCTTTCTTGGAGGAGGCCTGGCATCAATTGTCTTAGATTGGATTCCCTGGAAAAAGATGGGGACTTCAAGCTGGGCTACTGTCTCAGAGTTGTCCTGAATCCAGGCATCAGCTAGTTACTGGATATGGGCTTACCCAGGCATAACCTTGGAAGAAGCATCTTCTTTAGGCCAAAGAGAATGCTCAATGAGGGGACAGCTGGGAGCAATCAACCTACATTCCTAGCTGCTGAAAGAATGAGTGTCTTAGCCTTCCAGAGGTGACAATTTTAAGCTCATTTTCTAAGTTTGTATTTCTTCTCCTCTATTCCTTAATTTTTTGTTGTTGTTGTTGAAAGAAATTCATACAGCGCACTGAAACATACACATGAGGTCATACATACAAACACACACGCACATACAGCAAGCAAGTAACAAAGAAAAAGAAAAGTTGTGCTACTTTATCTTTGACTATAAGACATTTTATTCATTTTCATTTCAACTGCCAATTCTTTTTTTCAGTTCTTACTCAGTTTTAATGATTACAATTCCCAACCAATAAAAGTTGTAATTTTATTCATGGTTTACAGGCCCCTGGTTACGTAGGTTACGTACCTGGATTAAGTGTTAGTTCCTCAGTCTTCCGACTGCAATCATGTGGACTGTAGCCTGCCATGCTCCTTTGTCCATGAAATTCTCCAGGCAAGAATACTGGAGTGGATTGCTGTTTCCTTCTCTATGAGATCTTCTTGACCCAGGGATCCAGCCCAGGTCTCCCACACTGCAGGCAGATTCTTTACTATCTGAGCTACCAGGAAAGCCCTACCTGGCTTAGGTGAAATATTTTTAAATACACTTCTCATTCTGAGACTTCTCTGGTAGTTGTGTTTTAAGAATGCAGGGGACACAGGTTCAATCCCTGGTTGGGAAACTAGGATCGCACATGCCTTGGGGCAGCTAAACCTGTGTGCCACAGCTAGAGAGTCCCAACAGCACAACTACCGAAACCCTTACACTCTAGACCCCCGTGCTCCGCAACAAGCAAAGCCCATGCACCGCAACAAGGAGGCCCCATGCGCAACTAGATATAAGGCCCTGCATGCCATGGCTAAGACCCAGAGGGGCCAAAATAAGTAATAATCATGATAGACTTCTTATTCTGAAATAATCATAGATTCATATGCAGCTGTAGGAAGTAATTCAGAGATCCTCTTTCATTTACGCAGGTTCAGCCAATGGTAACATCTCTCAAAACTACAATGTGATATCTCAACTAGGATATTGATATTAATAGTCAAATAGAACATTTCTATCACCACAGGATCCCTCATGGTGTCCTTCTGCACCCATACCCACTTCCCTCCCATCCCTGACTCTTTCTTAACAACCCTGGCAAACAAATCTGTTCTCCATTCCAATAACTGTATCATTTCAAGGATGTTATGAAATGGTATCATACAGTACATAATGTTTTGGGATTGGCTTTTTGTTTTTCACTCATCATAATTCTCTGAAGAATAATCCAGGTTGTTGTATATTATAGTCTATTTCTTTTTATTGGTATATACAATTCTGTGGTAGAAATATACCATGCTTTAATCATTCACCCACTAAAAGAGTTTCAGGTTGTCTCCAGTTTGGAGCTATTATGAATAATATGTGACCATAAATTTTCATTTCTCTGAGATAAAAGGCAAGGAGTGGAATTGCTGACTCATAGGTAGTTGCAAGTTTGTTGTTGTTTTTTTTTTTTAAACTGCAATATTCTTCAGAGGGACTATTCCGTTTTATATTCCCATAAGCAATGTACAAATAACCAAGTTTCTCTGCATCCTTGACCAGCATTTGGTTGAGTTTTTCCAGTCCATGAACACAAACATGAACATGGTCAGATGAGATCTATTTAGATCTTTGATTTCTTTCATTAGCATCTTGCAGTTTTCAGCTACAGTATCTGTACATGTATTGTTATGTTTGCAATTAAGTATTCCATTATTTTTTGAATGACTGTAAATAACAGTGTATTGTTTAGTTTCATTTTTCCCCAAAACTCTTATATTTATTTTTATGCAAATTTTAAAAAACTAACTTTATTGGTGTTCAGTTGCTTTACAATGTTGTGTTAGTTTCTACTGCACAGCAAAATGAATCAGCTATGTGCATGCATGCTCAGTCTCTTCAGTCGTGTCTGACTCTTTGCAATGGACTGTAGCCAGCCAGGCTCATCTGTCCATGGGTTTCTCCAGGCAAATATACTGGACTGAGTTTCCATGGCCTCCTCCAGGGGATCTTCCTGACCCAGGGATCAAACCTGCGTCTGCTGTGTCTCATGCATAGCAGGCAGATGTCTTACAGCTGAGCCACCAGTGGAGCACATATGCACATACCCCTCCCTTTTGGACTTGCCTTTTCATTTAGGTCACCACAATGTATTAAGTAGAGTTCCCTGTGTTATACCGTGATTCGTATTAGTTGTCTATTCTATAAATAGAATCAATAGTGAGTATGTGTCCATCCTAGTCTCCCACTCATCTTCCCTTCTGCTTTGCTATTCATATATTTGTTCTCTACATCTGTGTCTCTATTTCTTCTTTGCAAACAAGATCATCTATACCATTTTTCTAGATTCCACATGTGTGTGTTAATACACAAATATATTTGTTTTTCTCCTTCTGAGTTACTAACTGTATTTTTAATGTTGGTGCCTGTAAACTCATTGCTAATATATAGAAATATAATTGATTTTTGTATGTTAGTCATATGGTATATATACACAGTTTTGGAAGATACAAACACACACACACACACACATATATACACACACACACGTATATACACATAGAAGTTATATACACATGCACGCATACTTTGAGATTTGCTAAATCTGATCCATAAGCCTTGTATGTCCTTTTCTTACCTTGATTTGTTTGCCAGAATTTTAGTATTATGTTGTAAGAAAGGTATAAATGAATACCCTTGTCTTGTTTCTGATTTTAGAGGAAAGCACTGACTCATTCACATTATATGTGATGTTTGTTACCTGTATGATTCTTGAAGATGTTCTTTATTAAGTTGAAGTAATTCTCTTCTACTCCTATTTTTCTTTATGTTTTGGATTATAACTTAAATGCTATAAATTCTTGCTGTTCTAATTGAGGGTCAATAGATTTTCTTGAATGAATGTTTCTCCATTTGCTATATGCCTTTATTTATTTTCTGAAAAACTTCCATCAGTTAAATTGCTATTTTTCTAGGAGAGGGTTCACAGGCAATTCCATCCTTCCCTTCCTTGAACTGCATTTTGCTATTTTCCTGAGTGGGGAAGAAAGGGAAGAATTTATCACTTCATTCCTTTAATAACACTTGGAAATTTATTACTAGAGTAAACTAGCAGTATCATGTGTGTGGTGTGCAAAATATTTAGGACTTCTAAGATAAGCAACAAGTTATAAAAGATTTTAAGCAAAGAAAGGGCAGAATTTTAACCACCATGACTGTGGCAGTTCCTGTCACTGCCTCAAGAGTATGAGTTTGATAATAAGATTGGGAACAAGGGAACAGATTAAGAGAAGACCAAAATTGAATCATATGTCTTATCAGCTCTCTCATTTGCAGCTTGTCCAGGAGGCAAAGCTATTGCAAATGTATCCATAAAGACTTATATTAGAATGATGACATTTAAATGGAAAGGAGGAGATGGGAGAAGATATTGTGAAAAATTCTATAGGTTTGACAATGGATTGGATGAGGAAAGGGTAGAAAAATTAAAAATCAAAGCTTATAGTTAGTTCCTAAGGCAACAAACCTGTGCCATTTACAGAAACAGGAAATTTAGACAAAGGCTCTGGTTTGCCAGGGAAGCTAGTGGATTTGGATATTAGTCATGATAAAGATAAAATGCCATTACTCCATAAGAAAGGTCTGAATCTATCAGGAATTTGTCAATTCATATCTAGATTTTAGGAAGAGTTATTGCTAATGAAGGTGTGAGTGAGTATTAAATTACTGAAATAGAATTGATAGACATATGAGGGTTGGGAAAGTCCTGGAAGACTTGAAAATAAAGAAATAAAGAGGAGACAGGAAATAGTGAAGAAAACTACAAAAGAGTAGTTAGTAGTAAAAAATGGAGACAACAGGGTAGTCTTCATCACTCTTACAACTTAATTGACTGTGTGTTGATAGTCTCTAGTTTCTTAATGGTTCAGTAATTCTTCTAAAATCTCATGCCCAAAATCAGTTTGCTTCAGGATAGACTGAGCTAATGGCTGCATCACTGAATTATTATACACAAAAAGATTTTATTCCTTCTATAAGATCTTGTGATCTATTGCTATGCCTTTATATAGAAAATGAAATTCAGCATTAATATACTGGGAAACTTCCAGTCTGCCTTCCTTCTGTATTCTCCTATGTATACCCCCATGCACATATTTAAAGCTAAGATGCCTCCATCTTTGCCTAAAGGTCAATGAACTTTTAGTGAAAGGATACACTAAGCTTAATTATCATTATATATGCTTAAATGAGCTTTTTTACTTTGGTGCCCAAGATGCATTCTCAATTCTAGTTTATAGTACTTGGTGTTTTGGCTACCCATTTGTTTCTATTGCCTTCCTTCATCTCCAGATGTATCAAGTCCTACAGGTACGACCAGTTCAGCATGGGTTACTCTCAAGGTGAAAGAATCATCACATTTCATAACTTGACATAATGAAAGCAGTAGCTAGCATTTATTAAGCATTTGGGCTTCCCTGGTGGTTCAGTAGTAAAAAAAAAACCAGCCTGCAACGCAGGAGGTGCAGTTTCGATCCCTGGGTCAGGAAGATTCCTTGGAGAAGGAAAATGGCAACCCACTACAATATTCTTGCCTGGGACATCTCATGGACAAAGGAGCCTTGGCTGGCTACAGTTCATGGGGTCACAAAGAGTCAGGCAGGACTTAGGGACTAAACACACACACAAAGCACTTCAGTTCAGTTGCTCAGTCTTGTCCGACTTTTTGCAACCCCATAAATCACAGCACGCCAGGCCTCCCTATCCATCACTAACTCCAGGAGTTCACTCAAACTCATGTCCATCGAGTCAGTGATGCCATCCAGCCATCTCATCCTCTGTCGTCCCCTTCTCCTCCTGCCCCCAATCCCTCCCATCATCAGAGTCTTTTCCAATGAGTCAACTCTTCGCATGAGGTGGCCAAAGTACTGGAGTTTCAGCTTTAGCATCATTCCTTCCAAAGAAATCCCAGGGCTGATCCCCTTCAGAATAGACTGGTTGGATCTCCTTGCAGTCCAAGGGACTCTCAAGAGTCTTCTCCAACACCACAGTTCAAAAGCATCAATTCTTCGGCCCTCAGCTTTCTCTATAGTGCAACTCTCATATCCATACATGACCACAGGAAAAACCATAGCCTTGACTAGACGGACCTTTGTTGGCAAAGTAATGTCTCTGCTTTTGAATATGCTATCTAGGTTGGTCATAACTTTCCTTCCAAGGAGTAAGCATCTTTTAATTTCATGGCTGCAGTCACCATCTGCAGTGATTTTGGAGCCCAAAAAATTAAAGTCTGACACTGTTTCCACTGTTTCCCCATCTCTTTCCCATAAAGTGATGGGACCAGATGCCATGATCTTAGTTTAGCAAATACCAAATGCCATACTTAAGGTTTTAATCTATCATTCTTTTGATCCTTACCTACACTTAGCAGTAGGTACGCATGTTACACATGAAGCAAAGGAGAAATGTAGTGACTTGTTCTGAGTCACACAGCCAGTGCCTGTGACAGAAACAGGCTTCAGGCCACACAGTCTGATTCCAGAGCTAGACTTATCCTTTTCAGTCATCATCAAAATCTCCAATTATCAGAGCCAACATTTTCCTTATCTTTTCCAATAGATTTTTAGGTAAAAAATCAAAGAAAACATCCTAACTTTCTCAGATCTTAAATATTGGAGATAATACAGTATAAAAAATTATAAAGTATATTTTATAAAAAAGTAAAATTATAGTATAAAAACCTATATTATAGATTATTATAAATAATAATAAATAATTAGTAATAATATATAAACTAATATATTATATTATAAAAATAGATAAGTCAAATACTATTCCACTGTAAAGTGACTTTCTATCAACTTGAAAAATCTGCAGGTTTCAACAATAGTAGACAATACAACCTAAGAACTATTAACAGAAAAGGTAGTTTACAAATGGGTTTGGAAAAAAAGTATCATCTGAAAAGCAAGCCTGTGTTTCATTAATGCTTTTTTCTTTGTAAAATAATTTTCACCCTTTATCTTTCCTTTCCCTTTGCTGAAGTCTTTCACTGGTTATTTCATCCCAATAGAACTGGTCTCCAAGCCTCAACTGTTCAGTCAGTTCCAACACTTAAATAAATATTACTGGGCATGAAAGGCAAAGCAGTGGGCTGTGAGAGATACCAGTGCAGGACTGAGAGTGAGTCCACAGAGCACGATGGACAGGATGCTGTTCAAATATCTCCTCTCACTGCACATTTCAGACAGCAGTTTTACAAGGAGAACTGGGGCCCCAGGCCTTAGGACTTTTCGTAAGAAATGAGAATGCACACTCCAAGTTCAAACACTCCAGATTTGATAGACATCCTTATTTAAATTAAACATTTGGCACAAGCTCCAGTTCAAGATCCAGCTGGTAATGGTAAGACTGGAAGTGGTATTGGAAACACTTGTTAGATTTTTAAATTGGCGTTACAGCTGCCAGTTGAAAAGGAACAGTCACGCCCATTCATATGTTTAAAGCAGGGAAGGATATACTGAAATAAGTGTTAATTGTTAGTGAGGGAAAAATATGTTAAAGCACTTACAATTAGCACTTAAAGTTTGAGTCTTTGGCCCATGTTATTTAATCAGTTGCTACAATAAACCTTTATGTATTTTTGTTGTGGAGATTCAGCCAAAATGCTCTGTTTTGCCTCTTATGTGCTTTTCGGCTTTGTGAATAAGAAATGTACCAAGATAAACCTTGAAACATTTAAATTCAATTCTGTGATTTACAGTGGAAAAGGTATAAGGAGCGAATCTGGTAAAATGAAGTGTTATTTATGGAAAAATGGATTTAAATACATGAAGCTATTCCATGGCAGGATGAAGGCCCTTCTTAGATTGTGGTCTGGCAGTTACACAAGCAAACCAATTGTGAGAAAAGCCTATATTTGGGGGCTGAACTGGGAGAATATGTATTTATCCCTCTCCTCCTTGTTAATTATAGGACTGTTCAGATGGGAGGGAACGAATTTGCCTCAGTGGTTCTTATTTCAATTTTTAAGCCAAATTTCATCTTGGGTGCAGAGAGCTGGTGGGTTGCCTTGATTTCCAAGGCTATGAGAAAAGCTTTGCTATTAATATGTTACTGGTCCCTTACTCTCACTGTAGCAACACAGTCCAATACAACAAGTTGGGCAAGTGGAAGCTATTTTCATCTATGAGAACGACCTTCAGTCCCCTCTCACTTGAAATCTGAGGAAGAATTAGACTCATTCATGAGAGTCATGTATTTAATCAGGTTGTAAAAATAATATTTACTAGTGGACTGCTAGAAAGAGGCTATGAATGATTGGGCCCCTAATTAAAAGTATGATTTTAAAGATTTGCCCCTTGGGAGCTATTTACATTTGTCGCCATTTCCCAATATTTCCATCCTCAGGAATTTGCCTTTAACTTTTAAGTTGGAAAAAAAAAAAGCAAAACATTGAAACCAGATATTCAATCATAGCTGGACAAGCTGTGCATAGATGTCTTGTGCAAGTTACTACAGAGCTGAAAGACAAAAATGAAATCAAGAGAGAAACCAGTATGATCTCTTAATGGAATATGGAAGAGCAGAACAGGGCTCTTGAAAGATACATAGTAGCTATTAACTAATTGGTTAATTAATTCTTATAGGGTCAAGGAATTTGCAAATGATGCTTAAATTCTTCTTCAAAAGCTCTGCTGTCTTGCTTGTCAGGACACAATTTATATTAAAAATAGTGACCATGATTCTAAAATATCATAGGCTAGTCCAAATCACATAGATCAATTTAAGGAAAATAAATTGTTTTATAAATAGATCACTTATTTTCCCTAATCTTTTGTGCTTCTTGTCTTCGATTCATTTTTCTAAATTTTCCATTATCATGTTTCCAGCTTATATATATCAGGGCTAAGAAGTAACCTTATTTAAACATGTGCACACAGGTTGATATCTCTCAGCCTATGGGGAATATTGAAGGTGGCACTGAAATTAGAGGATATGATTAGGAGCAGCTCAAACATAAAAGTACAACCTACCTTTTCTCAGTGTTCACCCTTCTGTAGGAATGAATGAACTCAGATTCACAGCAATAATTCAATCATTACTGTCTTTACTAATGTGAGACTTCTAGACCTCTGTAAAGTCACTTCCACATATTTTTAGGTGTCGTCAGGGGACACTGCTCACAAAAATGAAGACTGGCCAACAGCCAATATTCCATTTCTTAGTGCCCTCAAAAATGAGCTAAAACTGAATAACAGTGTTTTGTGATGATGTATAATGTTGTTTTTCCATTTTTTGTGATGATGTATAATGAAATACTTCTCAGGAGAACAGCTCTGCCCTGTGACTTGCAGTCTCAGATTTATGGTAATAGGGTTACCATAAATTGGTCTCTGGTCAGTCATCTTGCTTGTGCCATATTGGTCTGACTCAGGATACTTCCTGGTGGCATGTGCATCTCTCAGACAAGACAGATTCCAGCACAAAGTTTTCTGGGAGGGTGGCAGTACATACTATGGGCTGGACTCCTTCCTCTTTTTGGCCCTTCCTGAATTCTTCCAGCTGGCAGTAACTTGGCAATTCCACGTTCCTTTCCAGAACCTCTTGTGAGGTAATTGCCAGTGGTTATTATCCCACCTGGTTAGGGTGGGTGATTTCAGTCAATGGTTCCCTAACAGAACCATGAACAATAACACACCATAATGCTATCTGGTGGAATTAGCTACAGACCACATTTAACAGAACACGCTTTCATCTGGTAACACTTCCCAGTCTTGCCACGAGGAGAAGAACTGGCAGGTGCTGGGCTGGTCTGCTGAGACACATGAGCGGGCACACACTGAAGGTCAGCTTCACAGTCTGTCAAGTTGTGGGCAGTGTGTGAGGAGGGGCATTTGTTCTGTTCTCCTCTCATATCAACAAAAGGGTCTAATCATGTCCTTCTAAGCAAGGCGAGGAAAGAAAACTTGGAAAGCATCAGTGTTCTTTGGATCACTTGACAGTGCATGAATTATCAACATATATGAAATTATTCATTTATGCAAAACTATAATTTGTATAGCCTCTTATTCAGCATGAATACTTCCCATGTGTGCCAAACATATACAGTTGTAGCTTCATTAGAATAAGTATTCAAGGCAGGGATATCTAACCTCTAATTTCCTTCCCTGTCATACACACAGGCACACAGAAATTGCAAGAGAACATCCGGATTTCCTCATTATGGACATTTTTGTTAAAAGCAGTAACCAAAATGTGAGAAATATGCAACATTCACCTCACAGGATATTGTAATAGTATGAGTGAAATGGAGAGTCCACAGCAACACCTGCAGGCCAGGTAGGTCTCAAAAATTACACATTTCTTTTAAAAATGTTATAATGTAACAACAGAGCAAAGTGAAGGAACAGAAATAGATGTTTGTTTTAAATATCCTTTCACATTTTAGGCAAGCTATGAAAAATATTGTGATAGAATTATATTCTTCCTCTTGATTATCCCACAAATTTGATATTAATTAGCTCATTGTTTTGCAAGTTTCACCAAAAAAGAAAAGTGAAATAATGGTATAATTAAAAGAACTGACTTCACAATTATCTGAATCATTCTGAATCATACTTTAAAGGAAGAAAATGGAAAGAAGGAGAGAAAGGAAATAAAAAAAAACAACAAAAACCTCCCATCTTGTTGGACTAAATAAGACCAAGAGTATTAATAAATGGCTTTTTTAAAGGCAAATTCTTATATGCCTAAAAATAGTACTTATTTCCGTGCTTTTTTGCAGAGATGGTGGCATGGAGGACCACAGGTGATGGTTACAGAAGAAATGCTAGTTTTGGAGTGGTGGTGGTGGTTGTTGGCAAGCTTTCCAACTGTCTTTCTGGACAGACACAAAGGAAAGGGTAATCAGAGCCAAAACTATTCAATCGCAAAGACTCATTAGTGTCTGAATATGGAACTCCAGCAACACAGGCCTTTGTGGAGTGGGCAAATGCAGGCATACTCTCTACTTCCTTTTCCCTCCTACCTCATCTTTACTCCAACTCTGAAGTGAGAACCATTATATTGATTTGATTTTTTTTTTTTTTCCAGCAAAGGCAAGAGAATGGACTCCCAAGCAAGCTGAGTGAGAGATTTAACCCTACACTTATTCTCCAAGCAGAAAGAAATCTTTCTTTCAAATCACAGGGAAATAAAGACAAAGAAAGGAACAGGTATGACTCAGATGCGTGAGTGCTTGCTAGGTTGCTTCAGTTGTGCCCGACTCATTGTGGCTCTACAGACCATAGCCTGCCAGGCTCCTCTGTCCATGGGATTCTCCAGGCAAGAATACTGGAGTGGGTTGCCATGCCTTCATCCGGGGCATCTTCCCAATCCAGGAATTGAACCTGTGTCTCTCATGTCTCCTGCATTGGCAGGCAGGTTCTTAACCACTAGTGCCACTGGGGAGCCCTATGACTCAGAGAGGAATGAATAAATATATACCATATCAACAGTAATGAAAAGAAATCTGAAATAAGCTATGCTAATTCCAGACAAAACTGGCTTCAGAACAAGGAACATTTTCACGGATAAGAAGGGAAATTACATAATGATAAGGAAACATTACATAGTAATAATGTCCAAAAAGACATAACAATTCTAAATGTATATAAATGTAACAGGGAACATCAGGATAAATGAAGCAGAAACTTATAGAACTAAATGGAAAAATAGACAAATCCAGTTATAGTTAGAGCCTTAAATCCCTGCTCTGTCCATAACTGATATGTTGAACAGGCAGAAAATCAATAGTAACATAGTTGACCTGAAAAACACTATCAACCAATTTGATATAATTAACATTTATGGAATACTCCATCCAACAGAGTCATGATAAATATTTTCCTTAAATTCACTTAAAACATTTGCCAGGACTACACTTTGGTCCATAAAATACAGCTTAGCAAGTTCAAAAGAATAGAAATCATAAAAATGGAACTAAAATAGAAATCAATAACAGAATGATAACAAAATTTAAAAACACAGTTTTAAATATTTACTTATTTATTTGGTTGCACCAAGTCCTGGTTGTGGCACCCAGGATCTTCTTCACTGCAGCATGCGGACTCCTTGGTTGCAGCGTGTGGGATCTAGTTCCCCAACCAGGGATCAGACCTATAGGCCCCCTGCTCTGAGAGCAGAGTCTTAGCCACTGGACCACCATGGACTCCTTGAAACACGTAGTTAAATAACAGATGGATCAAAAAGTAAATCTCAAGATATATTTTTAAATGTTTTTAATTAAATAAAAGTGAAGATACAGGTTATCAGAATTTGTGAAATAAAGCAAAAGGAGTGAAAAGTGGGAAATTTGTAGATTTAAATACATTAAGTAACTTAGATGAAATGGTCAATTATTTGGTCAAAACTCATACAAGAGAAACAGATAATTTGAGTAGCCTTGGAAAATGCAAAGTATAAAGATGGTAATCAAATCACTTGTTCCATTTATCAAAACTCAGATTTCATAGTACATCAAGTGAGCCTTAATGTATGCAAATAAAAAAATCATTTAAGAGGCTGAAAAATCTTAGAGTGGAATGCAGCTTGTAAAAGATAAATCTAACTGCATTGCAAAGATATTAATTATAGTCACTGAAGGCAGAAAGGAGTACGTCAATGTTGTATATCATCACCTTGCTTATTTAACTTATATGCAGAGTACACCAGCTGAAATGTGGGACTGGATGAAGCACAAGCTGGAATCAAGATTGCAGGGAAAATATCAATAATGTCAGATTTGCAGATGACATTACTCTTATGGCAGGAAGCAAAGAGGAACTAAAGAGTCTCTTGAAAGTGAAAGAGGAGAGTGAAAAAGTTGGCTTAAAACTCAACATTCAAAAAACTAAGATCATGGCATCTCGCCCCATTACTTCATGGCAAATAGATGGGGAAACAATGGAAATAGATGGGGAAACAATGGAAATAGATGGGGAAACAATGGAAATGGTGACAGACTTTATTTTCTTGGGCTCCAAAATCACTGTGGATGGTGACTGCAGCCATGAAATTGAAAGAGGCTTGCTCCTTGGAAGAAAAGCTATGACCAACCTAGGCAATATATTAAAAAGCACAGACCTTACTTTCCCTACAAAGGTCTGTCTAATCAAAGCTATGGTTTTTCCAGTAGTCATATATGGATGTGAGAGTTGGACCATAAAGAAAGCTGAGTGCCAAAGAATTGATGCTTTTGAACTGTGTTGTTGGAGAAGACTCTTGAGAGTCACTTGGACTACAGGGAGATCTAACCAGTCAATCCTCAAGGAAATAGCCCTGAATATTCATTGGAAGGACTGATGGTGGAGCTGAATATCCAATACTTTAGCCAACTGATGTTAAGAACTGACTCATTAGAAAAGACCCTGATGCTGGGGAAGATTGAAGGCAGAATAAGAAGGGGATGACAGAGGATGAGATGGTTGGATGGCATCACTGACTCAATGGACATGAGTTTGAGCAAGCTCCAGAGTCGGTGATGGGCAGGGAAGCCTGTCATGCTGCAGTCTATGGGGTTGCAAAGAGTCGGATACAACTGAGTGACTGAACTGAACTAAACTGAACTGAAGGCAGAGGAAGAAAAAGATGCTAGGCTTCGCTGGTGACTCAGGGGTAGAGAATCCACCTGCCAATGCGGGAGACATGGGTTCAATCCTTGATCTGGGAAGATTCCACTTGCTGCAGAAAAACTAAGCCCGTGCACCACAACTATTGAGCCTGTGCTCGAGAGCCTGGAAACTGTAACCACTGAGCCCACATGCCACAACTCCTGAAGACCGTGCGCTCTAGAGTCCATGCTCCACAAACAGAGAAGCCACCGCAGTGAAAAGTCCGAGCGCCACAACTGGAGAGTAACCCCCACTTACCACAATTAGAAGAAAGCCCGAACCGCAACAAAGACTCAGCATAGACAAAAGCAAAGAAAGCAAAAATTCTTAAAAGAAGAAAAAGATGCTGACCCAAGTAACTCTGGAAATGGGTAGAGTCTGTTAGAATAAAGGCCAAAAGAACAGTATGTAAGTGTCGTAGTTGATAAAATTGTTTCTCATAGAAATTGGATAGTGGATAGCTGGAGTTGGGGATGGGGGGTCTCTCGATTGTAGTGGGAGGTTATAGTAAGTGGAGGAGGCTAAAATAATTCATGCAGTGGTAATGGTTAGATTTGGAAACCATCGTATGAATTCATGCTTAGCTTAAAATAGATACACATGGTTACATAAGGAGATACAGATTTGTGTACTTACAGGAATTACCACACTCATGCATTTCCTTGCTCTGTCAAAGGAGATGACTTACAAAAATACACCAATAGCAGCAAGCACACCTAGGGCTCACATGGTCTCTAATATCAATTCCCTATAAGAAGAACCAGCTTCCTTAAAGAAATGGCAATTATAGAACTGGAGTAAGAAATGCAAAGGAGCCCAGAGCACTCAGCTGTGTGAGAAAGCAGGCAAGTGCTCACACACACACACACACACGATGGTAGTATGTCAAGGAGACCAAGCGCCAACTGAAAAAACCTCCCAACTGACAAAATTGAAATAAATTGAGCAAAAAAGAAAAAAAATGTTTTGGATTATAACCCGAAGTATAGAATAATTTTCTAGTCAATACTGATATAAATAAATGACAAAAAATGAAAACACAAATCTTCCATTCAGAAGAACTCCACATAATTTAGGTAGATGCTCTACACTCACAGAAGTGAGCACAATTCCCACTCAAGGGTGGGTTGTGCTTAATGATTTCCTTGCAAAGACTACAGAAAGGGGAATAAAGATAGCAGTGGAGAAACCCAACAAATACTGTCTTAGACACGTGGTCAAGGAGAGTGTTTTTGTTGTTGTTTTAATCTTGACCACGCAGGGAATGGGTGTGAGATATATGGAAACTGTATAGATTATCTTCACAATTTTTTGTAAATCTGAAACTTCTTTAAAACAAAGTTTATTTTTATAAATTACTATTGGAGCTATACTTTGTCTTTAAAGTGTTTTGAAATAGAAGTAGTTCATAGTCACTGAAGAAAAAGTATAAAATGATTTTTAGGTCAAAAGAAAATAATCACTAAAAGTTACTCAAAAATAACTACTATTAACATTTTGGAGTAGTGTTTTTTTGACTTACACATATATTTTTTTCCAAAATTACAACCATAATGTATGTACCATTTCAAACTTCTTTATAAAAGTATATTTTGAATATCAATTCAAATGATAAAAAGACAACTTTGCTATAATTTTTATATGTGACACTGTCTTCTGTTTGTATTATAATTCATTTAACCAATTCCCCTATTGAAAGATTATTTAAGATAAAAGATTTTCCTTCAAACACTTTGTAAGCATGTTAATGAATTTTCGTAGGTTGAAATCCTGAAAGTGGATTTGTCCCGTTAAAGGGTAAGTTCTTTTTAAAGGCTCTATATGCATATTGATACGTTTCCCTATAGAATGGCCATGCAATTTTATATGCCTCTCTGCAGTATAAAGGCATGGACTTCTCTTTATATTCTCCAAAATTTAAGATTATGTATTTAAAATTAAAATAATATCTGCCAATCTAAAAGAAAAAAATTGGTGCCTCGTTATTTTAGTTTGCATTTCTTTGACTGCTGAGATTGAAGCTGTATTCATGTATCCACTGGTCATTTTCATTTCTTTTGTGAATCATCTCTTTACAGCATTTGTTAATAAGAGTAATGTTGTTATAACTGTGCTAGAATACAAAACACATTAGTATTTTTCTCAGTTTGGTTTTAATGTTTCCCTCCGTCCCTCCCTTTCTTTTCTTCCCTCCTTTTCTTTCTTTCTGTAATAAAGTGAATTACATCAAGCATTTGCCGTACAGTTACATTTTAGAATTCATGCCTAGAAAAGCCCCTCAATCCTAAGAATATAAATATTCACTTAAATATTGTTTATAAATTTAGACCTCTAACCCATTTATGTTATTATTTGTTTTGAGGTAAAGATAAAACTTTTTTTTCAAGAAAGTATTAACTTCTTTTCAAGAAAGTAGTAACAACCCCAACACTCCTCATTCAATTGAAAATGCCACTGTTACCATTCTTTAAATATTGGGATGCACTTGTTTCTGTTATTTGGTCTACAGTGTTCCTTTGATTTCAACACCCATTCTAGCACATTCAACACTCTTAATTTGTTGTTTTTATTTTGATGACTAAGTTGATAACATCCTGGATCTCTTTTGCTGCTTTGCAAAGCTCAATAACCCTGAGAATGTACAGATTTCAGGAAGTCTTTTCTTCTTTGACTACCTCCTGGGAGGAAGAGGGGCATGGAATTCACTCATCTGAGGAGAAGTTTCAGTGTCAAATACTCTGGCCTTGTCTTTGTGAAAGAGGACACCATTTCATGACCCATGATTTTCCATATGTTAATTCCATTTAAAAGACAAGCAACTTAGTGACCTGTATGTTCAGATGTTAACATATATTAAGTGCAATGGATTCTCCTGTTTTAGGTTGTAAGCGTAATGCCAAAGAGGTCAAGAAGGATTAGGCTGTGCACCAGTCTGCCCCCATCCCATTGCAGTTGCACAGGACAGCCTCACAAAACAGGTCACAAGCTTTCTCACTCCTTCAAAGGAATACAACCTCTCCAGTTAAGCATCTATGCTCCACTGCTATGAAAGCAAGCTTCCTGGGTGGAAAAAGTGCTTTCTACCAGGACCCTCCACTATCTTTTTAACATTTCTGAGAATACTACTGCTCCTTCTGAAAAAAGACTTGATTGCTAACAGAAGTACTTTCTTTTTGAGGGTTTGGGTCACCAGTTAGAGTTTTATTCGTGAGTTTGCTTAATAAGATTAGGAAAATTCCAGGGATTTAAAAATTAAGCAGTCCCAAGCGACCCATTTGATCCACAGTAAGGTTGGACGCATGGGCAAGAACAGTTTCATTTTTTAAAATCTTACCTTTTTGTTTGCTCTATGTTTTCCAAGGAAGCAACAATTTATATTTCAGTTTGATGCTTGCATTCTTGACATTTACATGTTTCTCTACAAATAAAATGATTTAGTGGCTAAAAGCCTGCACTCTAAAGCCAGATTGCCTGGATTCAGATTCTGGATTTACTACTGCTATGAATAATTATGTAAAACTGGGAAAGACAAAAGGATCACAATGATTTTATAGCATCATACTGAAGCTTCATTGAAAGGGCCCTTTTTAAAAGGTTTCATTTAATTAACTAGAAGATATACTTTGATTTACAATTTAGATCAGCTACTGTCAAATTTCTGGACTCAGGACCTTCTTTCCCTTTTTTTTCCCCCCCTTTGACTGTATCACATGACTTTGGGGATCTCATTTTTTCAACCAGAGATTGAATCTGGACCACAGCAGTGAAAGCCCCAAATCCTAACCTCTAGGAACAAGGGAGTTCCCGATACCCTTTCCATTTAACGAATTAGTGAGGAAGGCAAAAAATTTTTGTTTGTGTAGGTGTATTCAATGATACTTGGCATGCGTGCTCAGTCACATCCAACTCTGCAACCCCATGGACCATAACCCACTAGGCTCCTCTGTCCATGAAATTTTCCAGGCAAAAATACTGTAGTGGGTTGCCACTTCCTACTCCAGGGGAATTTTCCCGACCAGGAATTGAACCCATGTCTCCTGTGTCTGATGCATTGGCAGGTGAATTCTTTACCACTGAGCCACCAGGGAAGCCCCTTATTCACTGATACTGGTCCTATTAGAAATTAAAAGTAAATAAATTTTAAAGGGTTTATTTTTCAGTTCATGTAAAATAAAATTTCAGGGTTTATGCAAATATCTAAAATGAACCTAACATTTAGTTCATGTAAAATAAAGTTTCAGGGTTTATGCAAATATCTAAAATGAACCTAATATTCCCCAATAAACCTTGGGCATCTTGCACTTCCTTCAATATAGAAAGCAAGGTAAAGCCAAGGGACAGCAACATCTCTACACATGGTGAATTTTTCCCAAGGGCAAATGCTCTGTAAAATGAGCCACAGACCCAGCTGAGGTGATTCAAAGGGGTTTTGTTTTTGGACAGCTCTCCCCTGTAAGTCCTGCTTTGTTCCTGTGGACTCAGATATTTGCCAGTTATTGGGTAAATGCAAAACGTCTGACTACGATAGAAATAAGCCTTCCGTGGAATCATGCAGACCCAGCCAAAATTTAGCCGAGAGAGCAGTGAACATGAAATCTGAAGAGCTTTTGCCAACAAACTCCTGCGCCCAGGCTGAAATGTTTACTTGTATTGATATTCATTAAAATAGGTGGAATGCAAACCAGGGACAAACTAGTATTTGAAAGCCACCAGGAGTTTTTTTTAGTTTTTGTTTTCCTTTTGCTTGAGGTGGAGGGAAGTTAGAGAATTTTAAATTATTAAAGCTGGAGAAGGAACATTTTCATTCTGTGGTTGAAATAGAATTATTTCTAGGTTAGGTATCTTCTTCTTTCCAGGAGGCATCACTGTAGCCAGTCTTTAGCCATAGAGATGGAAAGACTTTGTGCCTGAGGAAACAGATGCCAAGGCAAGGGCTGCAGGCTGAGATGGTATTCTGTTATTTAATGTAAACTGCTGTCTTGGCCTTTGTTGGGGCGTGTCTGACTGTCTCTAAGGGCTCTTTCTTATTCTGAGGCTAAATGAACAGGATTGCTGGACCTGATAAAAGAAAGCACCAGGGAACAATTCAATCTTATTTCCTAAAAAAATCATCAGATAATTCCATTTTTCTTTAACATATTTTCTTTTCCATCAATAGCTTAGAAGAATTTCAGCTTCATGACTAGATTTTTAATGCTATATAAGTTTTTCAGATTGTTGCAAAATTTGGGAAAAACTATTCAGTTTCACTCAGAGGAGTTGAAAGATATCACAGCATTTCAAATTTTTCTGTGAAGTGATTAAACACTTTTTGAACTGATAATATTCATTGACTAGTTTGTCACCAGCATCCTTGTTTTCATGGTTATTGAGCTTATGTTATCTTTGCTCATGTCTTTTCATCAAATCTAAATTTTGAAACTTTTTAAGACGTATTTGTATGGTTCCTTCCTCATCACTAATGGAATTATCAAGCAACCTAAGGATTTTTTTAATTCTTCATTTCAAATTTATTACTTCCTTTTAATGAGTTACTACTTTTGATATGATTTGAAGAAATATTTTGTTACATCTTCTTTTTAAAATCAGAATAATTTCGTTTGATGGTATTGTTCCTACACATTACTCTTATTTCAAATTTCATTAACTATTTTTTAAATCTGTGTTTTCCCTGATAATTTTAAAAGAAATGTCCTTGAGTTTAGGAACAAAGATCAGCCTAAAGTATATCTGCATTCCCTGGATTTCCTGCAGTGATATTGCCTTCCTCCAAACAGGGTATCTTCTTGCTCCAGAGGCAAAATTTAAATCATAAAGTGAGTTCTCCATCCCAATTAACATATATACACTACTATGTATAAATCTGGCAATTAATGAGAACCTTTTCATACTGTCCAAGAAGGGGGCAGCAGAGGATGAGATGGTTAGATAGCATCACTGACTCAATGGACATGAATTTGAGCAAACTCTGGGAGACAGTGAAGGATGGGGAAGCCTAGTGTGCTGCAGTCTGTGAGGTCGCAAAGAGTCAGAGATATCGGACCTGACAGCAACCGAACAACAACAACAACAATGAGAACCTACTATATGGCACAGGGAAATCTCAGAAACTCTGCGGTGACAAAGACAGGATATATGTATGCTGCTGCTGCTGCTAAGTCACTTCAGTCATGTCCGACTCTGTGCGACCCCATAGACGGCAGCCCACCAAGGCTCCACCATCCCTGGGATTCTCCAGGCAAGAACACTGGAGTGGGTTGTCATTTCCTCCTCCAGCGCATGAAAGTGAAAAAATAAAGTGAAGTCGCTCAGTCGTATCCGACTCCTAGCGACCCCACGGACTGTAGCCTACCGGGCTCCTCCATCCATGGGATTTTCCAGGCAAGAGCATACATATAGCTGATTCACTTAGCCACACAGTAGAAACTAACATAACATTGCAAAGCAGCTAAACTCCAGAAACAGAAACAGAAACAGTGAGTGCTCAGATTCTAGATCTGCGGTTATATTTTTGTGGGCACATTTTGCTCCTCTTTATTGTTCAAGGCTGTCATGTTTGACTTATTTTAGGACGTGTTGCATATTTCTACATAAAAGTGAACCTGGCACACTTTTTCTCAGCAGGCAGAGATAAGGGTTTGCTAACCAAATAGCCAAAGGAAAATAGCTCTAACAATGCTCGTGTTCATTTGTGGGAATAGAATTAAAACAGGAAATAAAGTGATGTGCACTGTCTCTGCTTCTTTCTCTCTCTTCTCCTGGAGCATGCAAGGAAGTGCCGCCTCTTCCATGATTTCAGACACTAGAGAAAGCTTTATATAATCACTAATTCGGACAGCTTTCCATAAATCTATGAGAAAAACACAGGAAAAAGCTTCAGAGTGGTCTGTGGGGATACTGAACTTGGATAGACGCCTGAGATTTCATGTGACTCAGTGAAGACACATGTGACTCATTTATCCACAGAATTGCTTCTTTCCTGTGTGTTTTCTTACATGTCAGCTTCAGAAAGTCCTTCCACAAACATCTGATAAAGTTCTGGAATCATGCAGAAGTATCCCTGGGAGACAAATGACACCATACTCCTCATCTTTCTGTGGAAGAAAGACTATCTTCAAATTTTCTTTGGGCAATGACTACCAGGAAGATTTGCTAATATAACACACTTCCTTATGTAAAACATGTGTCTTTAGGGCCCCAAATTAAATTTTCTCTTTTATTACTCATTCATGATGAACTTAAAAGACTTTAATGAGATCTGCTTAGCATCTGCTAAAATCACGTCCATTGACAACATTCTTATCTCTTTGGACTGAATGCAACTCTCAGATGACTGCATGGCTTTATCAACAGCTCCTCTGGATTTATCTCCCTTTTGTTGCTCTGATTTCTGGGTTCAGATCTCTTGCTCAGTTTTCACATTTGACAAGCTTCCTGTCTCAGTTTCACCATTGCTTCCACATCTGTTTCTCACTTTTTTCCCCAGAAACAGATGTAGCCATTCCCAAAATTGATTTGCTAAATACAATTTATAAGGTCCATGCTTTCATGGATAAACTCTTTGGGGTCTATACATCTTAGTGAAATCTTTAAGAAATAGTATTTTCATCCCAGTACTTGTTCTTCAAACACTTTCTGGAATGTTTTGTTTTGTTTGTAATTACTTACAGAAAAACATTTTAGGGGAAAAAAAAGATGTCAGGTTCACTAATACACAACAGTTACTTGGGTGAAGAACTGCATTTTGAATAGTAACAGCAGATGCAGGTCTAGGCATCCAAAATTCTGGGTTCAGAGACAGAACAGAAAGTGAAATGAAATAAAGGCTAAGGGGAGTGGATCCAGCTATTAGTATTCCTAGGAAAAAGACAACTGGTCAGGCCAAAATTGACTTACCTGAATTGCAGATGCTGCAATGGGAATATAGACACAAATACTTACAATCTGTCATGTGGATGGCCCTCCTTCTTGTCTAAAGTTCTTTCAGTGCCAAAGTTGGGTTTTGGCCACTGGTGTATGCTTAAGGGTTCTAGATCTTGAGGGCCAAGCAGGAGCAGGGTAGGACCTGCAGCATCAGCTCAGATTGGATACTCAGACCAGGGCCCAAGGGGTACGGTTCTAGAATAAGTTGCACAGAAGGGAGCACATACAAAGACAAAATGACAGCGGGAGGCATAGAAATGGACACAGATTCACAGAATAACTCCAAGCCGCCAGGTTGTTCAGGCTGAGCTACCAATTTCTTATTGATTCTTTTTTACATCCACGGAGATAAATTCACATAAGAAAAGGAATTGATCCCTTCTCAAAAATACCCTAATGAATACATCAAAGTGGAAAAATTCATGCGCTTAAGGAGCTCAGTGCTCTTCTCTTGCTCCTCCCATCCTTCCAATATTATTGGCTTTTCTGCTAGAGCTCATTGGTCCATGTTCCCAGGGCAACTCACAGGACAGAATGAAAGAAAAAATATGTCCAGAAGCAGTGTGTGGCACCCCTTCAGTCCAGGCCACAGGTCCACACAGTATTCCTGTCCTATGCAGGAAACGACCTTCCCCCTCCTCCCTGACTCCACCCCCAACTCCCACCCGACTTCTCTACATCTGGAATCCCAAACCAGCCAAGGAAATGCGGAAACAAAATTTAAGATGTGCTGAGTTGCTTCCTGGAGGGAAATGGAAGCTATAGCCCAAAACTAGAGCGAATGAGGCTTTTCCAAGCCCGAGTGGGGAACTGCGATGATGTAAAAAGAGCAGTATACTTTGGGGAGTTCTTTTGAGTTTCTTATGTACCAAACTTGGCTTTGTGTGCGGGAGGGTGAGGGCCTGAACCCTTCCTTCTCTGCTTCTGGGCCATTTCCACATGTTTACAACTGCTGCGGGTCCACACCGAGTTCCTGCGATGTGTGTTAACACCTACCCTGGGGGCAAGAGCCCAGAGCAGCTGGCCAGCATGTGTTTCCAATGGGCTGGGGTATGTAAGAGTGCGTCCATGGGAGGGTCATAAAATATTTCACCCTGTCTTCCTTTTAATTCCTCCCTACACGTGCATGTGGTAGTTGTGAGCTGAGTGTGTGTGAAACAGGAGGAGTGAAATGAAATCTGTCCCTGGAGTGGATGCAGAAGGTTCTTATTTGGGGAAGAAACAGAGGGAAACTTCTAGTTTCTTCAGATGGAGCAGTGACTCAATAGCTCATTGAATTGTGTTGTGGTGGGTATTAAAAATGGCCTTGATAGTCTAATCTTTCAAAATATGTTTGACTTACAATAATTTTTTTTCTTTATTTTTCCTTCTTTCTCTTTCTTCCTTCCTTCCCTTCCTTCCTTCTTTCTTTTTCACTCTCTCCCCCACTTCCCTCTCCCTACCTTCCTCTTTCTCTTTCTTTCTTTTTCTTTTTCATTTTTTTTTTTTAAGAGGTATTATCAGCCACCATTCTGCTCAAGATCCCTTTTGAGTTCCCTGTTTCAGGAATATACCAGAAGCACTGAAATGTTCCTTAGCATCTGCTTCTGCATAGGGATTGAATGAATTTAATCACTCGTGCAAATCTCCAATGAGCAGTGCCTGGTTGATTTGAAGCAGCTCTCTATTCCATCATGAACCAATCAAGCTCGCAGTTAATATTTGAAATGTGGTGAAAAATAAAACATATCCTCTTTAAGTTGGTTTTGAAATGCTGTTGAGACAACCAATACTTATTGTGCGCCCACTATGTACACGGCCTAATATACACAAGATGCCAGACCTTCCTTGTTTCGGTGGATCTGTTTTTCCAGGATTTTGTTGGCCCATTGCCCTGCACCCTCCTCACGCCCCTTGCCCACCCCCTATAATATTCTACTTGCTGCCTCAGGCACAGGGAGCAGGACTGTTTCATTTGGAGTGGCCTTCCAAGTAGCTGACATGTAAACAGTTCTAAGGATCTGAGTGCTGCAGTCCTTTGTCCCCTTTGTCTCCACGGTCTGATGTCATTTATATCTGTATGTTCTGTGTTCTATTCTGGAGTAACTTGAAACAAGATCTTTAAAATTTGATTATTTTGTTCTTATTCTCAAAAAGGAATTTAGCTGATTTTGACTCTGTTAATAAAGGAAGGTTTTGTAACAGCGAGGTTCAAGTAAAACAATTTAAATGGAAAAGAAAAAAATGTGTGTAAAGGTTTCTCTCCAAAAATGACTATAAGGGAATTTTTGTGTTTTATGAAGCAGTTAGTTATATCTTTGAGAAGATAAGTGAATTTTCTATTGTAAGGTTATAAAAAATAATACAGTAGATGAATAAGGTGAGTTAATGTGCACAAAATAAGTAGCTATTAGCAGTTTTACAAATAACAAAAATGATAATTAAAAGGTTATCAGTAACTTGTCCAAAGTCACACAGATCTAGTCAGTAGTAGCACTGAGATTTGAGCTGCCTGTCATTTTTTTTTGCTAATGGAATATCCCCATTGGAAAATTATTTCATCACTGTCTGACTAAGGACAATGAAATGATTTTTATATTTACATGTGGCTAGATTCTTGCCTGGAGAATCCCAGGGATGGGGGAGGCTGGTGGGCTGCCATCTATGGGGTCACAGAGAGTCGGACATGACTGAAGTGACTTAGCAGGAGCAGAAAATTTATCTAAGAAAAGCACCAACTCAACTTCCCCACATGGAATTATTTTGAGAACTGAAATCATCCTAATTATTCTTGAAAAGTGCTCCTCAATTGTAAGAAAATTAAAAAAATGTTAGTTATGCTTTAATAAACTTATCACTTTAATTTAGGTCAAAATCATGAATATTGTTATATTTTACAAGTCAGATATATACCTGATGATTTGTTAAAACCCTTTGTATATTAATGTTTTTATTTCATTTCTGTCCTTCTTATTATATTTGAAATAATAATTTTTATTTTTCAAAGGTTACCATTTTGTTACAAATTTTTTATCACATATAAGCACATTTTATTTTTTGTTTTCATTGGATACAATAAGAATACTATTTTTATAAAGACATAAGATCTGATCAGGAGTAATTCATTTTATCACATTTTACTCAGGAGCACATCAGGGTGAAAACAGAGGAGGAATTATTGAGAAGAAATGTGTATAACTGTTTCAGTTTATATGCTCATATTAGAAGAGAGGGCAAAAAAGAGAGAAATGTAAAGGTTGCTGTATTAGTTTCTAAAGACTGCCATAACGAATTACTTCAAACTAGATGGCTTACAACAACTGAAATGTATTCTCTCACAGCTCTGGAGGTTAGAAGTCTGAAATCAAGGTGTCACCAGGGCTTTGCTCCCTCTGGAGGCTCCCGGGAAGAATCTTTCCGGTCTCTTCCAGCTTCTTGTGGTTGCCAGCAATGCTCCCTGGTTTGTGGCGGCCTAACTCCCAAGTTCTGTCTCCATCCGCACATGACCATCTTCCTTTTGTGTATGTCTGTGTCCAGATTTCTCTTTCCTTAGAAGGGCACCAATCATTGGGTTAGGACGCACTCTAATGACCTCAGCTTCACTTGATTACATCTGCAAAGACCCTATTTCTAAATTAGGTCACATTCACAGAACCCAAGAGTTACAAACTGAGCATATCTTTTGGGCAGGGGGAGCATAATTTAATTCGGTACAGTTGCCACTGTAAGGGAAATAACTAGGGATTTGAATATCAAGCAATCATTCTTCTCAGACAGTATGAATTCATGTATCTATATTTAGCATTTGTTTTGAAGAATAATAATTTGTTCACTTACCTAGTCTTCTGCAACTCTGACCTGACCAAGTCAACCTAAAGAAGGGAGCCTGGATATGCACTGAAAATGCAAAACTCGGGCCATGTGCAGACAACTTAAATAATTCTCTTACTTATTACTTGCTGATCAGTAACAAAAGTTCTAAATAACTAAGGATAATTCATCTGTTATTTGAGTTTTGTTTCTGTTACTTCACTTTTTAATTGTACAAATAATTCACGAAGACTTCAGAACTTTCAAACATACAGAATGAAATTCAGCAAAAATTATACTGCTCAACCCTGAACCTCTGTTTTAGTTTCTCAAGTAACTTTCCTTGAGGCAATCAGTTTCTTTTGCCTGTATATATGTGTGTGTGTATGCATAGTACATAAAATCATTTTTCTTTTTTAATACATTTGAGCTGTATACATTGTTGTGCATCTTTTTTTTTCTCCTTGGTAATTACTTAATTCAGTATATATAAATCTGCCTCATTCATTTAATCATACATTGCATTCCATTAGATGGATAATCTATAAGTTATTTACTTTATATTTTTAAATTGAAAGATCTTTTTCCTTTTTTTGTTTGGTTGGCTTTTTCTTTTTAGCTAGTTTGTTTTTAGTTAAAAATGTTGCAACGGATATCCTTATACATGCTTGAAAATATGTGCAAGTGTGTTTTGGAATACATTTTTAAAAGTAAAATTTCTAGGACAAAAGATGTGTACATTTTAATTTAATAAATATTAACAAATCGCCTTTCAATGGGATGATAAAAATTTCACTTAGAGCTACAATGCAGGTTTCTATTTCCCAACTGTCTTATCAACTCAAAAAGTATCTGATACGTTAATCTTTGCCAATGTGACAGGTGAAAAATTAAATCGCACTTGTTATTTTATTTTGTATTTTCTTAATTATGAATGTGGTTGCCCCTTTTTTTTCATCTACTTAAAAACCATTTGGGCAGAAAAATATCTATTTAAGCAAATGGCCAAAAAGGAAGTAAATTAATTTAAAAAATAGCTTTGGATTGTAACCCAAATTATAGAATTGTCTATGGGTCAATTCTGCCATAAATAAATGACAAAACATGGAGAAACACATCTCCCATTCTGAAGAATTCTGTATAATTTATGTAGATAGCCCCCTCACAGAAATGGAGCACAGTGGTTAGTCTTTTAACATTATTATTTAATTAATTTTTAATAAAGATTAAGAAAATTCATATTTAAAATATGTTTAACTTTTCCAATCTATACTATTATTGCTTGTAGTTTCTGACAGCTTTATAAAATGTTTATTCTACCCTAAAATTACATACTTTACAAAATTTTTCTGTTTTTCTATTATTTTTATGAATCACTTCAGTTCAGTTCAGTTCAGTCGTTCAGTCGTGTCTGACTCTTTGCGACCCCATGAATTGCAGCATGCCAGGCCTCCCCCTGTCCATCACTAACTCCCGGAGTTCACTCAGACTCACATCCATTGAGTCAGTGATGCCATCCAGCCATCTCATCCTCTGTCGGCCCCTTTTCCTCCTGCCCCCAATCTCTCCCAGCATCAGAGTCTTTTCCAATGAGTCAACTCTTCACATGAAGTGGCCAAAGTACTGGAGTTTCAGCTTTAGCATCATTCCTTCCAAAGAAATCCCAGGGCTGATCTCCTTTAGAATGGACTGGTTGGATCTCCTTGCAGTCCAAGGGACTCTCAAGGGTCTTCTCCAACACCACAGTTCAAAAGCATCAATTCTTTGGCACTCAGCTTTCTTCACAGTCCAACTCTCACATCCATACATGATCACTGGAAAAACCATAGCCTTGACTAGACGAACCTTTGTTGGCAAAGTAATGTCTCTGCTTTTGAATATGCTATCTAGGTTGGTCATAACTTTTCTTCCAAGGAGTTTGAATCACTTACATATGCTCAACTCTTTGATTTTTGTGACTCAATTTTGGATCAAGAAATAAAGAGAGAATACAATTTTTTCCCCTATAGTGAACTGTTTATTAAATAACCCATTTTTTCCTTCACACATTGGAAATGTTCCTAGATTATATTAAATTCTTACATGTTTTGTTGTCTCCATTTTGTTTTATTAATCTCTTAGTCCATTCATTGATCAATACAAAGTATTTTAATGGTTTTAACTTTATAATATGTTTTAATTTTGATATATCTATTCCCCTTAGTTATTAAAAATATTTTAATATAAAAATTTTTGAATTAAAAATGTTTTTGCAAGATTTTTCTAGTAATGAAACGTACTCATCTTTTCTTAAATGCAGAAAAAAATGTGGTAAAAAAATAAAGAACCTAT
Source organism: Bos javanicus (assembly GCF_032452875.1). Taxonomy (NCBI): domain Eukaryota; kingdom Metazoa; phylum Chordata; class Mammalia; order Artiodactyla; family Bovidae; genus Bos; species Bos javanicus. The sequence goes on along the minus strand of NC_083869.1, from coordinate 45,958,218 downwards.
TAAACATATATATTATTTTAGAAATAACTAGTATATTTACAATAACATAAAAAAGATAAGCTAGCCAGACAGTGTTGTTCTACTTGTTCAAATTTTCATAGGTTTCATAACTGCTGTTACTGTCTTTTCTTTAGATCATGCCTATTTGTTAAATTTATTTCCTATGAGTATTTATTAGTTTTTGGTGCTATTTTGAACAGAATAATTTCTCACCACTAAATTTTTATACTGATTGTTTTTATTATGCATAAAAATTATGCCTAAGTATTAAATTTGTAATAGTCAATGCACTTAATGTTTTATTGCATGTCATAGTTTTTGATTGCTTCTCTTTGCTTTCTAAGCATTCTATCTAATTTGTTTATACTACTACTTTTTTTTTCTCTTTTTGAATTGTATTGACTAGCATTTCCAGAACTTTTTTTGGGAGGGGGCTGTGCCATACAGTTTGCTTAATCTTAGTTCCCTGACTAGGAATCGAACCTGTGCCCCCTGCAATGAAGTGTGGAGGCTTAACCACTGGACCTCCAGGGCATTCCCCCCAAGAACAAGTTTTGGTAAAAGTAGGAATAGTGAACACCTTTACCTCTGTTGCACTTTGCCTAGTATTTTACCATTCAGACATTGGGTTTTGGTTTGTAAACTTCTAAGGAAGTAACTGTAGAAGCCATTAGAGTCATATTTTATGAAGGATTTTTTTTTTTAAACACAATAATGAAAGTTAAATTTTATTAAAGGCTTTTTTAAACTCTATGTACATGATATCCTCTGTTGATTTGGTAAGGTGATAAACTATTACTAGATATACTAACATTGCATTGCTCTTGAATTCCTGTTATGAATCTTTTCTTATATATCATTCATTTCAAGTGTGTTCTGTTTTCTGACATTTTATTTTACATTTTTGGCCTATGTATTCATAAGTGAGATTAGTGTATGGATCTGTTTTATTGTGCTCTTTTAGTTTTTTTAAAACCAATGTTTCATTGGATTCATAAAAATATTCTGTGTGTTCTCCTTTACTTTCTATGCACTAAAATATTTAACAGCATGAGAGGACTTTGCCTCAGAGGTTTAGTTAGAATTACTTGTGAAACTCCTTGGAAAAACGAATTCTATGGACAAGAATTTTTATGTTTGACCCTATGTGGTGAGATTTTCCCTGTAGCTCAAATGGTAAAGAATCTGCCTGCAATGCAGGAGACCTGGGTTCGATCCCTGGGTCAGGAAGATCCTCTGGAGAAGGGAATGGTAATCCACTCCAGTATTCTTGCCTGGAGAATCCCATGGATAGAGGAGCCTGACTGGCTACAGTTCACGGGGTCGCAAAGAGTCGTACACAACTGAGCAACTAACCCACACACACTATGTAGTGAACTTGCTAATGTTTTTTCTTTTTTATGTATATTTGATCCAGCTCTGTTTATGACATAACTATTCAGAGAATCTTGGAGAACACGGTGTTACTGGTGTTTGGATAACTGAAATACTTTAAAGTAAACTGCAGCCCAGCAGACCCACTTTTTGTCCTTTCTGAGTTGACTGATGTCACCCTGCAGCCAATGGAATTGTTTCAAAATTTGTCATTAACAAAGCTGACATTTTCAAGTTCACTCTACTCCTGTGGGATGTCATATTAAACCGCCTTTGTATCAACTAGAAAAAATGTGCATGTATTATTCTCTTAGGAGTTTTATAGAATTAAATGTATGTCAAAATAATTATTATTTAGTTTTAGCAATTGGAGCTATTTATAAAAAGTATAAAATACATGTCATCATCCTAACTGTTGTCATTAACTTTACAGATTGAGGTGGAAGAGGAGTGAAGATTGAAAGCCTTTTGAAAGATCTGTTTTCCTTGCTTCTTGTCTTTATTTGCACTATTTTTAGCTCACAAAAAATATGAAAGAGTACACCTCAAATCACCTAGAACCCAAAGGGCAGATACACATTATTTTCCTTAACACTCCCATTTCAGAGATGAAGAAACTGAGGCGAAGAGGTTGCTGCACTGATGGTAGGAGACTTGGTCACCCTGCTGGGGTGGTGGCTCTGCCCAGAGAATGGGGACACACAACGTTAGTGCCACTCCAGGAATGCCTTTCTCACAGGGACAGACCCAGAACTTGTGGGACGTGAAGCTTCCGTATAGTTTTGAGGCACTCTGAATTTGCAAATATAATCAAACACAGGACTAAGTGCTGAAGATCCTCAAAGAACCTTGGACGGGACCTGCACACCTGCACGGAGACCCCTCCTAGTCCTGCTATTTATTTCCCATCAGTTTGATTCTTTTTAAGCTAGTGTCTGAGTGACAATAGAAGTAATGTCAATCTTGAGGTTCTTCCTGTATCAGCCCAGGACTTTTGTTCTAGCTATCCATCGGAAATTTTTTTAAAGCATCAGCTCGACTAGATTTTTTTTTTAACTTCTGGTATTCTTAGGTAATTTTCAAAAGTCCTAGTTGTGAGGTAAAGCTTCCTTGAGGGAAGCTATGTGTATTCATTCCATTCAAGGTCATGATCTCCTTGGGTTATTTTATTTAGCACTCTTAAGTATAACTTCAAGAGAGGCAGGGCTACCTGAACAAATAGCACTAAAGCCCATTAGTACTTCTTTTTACTCCATAATAACATCTGCAGTGAATTTAGCTGTCACTGTCATACAGGGTGATATATGAAGCATCAAACACCAGATAGGCTCCTACCTTCTGTGAAAAAGAGATGACTTTAAATCCTGAGGTGGGTTATTTTCTCTTCTGTAGGAGAGAAATGAAGGGACACAATAGCGGAATGCACAATCCACATCTATTTATTTTCAGTTCATATATATACTGAGAGAGGAGAAAAAAAGAAGGAAAGATAGAGGGAGGTGGAGAGAGGAGAGAGAAGTTTGAAATATCAGTAAAAACAGCAGGGCAATCTTCGTCCTGTGATAGGAAACATTTCCCATTTTTGAAAGTTGCATGTTGATGTTCAAATATTAAATAGCCATTAATGTAACTTGTGTTTTCTACAAAACTTTCTTGACAAAATTCAAGGGATTAAACTTGTTTCTTGCTTCCCTGCTGTCCTAAGTGTTTGGTTTTTTCTTCATCATAAGAAAACATTTATTAAGTGCTTCTGCTGGACTTGTTAACAAATGCCATACCAGCTGAGGCCCTTTGCTGTCCATCGGAAGCCATCACAGCATTGTTAATTGGCTATATTCCAATTTAAAATTAAAAATTAAAAAAAAAAAATAAATGCCATATCAGGGACTTCCCTGGTGGTCCAGTGGCTAAGACTCTGAGTTCTCAGTGCAGAGGGCCCGGATTTGATCCCTGGTCAGGGAGCTAGAGCCACATGCTACAATTAAAAAGATCCCACAGTAAATACATACATACATACATACGTGCATATCACTTTTTAAATACCATACCAAATTCTACCTCCTGGCGGGTAGAAAAAATTTTTAATTCACTGATGGGATTTTGGGATTAGATTTCTGCAGAGCTGTAGGGAGACAGTGAAACAGAACAGAAGAGACTGAACCTGAAAAAAAAGATGAACTTTGGATTAAACTCAGTCTCTGTTATTTACTAGTTGTGTGATCTTAGAAAACTCCCTTAACCTCACTGAGAATAAAAATACTAGGAGTTGGTAGGATTAGGGGTAGCATGTAAAGCTCCTGATACATAGAAGGTTCTCAACAACAGTGTCATTATATTGTGACCTCTTGCCCCAGGGCTTAGAGCCTGTGAACCAAGTGAGTTCTCACTCATATTAATTAATGCCCGAGTTACACTTGCTGGACACATTCTCTCTATCCTCTCTTAGTATCTCCCTCAGTTATTTCTAGAAGTCCCCAGCACAATAGCATTGAACCTGAGCTGAGAAACAAGCCCAGGCATGTTCCTCCATCTCATCAACCTCTCTCACCACTGCTCCTGCTGCCAGTGATTTTCAAAGGAACATGACCTTACTGCATCAAGACCAGCCTCCATGGGTGCCTTTCTAAGACCTCTGGACGCCAGAAGTGCAATGTGGGGTGAAGTGAGAGACAGGAAGGATGGGGTAGTAGTCAGAAATTTGGGCTTACAACTGTAGAGGAAGAAAAAGTTTTCCTCAGACCTCTTCAGTTCAGTTCAGTTGCTCAGTCGTGTCCGACTCTTTGCAACCCCATGAATCGCAGCACACCAGGCCTCTCTGTCCATCACAAACTCCCGGAGTTCACTCAGACTCATGTCCATCGAGTCAGTGATGCCATCCAGCCATCTCATCCTCTGTCATCCCTTTCTCCTTCTGCCCCCAATCCCTCCCAGCATCAGGGTCTTTTCCAATGAGTCAACTCTTCGCATGAGGTGGCCAAAGTACTGGAGTTTCAGCTTTAGCATCATTCCTTCCAAAGAAATCCCAGGGCTGATCTGCTTTAGGATGGACTGGTTGGATCTCCTTGCAGTCCAAGGGACTCGCAAGAGTCTTCTCCAACACCACAGTTCAAAAGCATCAATTCTTCAGTGCTCAGCTTTCTTCACAGTCCAACTCTCACATCCATACATGACCAATGGAAAAACCATAGCCTTGACTAGACGGACCTTTGTTGGCAAAGTAATGTCTCTGCCTTTCAATATGCTATCTAGGTTGGTCATAACTTTTCTTCCAAGGAGTAAGCATCTTTTAATTTCATGGCTGCAGTCACCATCTGCAGTGATTTTGGAGCCCCAAAAAATAAAGTCTGACACTGTTTCCACTGTTTCCCCATATATTTCCCATGAAAAGTGAAATTCACTCAGTCACGTTTGGCTCTTTGTGACCCCATGTACTGTAAAGTCCAAGGAATTCTCCAGACCAGAATACTGGAGTGAGTAGCCTTTACCTTCTCCAGGGGATCTTCTCAACCCAGGGATCGAACCCAGGTCTCCCACATTGCAGATGGATTCTTAAGGTCCCTGGCCAGGTCTAAAAATATCAAAAACTGATTCACAGGAGAAAAGCATCCAAATTTTATTGAATTTCCACTTGTATCTGGCAGTTTTCACAAGAGAATGAAAATCTGAAGTAACCAGAACAAGAAACTCTTATACTTGAAGACAAAGGAATAATAAATTTGTGAAGAATTGACAGGACAAAGGAGTTTGGGTTGAGGGGGTAATAAATGGTGAAGAATTAACCAGAAAAGGCAGGGCTGGGGTGGGGGGCGATGGGGGGCAGGGAAGAGGTCAGAGTGATATTCCTGTTGTTACTGTTTTTTTTCAAAATTTCTTCAGATTAAGATATTTTATATGCCAAGAGCCCATACTTTAGGGTAGAATGTCCTGAACTTCTTCACAACTAAAGAAACCCAGCACAGACTTGCTCATATAAAAAAGAATGTATGAGTCAATGTAACAGAAATCATCAGGGTGTTTGGTTTCACAAAACAATGGGCTCAAGGACTCCAAGTCCCAGTAGGACTTTGCTATTTGCATACTGACCCCTACTTTCCTCTCTGTAGACTTTGCTCTCAGATAGGCATTTTCTATATGATGGGCCCTATAGTTTTCAGGATTAAATCATCTAAGATGCATGCCTTAAAAAAATAAATAAATAAATAAAGATTTTCTTTACCCTTCTTATCCCAACAAAAGACTTATAAATTTGTCCCATTCACCTGACTTGGTTGGCATATTAATGAATCAATATGACCAAGAGGCAGAGATTTGAATCATATGCCCTCTTCAGCACTTAGGGCTTAGAATTAACTCCACTCAAATTCCACAGATTCTGAGTGGAGGACAAGAAGCTCTTTGAGATGCCTTTACCAGAGGGTCGAAGTGAGGCTGGACAGAAACAAATAATAAATGTCCACCTCAAATGATCCTTCTAACACTGTTTTAGATTTTCTCTTCCAGCCTTGAGCTGTACTGTTTCATGCCAGTACAGTCTGGCAAAGTCTTTTATGCACACCAGTGCCCAAACAGTCTTTCTATAACAAGTCCATATTCAGTCCAGAGGCCAGCAGGGTCATAGATGTTATCCAAAGTAGTCTCTCACCATGGCTGCCCTCTCTTCTGTTTCCTAGGATTTCTTGCACTGCTATCCACAAAACTCTTCCTTAAGCCACAAAATATAAATTCCTTGTGCGTATCAGCCAACAGTTGTAGACATAGAAGAATGCCGATCTCTTATCAGTTCTGCAAATATCAATCCAGTTGAGGCTCATTTAGCTCTGCTTCATTCAGTTCAGTTCAGTTCAGTCACTCAGTCATGTCCGACTCTTTGAGACTCCATGAATGGCAGCACCCTAGGCCTCCCTGTCCATCATCAACTCCCAGAGTCTACCCAAACCCATGTCCATTGAGTCAGTGATGCCATCCAACCATTTCATCCTCTGTCATCCCCTTCTCCTCCTGCCCTCAATCTTTCCCAGCATCAGAGTCTTTTCAAAGGGTCAGCTCTTCACATCAGGTGGCCAAAGTATTGGAGTTTCAGCTTCAACATCAGTCCTTCCAATGAACACCCAGGACTGATCTCCTCTGGGATGGACTGGTTGGAGCTCCTTGCAGTCCAAGGGACTCTCAAGAGTCTTCTCCAACACCACAGTTCAAAAGCATCAGTTCTTCAGTGTTCAGCTTTCTTTATAGTTCAACTCTCACATCCATATATGACCAATGGAAAAACCATAGCCTTGACTAGATGGACCTTTATGGACAAAGTAATGTCTCCGCTTTTTAATCTGCTGTCTAGGTTGGTCATAACTTTCCTTCCAAGGAATAAGCGTCTTTTAATTTCATGACTGCAATCACCATCTGCAGTGATTTTGGAGCCCAGAAAAATAAAGTCTGACACTGTTTCCACTGTTTCCCCATCTATTTGCCATGAAGTGATGTGACTGGATGCCATGATCTTAGTTTTCTGAATGTTGAGCTTTAAGCCAACTTTTTCACTCTCCTATTTCACTTTCATCAAGAGGCTCTTTAGTTCTTCTTCACTTTGTGCCACAAGGGTGGTATCATCTGCATATCTGAGGTTATTGATATTTCTCCCAGCAATCTTGATTCCAGCTTGTGCTTCCTCCAGCCCATTATCATCCAATTATTGTTATTATTTGCCAACAAAGGTCCATATAGTCAAAGCTATGGTTTTTCCAGTACTCATGTATAGATGTGAGGGCTGAACCATAAAGAATGCTGAGCATTGAAGAATTGATGCTTTTGAACTGAGGTGCTGGAGAAAACTCTTCAGAGTCCCTTGGACAGAAAGGAGATCAAACCAGTCAATCCTAAAGGACATCACTCCTGAATATTCATTGGAAAGACTGATGGTTGAAGCTGAGGCTCCAATACTTTGGCCACTTGATACAAAGAGCTGACTCATTGGAAAAGCCCCTGATGACAGGAAAGACTGAAGGTGGGAGGAGAAGAGGGTGACAAAGGATGAGATGGTTGAATGGCATCATCAACTCAATGGACATGAGAGTGAGTGAATTCCAGAAGATAATGAAGGACAGGGAGGCTGGGCGTGCTGCAGCACATGGGATCATGAAGAACTGAACATGACTGAGTGACTGAACAACAAATTGTTATTATTAATGTTATTTCAGGGAGCGGATTTCCCAGCCACACATTCTCTCCTACTGTATGTTAGATCAAGCGTGGAGACTTACCTAAAAGATCTCAGCAACATCTAGAGACCCTGAAGGAGTGAGAACAAGTGCTTCTAGAGGCACAGGTAATATAATTAGTAACAAAGACAAGAGCCACCTTTACTGCATGCTAACCTCTTGGGTTAACCTCTTCCTCCCTCATAGCTCAGTCAGTAAAGAATCTGCCTGTGATGCAGGAGACTCGGGTTTGATTCCTGGGTCTGGAAGATTCCCTGGAGAAGGAAATGGCAATCCACTCCAGTATTCTTGCCTGGAAAATCCCATGGACAGAGGATCCTGGCGGGCTATAGTCCATGGACTCGCAGGAGTCAGACTCTACTTAGTGACTAAACCACCACCACCAACCTCCTGGGTAAGAGAGTGCTTTATGGTTGCCTTGTGCAAGAAGCATGCAGCGTCCTCCGTGTGCTTACAACTGATGTTCGCTTTTTCACCTCTGTACCAGGCTTCCATTTCACTGTGGAAGCAGAAACTAAAGCAGCTTCCCAGGCTCCTATCTGTATTGGCACCTGACCAATTTACTTTGCACCTGACCCCTAAAATATAGTATGAGGTATTACAGAGGATAAGTTTAAGAGTGACCAGGATGGAAAATTCTTTCCCCTCTGCATTCTCAAAGATAACATGCCTGAGCCAAAGAAGAGAATTGAGCTCAGTCAGTAGAACATTTAAAAAGGACTACATTTTTTAGTCCTAAGTAAATGGATTCAATTCCGTTTACTTAAGAAAAAAGGCTTAATCCACAAAGTGATTGCTTTCATAGCAATGTTCTTTTTACTGACCATGGTACATGAACCAGAAACTTTATACTCTATAAACTCAGATTCTGAAAGAGTGTGATTAGTGAAGGCAACAGAATTTAATATATGACCTTCACATTTAATAGACTCCATTTACTTTATGCGTCAAACAGGAACCTTCCCCCAACTGGTAGAAATTTGGAAATGTCCTTCTCAGTGGGGCTATTTCATAAGCAGCAGAGAATGGACCCCAGTAAGTTTCTCTGCTATTTGTAATTCTACCATAATTATAAAGGAATAGTCATGCTTGTTTATACATTTAAAAATTGCTAGAATCAGGACTACAAATAATGAGATTATGACATTTGACCTAATGATTTTTCTCCATCTGCATCTCAGTCTACAGACATTGATTCCAGGTCTTGTTAAAAATATGAACTCAATTTAAATTTATTCTATAGGGATAGAAGAAAAAACAGCAGGTATAAGAAATGGACCCTGGAGTTATCTGCTGGATTAGAGAACTCTAAGACCTCTTTTTTCTTTATAAGCATTTTTTCAACAGATAATTTGAATAATAATTTATGCTCAACCTGACGTTAATTACTAATGTATTAGAATTTACTAATACAGAATACTTGAAGTATTTTACTTTTGATTACATGAGTAACTGTAAAATGTAGGTAAGAGAATGTTGATATGTGTTGTAAGGTAAAATAAGTGAAGATAAATCCTTGGCTGTGTCTTCTGCTTGGCTGTAATAGGAAAATCTCAGAACCTTTTATAATTGGCCCCTTAATTTTTGACATAATATCTTAATCATATTAACTTAGAAATCTCAGTCCTTTTAATGCTTTTATAAGGTGTGCATGCTCAGTCACTCAGTCATGTCTGACTCTTTACTACCCCATGGACTGTAGCCCACCAGGCTCCTCTGCCCATGGGATTTTTGTGGACAGAAACACTGGAGTGGGTTGTCATTTCCTCCTCCAGGGGATCTTCCTCATCCAGGGATTGAATTGGAATCTCCTGTGTCTCCTGCATTGGCAGGCAGATTCTTTACCACTGAGCCACCTGGGAAGCCATATATATTATAATGTAATGGGGCTGCAGATACTCCATGAGTAGTTTGCTTCTATTTTTGTTCACATGTGTGTTTATAAGAGCATATGAAAAAGTGATTTTTCTTGGTCAAGTAAGATTCATTTTTCTAAGAGATAATTAGTTGCCAGTTCCACAGAAATCTGTTTATACAGTGTAGCTGAAGTCATAATCATATTTTCAATCAGTTGACTCAGAGCCCAGAAGTTTCAGTCCTTTGGTGAAATGCCCAAGTTAAATGGCCATTTAACGAAAATCCATGACTGAAAGCACAAGGGATTTGGCAAAGTAGAGATTGACAGTGACACTCTTGTATACATAAAAGAGGTAGAATAAAAAGATACTTTGTGGTTGGCTTTCTACCTCAACAGAATTTTAGTTTCAAGTGGAAGGACAACCAGTGCTTTCCAGGATATAAAGGAACCATCATCTCACTCTCCTAAGTAAAGTCATTGTTTAACATACACAGATAAGACATCACTAGATACACAGACACACCAACAGAGGAAATGATTCATGTTCTGACCTGAGGAAACAAGCACACATAGCCTCTTATTTTTATTTCATTTTATGTGACTTGGCTGATACATTCTTTTTAACACTGTAACCAGTGAGTCTTCTCGGTCTTTCACAAATCCCTTGGCTAGGTTGGCAAGAGTGATGACATAGCTCAAGTGACTTCTCTGAAGCAACCAAGATTGCCTTCATTTGGGGTATTTTTATTTTTTAGTTGTCTGAATGGCCAATGTCCAGGAATCAATCATATCACCATGTGGCCAACCTAATATAGTAATTATTCCAAAATAGGATTTGCATGATAGGTTCATTAGTAACCAGTCAACAAATAACCCATCTTTTCAGACTCATTCCCAAGGTGAAGGTAGTGCTTGCAGATTTCTGAAACATTGCTATTTGAAAGCTCTTATTAAGATTTATTGATTAATTCACTTCAGTTCTTAATTTGAAGGAATATTTGTATTCAAATTTACTGACTACTGTGCAGTGTATGAATTTTCTCCACTTACTTTCTTTTAGTTTATTTGGTGGTTGTTTATTAGTTTATTAAATTTACCAAATTGAACAATTTAGAAAACTTTTATATATTTTTTTCTTTAATTAGAACATTCCTGTTACAAACTTAATGCTTATATCTTCTCAAAATTTACATGTTGAAGCCCAAATGTGACAGGATTTAGAGATAGAGCCTGAAAGGAGATGAAAAAGGTACAATGAAGTCATAAAGGTAAAACACTAATCTGATAGGTCTGAAGCCCTAAGTTGAGGAAGAGACCCAGAGCTCTCTCTTGGCCATGTGAGGCCATCTGTAGGCCAGGAAGAGAGGTCTCTCTGGAAAACAGCACTTTGGTCTTGGTTTTACCAGTCTAAGGCAATGGCACCCCACTCCAGTACTCTTGCCTGGAAAATCCCATGGACAGAGGAGCCTGGTAGGCTGCAGTCCATGAGGTCGCTAAGAGTAGGACACGACTGAGAGACTTCACTTTGGCTTTTCACGTTCATGCATTGGAGAAGGAAATGGCAACCCACTCCAGTGTTCTTGCCTGGAGAATCCCAAGGACAGAGGAGCCTGGTAGGAGGCCATCTATGAGGTCGCACAGAGTCAGACATGACTGAAGCGACTTAGCAGCAGTAGCAGCAGCAGAACTGTGAGAAATAAACTTTCCATTGTTTAAGACACCCAGTCTATGGCATTTTGTTATGGCACCCCAAGTTGAATAATGGGCTTCCCAGGTGGCACTAGTGGTAAAGAAACCACCTGCCAATGCAGGAGCTGTAGGAGATGTGGATTCGATCTCTGGGTCCGGAAGATTCCCTGGAAAAGGGCATGGCAACCCACTCCAGTATTCTTGCCTGGAGAATCCCATGGCCAGAGAAGGCTGGTGGGCTAGAGTCTGCTGAATAGGACAGTCCTGTAAATAAGGTTTTACCTGTCTTCTTAGATTTTGATGTATTCTTAACTTCCTTGATCAGCACATAGTTTGTAATATCTGATTTATACACCTCTTTGTTAATGAGAGTTATTTAGAATAGGGGTTTTAACATTTGTAATTAAATTACTTTTGTTAATTTAAAATTTGTTCATTTAATTTAAAAATTGTTTGCATAATACATATAGGATTATGTTTAATTTAAAAATTATATTTATATAATACATTTACATTTCCTAAATGTATTCATACATTTAGGAAAGAGAAATCATAAGGGCAGAGCTAAATAATCTATTACAAAGTAAACATGCCCGTGTAACCATGCCCATTGTTATAACAGCATTGCCACCACACAGTACTGCGAGCATCCCAGAAGAAACTCGCATTCCAAAGCATCCTCCACTCTCCTTCCAAGAATAGTCACTATTCTGACTTCTAACACCATAAATTAGCTTTGTCTGTTTTTGAAGTTCATAGAACTTGAATCATAAGATATATATTTGCATGTGTCTAGCTTCTTTTGACTGATATTCATTATTGCTCTAAATTGTCCTGTTAATTTTCATTGCTTTGTAGCTTTCAATTAAGGGAATTAAAAAAATATTCATTCTCATGTTGACAGGGTATTTCTGTTGTCTCCTTTTGGGGAACTATTTCAAATGCTGCTGTTGTGAATATTCTTGTACATGTGCTTACATCCAAGTATGCATGAATTTCTTTTGGCTACATGCTTAGGAATAAAATAGCTGGGTCAACTTTCACAGAAAATGCTGAAACATTTTCCAGGTGATGGTATTACTTTGCACTTAGCAATGGATGAGACAACTCATTGCTTTTTATTTCATGATAACTTTTTATTTACAGTCTTTTAAATTTTCATCACTCTGGAAGGTGTATAATGTTGTATAATGAGGTGGTTTTAATTTGGAGTTCCCATAAGACTGAGGTTGAATACTCTTCAAATGTTTGTAGCCATTTGATTATGTATTTTGTAAAATTTTTGTTCAGTTTTCTTCCTCACGTGTCTATTGAATTAGGTATATTTTCCCTCTTGATTTGTGGCAGTGTGGGTGTAGGTGTGTGTAGGTCATAAGTCCTTTTGTCTATATTACCATCTTTGCAAATACATCCTCCAACTCTGCGACTTCCATTTTTATTCTTAATGATGTCTTCTGATGAAGAGGTCTTGATCTTAATGTATTACATTTTATCAATATTTTCTTTATGATATCTATTTGTATGTACTGCCTAGAATATCTTCTTCTACTTCAAGGACATGAAGTTCTCTTCTGTTTATATCCTCTAAATGCTTTACTGTTATACCTTTTATATTCAGAAGATGTGAGTAGAGGTCAATTTAAATTTTTCCAACTGGATGGTCAATAGACTGAGTATCGTTAATTGACGAGACTATCATTTCCTCACTGCTGGGTTGTGTCACCTCTGCCATAAATGAGATATCCATATGTTCACAAGTCTGTTTCCTAACTCCCATATGTTTAAGTGGTCTTCTTGTGTCTTTATACCACTCTTAACATTTTTCTACTCTTAACATAATTTCTACATTGAATGTCTCTCTAGAACATCTTTTAGGATGAATTTTTCTCTTCATTGTCTTTTTCATCTTACATTTCTATACACAATTTAGTATCAGGTGGTTAAATTACAAATTTTGTTCAGAGTTTGTTTGGATTGCTCTGAATCCTAAAATAAGTTTGAGTACAATGAACTTTACAGTATAGACATGATACATGTGTTTAATTTTACTTTGTCTAATAATAATCTAGTTTTAGTTTATGTTATTTTCCTGAACTTTCATCCTTTTTGTATCCCCATAGCTAAAATATGTCTCTTGTAAGCTGGGTACAATTAGGCTTTGTTTCTATCAAAACTGAACATCTTTCAAGGTATTTTAGCTTTCTCATAATTAATATAATTAGTGATATACTTGAGTTTAAATTTATATTATTACTCTTATGTCTCTATGTCTCAATTTGTGTTGTTTTTTCTCTCATTTCTGACCTTTCTGAATTTTTTTTAACCCAAGTTTTAAGAACTATTCAACTTTCCCCCTTTACTAACCTTTTAATTATTGTTAAGAAAGGCAATGCCAAAGAATGCTCAAACTACCGCACAATTGCACTCATTTCACACGCTAGTAAAGTAATACTCAAAATTCTCCAAGCCAGGCTTCAGCAATACGTGAACCGTGAACTTCCAGTTGTTCAGGCTGGTTTTAGAAAAGGCAGAGGAACCAGAGATCATCCGCTGGATCATCAAAAAAGCAAGAGAATTCCAGAAAAACATATATTTCTGCTTTATTGACTAAGCCAAAGCCTTTGACTGTGTGGATCAGAAGAAACTGTGGAAAATTCTGAAAGAGATGGGAATACCAGACCACCTGACCTGCCTCTTGAGAAATTTGTATGCAGGTCAGGAAGCAACAGTTAGAACTGGACATGGAACAATAGACTGGGTCCAAATAGGAAAAGGAGTATGTCAAGGCTGTATATTGTCACCGTGCTTATTTAACTTATATACAGAGTACATCATGAGAAATGCTGGGCTGGAAGAAGCACAAGCTGGAATCAAGATTGCCAGGAGAAATATCAATAACCTCAGATATGCAGATGACACCACCCTTATGGCAGAAAGTGAAGAGGAACTAAAAAGCCTCTTGATGAAAGTGAAAGAGGAGAGTGAAAAAGTTGGCTTAAAACTCAACATTCAGAAAACTAAGATCATGGCATCCGGTCCCATCACTTCATGGCAAATAGATGGGGAAACAGTGGAAACAGTGTCAGACTTTATTTTTTGGGGCTCCAAAATCACTGCAGATGGTGACTGCAGCCATGAAATTAAAAGACATTTATTCCTTGGAAGAAAAGTTATGACCAACCTAGATAGCATATTGAAAAGCAGAGACATTACTTTGCCAACAAAGGTCCATCTATTCAAGGCTATGGTTTTTCCATTGGTCATGTATGGATGTGAGAATTGGACTGTGAAGAAGGCTGAGCGCCGAAGAACTGATGCTTTTGAACTGTGGTGTTGGAGAAGACTCTTGAGAGTCCCTTGGACTGCAAGGAGATCCAACCAGTCCATTCTGAAGGAGATCAGCCCTGCGATTTCTTTGGAAGGAATGATGCTAAAGCTGAAACTCCAGTACTTTGGCCACCTTATGTGAAGAGTTGACTTATTGGAAAAGACTCTGATGGTGGGAGGCACTGGGGGCAGGAGGAGAAGGGTATGACAGAAGATGAGATGGCTGGATGGCATCACCGACTCAATGGACATGAGTCTCAGTGAACTCCGGGAGTTGGTGATGGACAGGGAGGCCTGGTGTGCTGTGATTCATGGGTTTGCAAAGAGTCGGACACCACTGAGCAACTGAACTGAACTGAACTGATGCTACTACATAGTACTCCTTTAGCAGTTACCCTAAAATTTGTAACATATCCATAATGTCTCAAATTCTAAATAATTTAGTACTTTATCAAATCCCCGTCAGTGTAAGCACCTTTGAACACTTAGACCATTTGCTAACTCCCCATATTTTACAATATTACTTTCATGAATTTTTATTTTCTTTGTCAAACTTCTCAATAAATTATTATTATTGCCTTATACATTCAATATGCCTTAAGATATTATGACCCTTTCCATTGCACTGTATCCCTTCTTGCATATCCAAACCGACATCCAAGATTAGTGCTTCTCTGCCTGAAGATACTCTTTATTGTTTGCCTCCATGTGTATCTGCTGCTGCTGAATCCTTTCAATTTATATTTGTCTGAAAACGTCTTCATCCTGACGTCATTTTTTCCACTGATATTTCCACTAATAGCAGAATTGAGTTGGTAGTTACTTGCTTTCATTGCTTTGAAGATGCCTTTCCATTCATTGTTTTCTAGTTTCCATTGTTTATGGTGAAAAGTCCATCTCCAGGCATCATTACAGCATGACTGCAGAGGTCCCATTTTACTTCCTCTTTCCCCAACAGTCACTTAAATAAATCTTTGTTTTTCATTTTCTTTGACAAAATTCTTAGTGTTGGGTCTGTTTTCCTGACTTAATTGTGTCTGATATAGTGCAGTTATTTTAAATTTTGTATATTATCATTCTAACATCTGTTGATTGATTCTTTGTTTCATTGATAGATTGTGTTGTTTTCTATATACCTGGGTTATTTTTTTTTTTTGAGTGCTGCATACTGTCCATGAAAAATTATACAGATAACTTAAGAATCTGCATCTTGTATCCAGCTGTGGAACTAGCAAGCATTTCCTTTAAAGGCCATATAGTAAATATTATTGACTTCGTAAGTCATGTGATCTTTGTGCAATTCCTCAGCTTTGCCTTTGTGGTATAAAAGTAGCCATTGACAATACGTAAATGAATGACTGAGTCTGGCTGTGTTCCAATAAATCTTTATTTAAAAAACAAACAGTGGGCTGCATTGGATTCAAGGTCTATGGTTTGCTGACTCTTATTCTAGAGAGGTTTTACTTCTGTCTCTGATAAGTGAGTAAGCTAGGACTGCTAGCAATGTGATGCTACTTTATTTCAATCAGGAATGAGATAATTCAAAACTAGACTTATGTTCTTATAATGGCTGATCTGTATCTAGTTCATCCAAAACTTTAGAGCCTAGGACAGTGTTTCTCAACCTTGTCGCTATTTTGGGCCAGGTAATTCTTTTGTAGGTGGGCAATCTTGGGCCTTACAGAATGTTTAGCTGCACCCCTGACCTCTAACCCCTAGATGCCAGTAGTGTGCCTCCTTCCATTTGTGACAACTAAAAATGTCTATAGACTGCCAGAATTTCCCGCATTCAAACCACTAAGGGTCCCCCTAATTATCAGACCTGAACCCCACTATTTCTTTTCTTACCACCCCCAGTGTGATGTACCTCGAAAACTCTGTTCAGGTTCTCAACTTTCAGCCACTTCTTTAAGAATGGAATGAACACTCTAGTGTAAAATCACCCCAGATGTTGGCGCCCTCTCTGGATTTCTTTCTTCTTGATATTGACACATTCTTTTTATTTTTTCCCTTGTAGTTTTTCTAGTTTCTATTTCAGATTATTTTTCCAGGTTAAGTAGTCTCTGTTACTATAAGTGGAACTCCCAATGCATCATACTTTTAATGGACTTTTAAAAACAACTGCTATAAATTTAAAGGGATATTATAATTTTGTTAATGTTCTGTATTTCATTAGACCTAACTGACAATGATAAATTGGTATATTTGTTCAGTATAGTTTCAATAGATTCCAGTTATACTAAACATTAAATTTCATTTATTATAGAATTTTGTCTATGTACATTAATCAGTTAATTCCAGTTCATTAACAAACTTAAAATTAAATAATTCAATTTCCATGGGAAAATAGAGAACTACTGTATTTCTAAATTGATTTTGAAAAGCCTATAGTATAATTGAATTTTGACATAATTTACATTAATCATAATTTAGTACTAAAATAAAACATGCAGATCATTTGAGGATACTGGATTTGAAATGGGAAAAAATGATTTAAGTAAAAATTACTAGGAAAAATTAAGCTTTGGTCATTTCTAAGGATGGTGATAATTGAGTTTGTTGAGTTTTTAATTATGTGATTATTAAAGAATTATGTGTTCAATATATCTGGTTTTTTAATTAACAACTTGTGTGACTGTGGGTCTATTCATTTAGCCTTTCTGGGACTCATTTTTATTGTATACCTCCATAAAATAAATGTCAGCAAATATTTTTTGAACACATATCATGCAAAGCATTATTCTATGTATTTTATATATATTAACTAGGATAATCCTCATAAAAACTATTTGAGATTGGTACGGTTCTTTACTGACAGTTTAGATTAAGAAATGAATTTATAAATGCAGTGCTTACATTTGGTATAATATGACTGAAGATTAGAATTGGAGTTTTAGCATGATTAATTCCATGTAACTTGTATAGTTACTATCAAATAACTCCTCTTGTATGTAACTTTGTAAAATCTCATAAGATATGTTAAAAATAACATTGTAAAATACCTTGGCCAGTAATATTTTAGGTCATCATTGTCCTCAAATGTTTGGATATGCCCATATATTAAAATCTAAAATTATCAATACTAGCATTCTCTTACGGCTTTTAAGGAAAGATTTAGCCAGTGGGCTTCCCTGATGATTCAGATGGTGAAGAATCTAACTGCAATGCAGTTTGATCCCTGGGTTGGGAAGATTCCCTGGAGAAGAAATGGCAACCTACTCCAGTATTCTTGCCTGGAGAATTCCATGGACAGAGGAGCCTGGTGGGCTATAGTGCACAGGGTTGAAAACAGTTAAGAGTCAGACATGAATGAGCAACTTTCATGTCAAAGTAATTCTTACATTTTCTTAATCAGACTACTTTCCTCCAAACTAGGGACTTCAAAAATAATTTACTATGGTTTGTCATCTGCAGCTGACAATTTCCTATAGTCCTAAACTTGAGCTTCAGCTAACTGCCCTTGTGGCTCATCTGGTAAAGAATCTGCCTGCAATGCAAGAGCCCTGGGTTCGATCCCTGGGTTGGGAAGATCCCTTAGAGAAGGGAAAGGCTACCCACTCCATTATCATGGCCTAGAGGACTCCATGGACTGTATTCGATGGACTCACGAAGAGTCAGACATGACTGAGTGACTTTCACTTTAATTGCAGAAAAAGAAAAATTGCTTTAAATATTTTACTCTAAAAAGGTTAATTTAGGCAATTTTCAAAAATCAGATTGAGAAATTATAAAGCCATATTTTAAAAAATTAATTTGCTCACTAATCATGAGAAACGCTGGGCTGGAAGAAGCACAAGCTGGAATCAAGATTGCTGGGAGAAATATTAATAACCTCAGATATGCAGATGACACCACCCTTATGGCAGAAAATGAAGAGGAACTAAAAAGCCTTTTGATGAAAGTGAAAGAGGAGAGAGAAAAAGTTGGCTTAAAACTCAACATTCAGAAAACGAAGATCATGGCATCCAGTCCCATCACTTCATGGCAAATAGATGGGGAAACAGTGGAAACAGTGTCAGACTTTATTTTTTGGGGCTCCAAAACCACTGCAGATGGTGACTTCAGCCATGAAATTAAAACACACTTACTCCTTGGAAGAAAAGTTATGACCAACCTAGATAGCATATTTAAAAGCAGAGACATTACTTTGCCAACAAAGGTCCGTCTGGTCAAGGCTATGGTTTTTCCAGTGGGCATGTATGGATGTGAGAGTTGGACTGTGAAGAAAGCTGAGTGCCAAAGAATTGATGCTTTTGAACTATGGTGTTGGAGAAAGCTCTTAAGAGTCCCTTGGACTGCAAGGAGATCCAACCAGTCCATTCTGAAGGAGATCAGCCCTGCGATTTCTTTGGAAGGAATGATGCTAAGCTGAAACTCCAGTACTTTGGCCACCTTATGTGAAGAGTTGACTCCTTGGAAAAGACTGTGATACTGGGAGGAATTGGGGGCAGGAGGAGAAGGGGATGACAGAGGATGAGATGGCTGGATGGCATCACTGACTCGATGGACGTGAGTCTGTGTGTACTCTGGGAGTTGGTGATGGACAGGGAGGCCTGGCGTGCTGCGATTCATGGGGTCGCACTGAGCGACTGAACTGAACTGAACTGAACAATTGTTATGACCTAAATCATAAACTGCAAGGAGACCCAACCAGTCCATTCTAAAGGAGATCAGTCCTGGGTGTTCATTGGAAGGACTGATGCTAAAGCTGAAACTCCAATACTTAGGCCACCTCATGTGAAGAGTTGACTCATTGGAAAAGACCCTGATGCTGGAAGGGATTGGGGGCAGGAGGAGAAGGGGACAACAGAGGATGAGATGGCTGAATGGCATCACTGACTCGATGGAAGCGAGTCTGAGTGAACTCCGGGAGTTGGTGATGGATAGGGAGGCCAGGCGTGCTGCAATTCATGGGGTTGCAAGGAGTCGGACACGACTGAGCGACTGAAATGAACTGAACTGAAATCATAAACATTATGTATGTGCTCTGAATGGCTTATACATATTCATGGTAGAAAATTTAAAAGGTTTCTAGTGAAAAGGTGTTTGTCTCCATAGGTTCCATTACATAGGAAATTAGGCAAGTTGAGAACTATAGCAAATTAATTTTAAAGGAGAATCTTCCTTATAAGTTTCTTACATTATCTTCAGACAGTACATTACAGGTTTTTCAAGTTAACACATCAGGTTTTTGTTCAACAATCATTTGTTCAATGCCTATTAGTTTCAAGGAGACACTGAGGCCAGCAGTTTTCAATTTGATATACAACAGATTCAAGAGGAAGCTTTAAAAAAAAACTCCTAGAATATCGCCAAACCAACTAATTAAAAATCTAGAAGAGGAGCTGTCCAGACAATAGATTATTTTTTTCTTTTTTAAAACTCCCTAGTGGATTCTGATAGGCACTAGATTAAACATGGTACCCCATACTGTGAGACAGATAAAGATAGGTTCAGAATCAGCTCTTTTCTCCAAATATTAATACACAAGTGGGTGAAATACACACAGTGAATTATAAATATTTTAAAACTGGCTATCTGAACAAAAAGCTCTAATTTGCAGCATTTGTGATTTTCATGGTGTAAACGCTTTCATCATGGCCAATTTCAAGCTAACAACATGATTCACTGAATGCAAAGCTTGGAAGACATATGAAAATGCACACTATTATACAATATTTCTACCATCCAATGATAACACACATGAATACCTCAAGAGCACACGTAATAACAATATATAGTAAAATAATTAGGGAGTGTGAGTTTTGACTATTTGTTTAAGCAACAAAATTATTAAATTATATTTTAAATATAATTTAATTGTAAGTTATATTATTTAATATTTAATAATGTCTCTCTATAACAACCAGTTCACTAAACCCTTCAACATTTAAAAATTGGTTCTTGAGAGCCTGTACAATCCATTTCCTCTAATACATTGTGAAATATGAAGTACAATAGAATACTGGAAGTAAATAAGCACTATGGAAGCTCATTTTCTCCTTTGCTCCTGAAAGCCACTTAGTGGATGTAGTGGAAGGCATATTATTCCCTTTTGACTGATGAGGATATCAAGTTTCATAGAGATTTCAATTTGTCCCCTCCTGAGAAAGCCACAGGGCTGGACCAGAACACCATCATCTGTCTCCCATTCACTGTCTCACCTGCACACTTTTTTAGAATCATCTTAGAAAAAAAGAAAACTAATTGGGGGACTTTTTTCAGAAGAAAATTTTAACTATTGATATACCTATATTTAAAACTTGTCTAAGCAACACCTCGGAGAAGGCAATGGCACCCCACTCCAGTACTCTTGCCTGGAAAATCCCATGGATGGAGGAGCCTGGAAGGCTACAGTCCATGGGGTCGCTGAGGGTCGGATACGACTGAGCATCTTCACTTTCACTTTTCACTTTCATGCATTGGAGAAGGAAATGGCAACCCACTCCAGTGTTCTTGCCTGGAGAATCCCAGGGACGGGGGAGCCTGGTGGGCTGCCATCTGTGGGGTCACACAGAGTCGGACACAACTGAAGTGACTTGGCAGCAGAAGCAACACCTTCCTGATCATTGAAGTGATTTCTTTCTAAGGACGAAGTTTAGAATAACATTTCACACAGAAGCTCTAGCTCTTACTTTATGCTCCTGTTAGTGATGTGAAGATGGTGAAAGCAATGTAAGTTTTGCTCCCTACACTCAAGAAACGTTCAGTGTATGTATTGCGTCACTATGTTGTACGCCTGAAACTAACGTAACATCGTATATTAACTATACTTCCCCTTGGGGGTGGTGGGTCGAGCTGTGCAATAAAAGAAATCTTAGCTCCCCGACCAGGGATCTAACCTGTGCCCCCTGCATTGAGAGTTCACAGTCTTAAGCACTCCGTGTATGTGTGTGTCTACTTCAGCTTCTCTCCCAACCTCTTTATTCTAGGCTCTGAACTTCCAGTTTTCTTCCATTCCTGAAAAAACTTCGGATTGACCAGCTGATAAACAAAAACTTTGGTCACTGGCAGGACTTTAGGTTGGCTGCTCTCAGAGAAGGCAATGGCACCCCACTCCAGTACTCTTGCCTGGAATATCCCATGGATGGAGGAGCCTGGTAGGCTGCAGTCCGTGGGGTCGCTAGGAGTCGGACGACTGAGAGACTTCACTTTCACTTTTCACTTTCACGCATTGGAGAAGGAAATGGCAGCCCACTCTAGTGTTCTTGCCTGGAGAATCCCAGGGACGGGGAGCCTGGTGGGCTACCGTCTATAGGGTCGCACAGAGTCAGACACGACTGACGCAACTTAGCAGCAGCAGCAGCTCTTGGTCAAGTTCTGATAACAGATTCTATTCCCTCACTGGCCTTTGTAGTAGAGGTTATAGCAAGCTTTCTCCTTTCTTGGGCAGGCAGGCAGGCTAGTTGACATTTCTAAGTACAGATAGAATAAGAACAGAAATGCAAAAAGAAAAGTGCAAGATTTCCAATGTTTGAAGTTCAGTTAGTGGCTGAATTAGATCAGAACACATGGCCATTCAGAAGAAACAAATGACTTGCCTTATATCATGTAGTAAGTTAACACTAAACTCCAAACTCTATTGTACACAAAAGTATCAAATCACTTTTATTATTTTGGTAACACAGTTGCTTCTAAAAAATGGTCTTTATATTAATATACTGCCTTCATAAAGTTTCCAAAAATTCCCTTTCTGTTTTATGAGTTTTATATCTCTTTGCTTTTTTGTTCAGTGGCTATTTTGTTTTTTAAAGTGTGAGCTCAGAGTTCAAGAACATGGTTTGGCTCAATTTCATTTATTGTTCACTGTGGTTCCACATCACAATGAAAGCCAATGGAGAATTATTTCTTTTTTTTTTTTTCTTTTTTTAGTAATCATTATCTGAAGATGCCAATAGCTTTCATAACTTTTCCCAGAAAGACTTTCCCTAAAGGAAACTGGGGAGCTTGGTTGTATGTTATTTAGGTCATTTAATCAGAAAGCAAATCATCTGTCTTTGATCATGCCCTTGCCAGAAGACCCCTAACTCATTACTGTGCTATTAATGAGGCTGGATTTTAAAGCAGGTGTTGTTAAGTGCAATCAGAGCGGCTTTATTAAGCCGCAAATTGTCTTGCGATGACAAAGGAAGTCAGATTGGTCCATGCTCAGTTAACCTTTGTCTATATGCATGACTTGGCTGATTAAACAGCAATTGATAATGACCTTCAGTCTGGCAAAGTTGGAAAAAGGTGATGCCTGATGCTGGCGTTCATTGTATGTGATGTGAGTGACAGCCAGGCAATCTCTTTAATTTAGAAATCTATAATGCAATTTCTAAATTAACTAATATCACAGTGCAATGAGCAACTAATTTATGTGTATTAAACTGATATTTTGATGTGTGTGTTATTTCAGAGGAGAAACATGATTGCAAAGAGAGAGCTAACATCGGGTCAAAGTAGCTTTGACTAGCCATCTTTAGTAGTAAGAAAAAGTAGACTGCAAGATAAAGGACAGTTGTTTTTGTGGAGATTATTAATTTATTTAACAAGCATACTGGGCTCCTAATATGCTGAAGACCTGGCCTGGTGAATTAAACACAGAAGCTGCTTCTCAGAGCTCACAATGGGTGATAGACAGGAACATTAATTTTATTACAATTTATTCAGTGCAACAGCAGTTTATCATTAGTAAGTGAGAAGAATGCTGTCATTCTCAGGACCTTGACTGACTCCAAAATGTGGAAGGAGAATCAGGGCTGTGGGGGAAATTGTAATTTATTGAGTACCTATTATATGCTAGGTACTTTGTTCCCATTAGCCCTCTGAATCCAAGTAACAGTTCTTAGGTAAATGTTTAATTTCATAGAGGAGAAAACAGTTCATTCTATTGCCCAAAGGCAGTCAAGTGGTAAGTAAGTAGCACAGCCAGGATTTGAAACGGAGCTCTGTTTGTCTCTAAACACACAGCATCCTGAAGAAACACTCAAGATAAATGGAAATAAGAGTCAACATCAAATTAGGTATCACTGGTGCTGTGTGTGTGTGTTCTAGGTGGCTTGTTGCCTGGTTTGAGAATACATGGGTCACATTATCTTGGAATCAGTATTAAACAGTGGCAGCTGTCTCATGATTTCATAAATTTCTCTGTATTTTTTTAAAGTTCATCTTCATGAACAGGCACATAACAGCTTCACTATTTATCACATCCTTTGCATAAAGAAGGCTTTACAAAGTCTCCTATTAAAATGTAAGTAGTCCAGAGAAGGTTGTAACTTGAAATTTTGCTAACACTTCCACTTCCCAGCTTGGGCCTGAGGACATTTTTTTCTGGTATATGTTAAGAGATGTGCCAGGAAAAGTGTCTAGCCAGGCTCATATATGTTTGTTTAACTGTTCAGCAAAATTAGAGAGGCTTCTTTTTTACTGCAAGACCTTTCAGAGCCTTTAATATGCTAATGAAGTATTGTGACTTTCTAAGGATAGGATTTGGAATTCGGCATTTCCCAGGTTTTCTTGACCCTGAGGCTCTTTGTTCTTTGAGCACCAATTAACACTCACAAGAATTAGTGTGTACAGAAAAGAGTGAGCTCCCGCTTTATAAAAAATTTAACAGCCAAGTCACAGCTTAGAGAAGGCAGAAAGATGAAAGAACATTAATACAAGAAATATAGGAAAGTTCAATGATCAATTTACTTTTTCCATAACTTTGCAAGAACTTGTTGTAAGCATTTAAATGCTGGAAAAACTTTAGTGAATGATATGATCACTTCTGACATAAATATAAATGATATCTAAATTGCCTAAACCAAACATCAATCATTACTCTAAATACTGGTTAAGTTTCTCTGAGTCCTGCATTTCCTGATTTTGAGATTATATAAAGGTAATCAAAAGTTTAGTAGGCTAAATGTAACATGGGACTTTGAAATAAACTTCAAGCTTACTAAGAATTGCCTAAGACCCATAAAAACACAAATTATTTGCAGCTCTATTTGCTGTATTGTTCTAGATCAACCCTGGTTGCATTTGTAGAATCACCTTTCGGAAACATATTTTTAAAACTACCAACTCACAAACAAAATCTCTGATGGTGCTGTCAGGGTCAACTGTCAATCATTCCCCACCAGGGTACCATCTCTTTGGTTCTGTCCAGTGTCCTCCACTCTCTGTCCCTGCTCTACAACATTCTATTTCTGCCCTCACATTCATCTCACTGGTTTGCTTCCTGCTATCATTGCTAGGAAACCAGTTAATATCAGATACTAAAATTCTCCATTTGCAAGGGCAAATGTTAAATTACAGGCTATCTCTACCACTCCAAGTGCATTTGCTATATTATAATTGTTATTGCTAACAGCACTTCCTGTTCTTGTCCTGTTACTGTATTAATGTATCACACTAACTGTGGGAGCCTTGAATTACCCTTGAAGCCACTGGAATCTTTCCAAGCATGCACTATAATAGTCTCATTGCCTGGAAATGGCTTCAACTCAAAGGGAAGAAGGCTGCTTTGAAGACTGTGTGAGAATTGTCATATTTAAGAAGGGAACAAGTTCACGTGCTACCAATTGATAATTATTTTTTTCCATTTAAATATTTTCCAGACTTCCTCAGAAGACCACTTAGTTCTACCCACTTTAAAGAAGTCCTATTTCTTCCTATTTAATCTGTCACTTTTGCAGCAAATAGATCCCAAAATAACATGATAAAAAACAGTAACTGGCATTAATTGCAATGAGGCCACCTGTTTGGCACAATGACAATCTCAATTGACTTCCACATACAGGCTGAAGTAAAAGTGAAAGTGTTAGTCACTCATCTGTGTCTAACTCTTTGTGACCCCATGAACTGTAGCCTGCCAGGCTCCTCTGTCCATGGAATTCTCCAGGCAAGAAGACTAGAGTGGGTAGCCATTCCCTTCTTCAGGGGATCTTCCCAACCCAACGATGGAACCCAAGTCTCCTGCATTGCAGCAGATTCTTTACATCTGAGGCACCAGGGAAGCCCTATACAGGCTAATGACCAGCAAATGGATGGGGTTGGTGCCTGACCATTGGCCTTCTGATGAAATAGGCCTGGGATATGACCCACATGAAAAGTTTTGTAGGACAAAGCAGGACTTATTCAAGTTTTCCTTCAAGGTCATTCATTTCCTTCTCAGATAATGAACAGGTTTGAGTAAGTATTATTTTACAGGTTGAGCAGTCACAGATTGTGAATTGGATAGGTGAAAATTATTTGGGGGAAGAGGATAAGAAAAACACACTCTGGCTGATAGATATTTCAATTTTCCCGAGAAAAGAAATGAGTGTACCAGATCATAATCATCTTAGTAAATTACTTTTCAATGCTGAGTCATTGGCACAGAAGTGAGGTGGTACTTGGCCCTTGGAAAGATAAATTACACAGCTGTATTATCCAAATCTCTGTATTAAAAATGACTTAGGGGAACTGTGAAAGGAACTCAAGCCACGCAGGAAAACTTGAAGAGTTTGCAGTTACCTTTTAAAAAGGAAAATGAATCCAAAGATCTTAGGAAGAATCTCCAGGAAATATTTGCACTGGAAGTAACATTGCCATAAATGATTGCCTTGTTTTAGCCTTTCCCAGATTTTATCATGTGACCATCAAATGGATAAAAAGGATGCAAAATGCAAGATGGCATCTCTGAGACTCATTTAGCTGAATTGACTAAAATTACAACTATTTTGCTGCTTAAGTCTATTCATCCTCTTTATCAGTCTTTTCACTTCATAGTTGAGTGAGAAGCAGTGTGATGCTAGGACGGTGGTTCTCAAAGTGTGGTTCCCAGACCAGCCACATCAGCTCATCTGGGAACTTGTTAGAAAAGCAAATGCTGGGACTCTGTTTACACCAGCTGAATGAGAAACTGTGGTGGTAGGGAGTGTCTGCTAGAATAGATATTCCCTGTGATCCTCATTCACGCTGTAGTTAAAGAACATTCCCACACAGAAGTTCTGTGAAATTAGGAAACTGTAATTCACCAAATCAGCTAGGTGAACATGAACAAATTCTCCAACTTCTCTGAAGTTAATTTCTTATCAGCGTATTGAGGAGTGTGGGTTACATAATTTCTGGTTGTGTAATTCTATATTATTACTCACACATTAATATAAAAATTCCTGCATAGCAGCACTATTTACAATACTCAAGACATAGAAGCAACCTAAATCTCCATTGATAGATGAATGGATAAAGAAGATATGTTTATGAGTGGAATATTGCTCAACCTTTAAAAAGAATGAAATAATGCCATTTGCAGGAATGTGGATGGACCTAGAGATTATCATACTAAATGAAGTCAGGCCGAGAAAGACAAATGTCTATATGATTCCACTTATATGTGGAATCTAAAAAAAAAAAAAATGACACATGAACTTATATACAAAACAGAAATAATCTCCAATCATAGAAAACAAACTTATGGTTACCAAAGAGGGAAGGAAGGGAGGGATAAATTGAGAATTTGGGAATAGCAGATACACACTACTATATGTAAAAAAGATACACAATAAGAACCTACTGTATAACATAGGGAAATATACTCAATATCTTGTAATAAACTGTAATGGGAAAGAACATGAAAAAGCATATATATATGAATATCTATACAAATATATATAACTGAATCATTTTGCTGTACATCTGAAACAGAAGTCAACTATATTTCAATTAAAAAAAATTAATATTCTACCGTAATAGCTCAGTGTTGAAAGTTTAGGTTCTGAAGGTAGAAAGCCATGATTTCAAATCCCTACCATACCCCAATAGCTGTATCTTTCTTCTCATGTTAAGCCTCTCAGAGCCTTGGTTTCCTCATCTGTAATCTGCAGGTAATAATAGTGCTTAAGTCATAGATTTTGGGAAGTTAAATGAGATATTGCATGTATAGTACTTAGCAGGGTAGGTGGCATATAAGGGCTCAATAAAGGATAATTATCATTGTTTGGAACTAGAGGTCTGAAAAAAAGAGACACCCAATTTTCAAAATCATAGAATTAGACAAAGGACTTCCATTGGAAGCCCTGTGAGGAAAGACTGTATGATTCAGAACAAATGGGCATGTTTAACTTCAGTTACTTGCAACTAATTGATCCATGCAATTAAAAAAAATATTCATCAACATTTAAGATTTCCATTCTTCTACAGAGGAAAAAAAAAATGCATTTTCCCTCACATTATTTGGTTAAACTGCAATCGTTTTAAAATATGGAGAGAGAGAGGTGGTGAAATTTGGGTGGAACAATGAGATGCTAGTATAATGATGGTGATTTTTTTCTTTTTTTCTGAGCAGCTTTATTTTCGTTTGATCCAAATAAGAAAACACAATTGTTTGGGCTATATTTGCAAACAATCAACAAGGAAATCATGCATTAATTGTTTCCATGAAAGCGTGATGCTGCTCCTATTTATCTGTGTTTATCGCGGCACCAGACGGTCTGATTGGGAAAGTGCTCCGAAGCAGGAGAGCCCGGGAAGCGGGCGCTAATAGATGCCTCTTTAGTGCAAGGTGTTCGGTATCAGACAAGCTTTTGTTGACCTTGTTCCTATACACAATGAGTCTGTGTGGAGAGCTGTGTGCAGCAGCGGCTCGGCCTCTGTTTTACTTCTTAATTTCTTTCACAGCATCAAAAGGCTTTTCTATTCAAAAGCTTTTCTTTTTCTTTTACTCCTGAGCCTCTGCAATTGAGGCAGAACTGCAATCTACCAGCAGCCGCCTTTGTTCTGGCCTTTCAGGAGGCTGGGGAACAGTATGAGTCCTTCCTAATTAGCCCGAGAACCAATGAAATCCTTCACCAAGCCAGGAGAGGCTGCAATCCCACAGCCCAAGTGGCAGAAAAGGGGGGAAAGGCCTCTTTAATTAAGGCCCAACAAAACCAGGTTTAAAAATGGTATTTTGCTCTCTACAAATGTCTTTTTTTAAATCCCTGTAAATGCTGGCACTTATGCATGCTTTTAAATTGTGCTTTCAGTTGTGCCAATGGACTGGTGTTCTGCTTTGGCTAAAGACTGCAGAAATTTTGGCCCATAAGCTTGTACAACCCAGCAGCTCTAGGCTGCATCTGTGTTTGCCTTTCACAAGAAGCCCAGGCTGTGCTAGAGGCAATGAGCTGATCATCAGGAGACGGTCTGCACTTACAAAATGATGCGAACAGCCATACCTTCCCAAGTGGCTCAGTAGTAAAGAATCCACCTGCCAGTGCAGGAGACATAAGAGATGTGTGTTTGATCCCTGGGTCAGGAAGATCCCCTGGAGGAGGGCATGGCAACCCACTCCAATACTCTTGCCTGGAGAATCCCGTGGACAGAGGAGCCTGGCGGCGGCTATAGTCCATGGAGTCACAAAGAGTCAGACAGTACTGAAGCAACTTAGCACACACACATGGGATGTTCACAAATGTCATTGCCCTGCTGATGCCATATATTAATTTAATTAGTATGTCTCTGTTTCCTGTCTCTCTGTTATGGCTTGCAAACTTACAGCATTTATTTTTTCTGTGGTGACCCCATTGTGGCTTAATATGTTTAGGTTCAGACGCTGTCTTTGAATGAGCTAGGATGCATGATCATTCTGGTCTGCCTTTTAGGTATGTCCTAGCTTTACGATGGCATATATGTGTGAATGATTAGATTATGTTCTTTATTTACAAGCTACAAATTCTTTCTTCCAATTTTATAAATTGTAAACATCATTGTAAAAAAGAAATTTAATGCAGAACATCACAAGAAATAACATTTCTTTTTTCTTTTTCTATTTTTTTATTGAAGCTTATTTGATTTACAGCATTATGCTAGTTTCAGGTGTACAGCCTAATGATTCAGTGTTTTTCAGTGTTTTTGTAGATTATACTCCATTAAAAGCTGTTACAAAATAATGGCTATAATTCCCTGTGCTATACAATATATCCCTACCTGTTGTTTATCTATTTTCTATATTGCAGTTTGTATCTCTTAGTCCCAGAGTTCTATCTTGCCCCTCCCCCTATCTTCTCCCAATGGGTAAACCACGCATTTGTTTTCTCTATCTGTGAGTCTATTTGTTTTGTTATATACATTCTTGTGTTTTATTTTTTAATTTCCATATATAAGTGATATCATATATTTGTCTTTATCTGTCTGACTTATTTCATTAAGCATAATGTTCCCTGGGTCCTTCTATGTTGTCAAAGGGCAAAATTTCATTCTTTTTATGGCTGAGTAATATTCTACTGTATATATATATATCTCACACCTTCTTCATCCATTCATCTATTGGTGGAACTTGGGTTGCTTCTATATCATGGTTATTGTAAATAGTGCTGTTATTGAAACCAAACAGAACCCTTTGGGGATTCTGGGCACAGAAGCCTTTCTGTGTGCCCCTCCCCCCAATTTATTTATTACAAGAAATAGGCTTTATTCAGGCTCCTTGGCCTTCCCTGAGTTCTAACAAGCAGGCTCAAATGGTTGCTAATCAGTGGAAGGAGTGGATGCAGAGGCAAGGGAGAAGCAATTAAGAAAAAATGGTGCAGCCCTGGGACAGGGTCCTGGCTCCCTCTCAAGGGGTATGCATAACAATATCCTTGAGCTGTTTGTCAGATACTGAAACCCGCACCAGGCGCAAAAGGTTAACTGCATGCTGCTCACAAGCACGTATGCCCCAGACCAGCCAGAACCAGAAGGCTGATGCTGACTCCCACTTACCTCACCACCAGCCAATCAGAAGAATGTCCACAAGCTGATCATGCCTTTTTGAAACATTACTGTAAAACTCCACAGTTTTGAGGATGTTAGCCCACTGTGGCCCTCTTTGCCTGGCAAAGCAAAAAAGCTATTCTTTTCAACTTCACCCAAAACTCTGTCTCCAAGGTTTAGTTTGGTGTTGGGGGTGCAGGCAGATTTACTGTGAGTATTGGGGTACATGTATCTTTTTGAATGACTACTTTTGTTTTTTCCCAGATGTATACCCAGGAGTGAAATTGCTAGATCATACAGTAGCTCTAGTTTTAATTTTTAAAGACCCCCATATTGTTTTCCATAGTGACTGCATCAATTTACATTCCCACCAGTAGTGTACAAGGGTTCTCTTTTGTCCACATTCTAGCCAACATTTGTTATTTGCAGACTTTCTCTTCATATGACCGTCTTATGAATGAAGGTGTGACAATTCAATGCAATGTAAGCCAATAGAGATGTTTCTCTAAGTGATAAGGCTGGTGTAGGCAAATCCATGGTTCCTGATGATCCAAGGGGTGGAAGCATTGTGTAACAAGAATGCAGAGTTTTAGAAGTATGGAGTGGAGCTTGAGGTTTGGACATTCACAGAAACATATCAAGCAGGCAGGGGGAAATGGGGTTGAGAGCTTGAGAGCAATCCTCAGGGTGAAGTTGTACAGGTAGGACCCATGCATCTGAGGGAGCCCCTGGAGCTGTTGGCATGGGTGAGGAGGCACCGAGAAAGCCACCTTGGTGTTCACCTATATCTAGAGGTAAAAAGAAGAAGGGCATTCATGAAAAGATCTTGGGGGTAGCACTTAAAGAAGGAGGAAAACCTAGATTCTACAGCATAATGGGAAGACATGGTGAGAATGTTACAAGAGGGTGAGAAGGCTGTATGAAAGGAGGCTGCCACCAGGCCTGGCAAGGCGCCGGGTATAATCACGCAGTGATGACATACTTTCACATGCATGAACTTACTGAATTCTGCCAGTTACCCCATAAAGCATGGTTGGGTAAAACAGGATAAATTTCAACAATTCGCTCGCAGTCATACACTTCATAAGTGGTGGAACTGTCCAGTTGAGATCTGTCTGATTCTAAGGCCCAGGCTAAGAGTGTTAAATCCGAGTACAGAAATTCATAGAAAATAAGTGCAAAGGGGGAAAAGAAAAGTCAGTTTTGAGATCATTGGTATCTTTAAATGATAGGTGTCTGTCAGAAGAAAGGGAGTTTTAAGGGGAAAAGGTAATGAGGATATTTGTTTCTAACTTCATTCTGTAGACAGACTCTAGGTCCATTCATGTCTCTACAAATGACCCAGTTTCATTTCCTTTTATGGCTGAGTAATATTCCATTATATATATGTACCGCATCTTCTTTACTCATTCCTCTGTTGACGGACATTTGGGTTGCTTCTATGTCCTGGATACTGTAAATAGTGCTGCAATGAACCTCAAGGTGCGTGTGTCTGTTTGAATTATAACACATATATGTGAAATCTAGGGAAATGGCACAGGTGAATTTATTTGCAGAGCAGGTATGGAGACGCAGACTAAGAGAATGGACGTGTGGGTACAGTAAGGGTGTGGGGTGAACTGGGATATTGGGATTGACATATGTGCACTGCCATGAATAAATTAGCTAGTGGGAAGCTGCCATAGAGCGCAGAGAGCTCAGCTTGGTGCTCTGTGGCGACCTAGAAGGGTGGGGTGGGGGCAGTAGGGGAGGCTCAAGAGGCAAGGGATATATGTATACATATAGCTGATGCATACTGTGGAAGAGAGAAATGGATTCAAGGGATTTGATAGACTGGGTCCCTGAAGATCTATGGCTAGAGGTCCGTGACATTGTACAGGAGGAGGTGATCAAGACCATCCCAAAGAAAAAGAAAGGCAAAAAGGCAAAAGGGTTGTCTGAGGAGGATTTACAAATAGCTGAGAAAAGAAGAGAAGTGAAAGGCAAGGGAGAAAAGGAAAGATATACCCATCTGAATGCAGAGTTACAAAGAATAACAAGGAGATATAAGAAAGCCGTTCTAAGTGAATAATGCAAAGAAATAGAGAAAAACAATAGAATGGGCGAGACCAGAAATCTCTTCAAGAAAATTAGATATCAAGGGAACATTTCATGCAAAGATGAGCACAATAAAGGACAGAAACAATATCGACCTAAAAGAAGCAGAAGATATTAAAAAGAGGTGGCAAGAATACACAGAAGACCTATACAAAAATGACCTTAATGACCCAGACAACCATGATGGTGTGAGCACTCACCTAGAGCCAGATATCTTGGAGTAAGAAGTCAAGTGGGTCTTAGGAAGCATCACTAGGAACAAAGCTAGTGGAGGTGATGGAATTCCAGCTGAGCTATTTCAAATCCTAAAAGATGATGCTGTGAAAGTGCTGCACTCAATATGCCAGCAAATTTGGAAAACTCAGCAGTGGCCACAGGATGGGAAAAGGTCAGTTGTCGTTTCAATCCCAAAGAAAGGCAATACTGCACAGTTGCACTCATTTCAAATGCTAGCAAAGTAATGCTCAAAATTCTCCAAGTGAGCCTTCAACAGTATGTGAACCGAGAACTTCCAGATGTACAAACCAGATTTAGAAAAGTCAGAGTAACCAGAGATCAACCAATAACCATTGCATTATAGAAAAAGCAAGAGAATTCCAGAAAAACATCTATTTCTGCTTCATTGACTACACTAAAACCTTTGACTATGTAGATCACAACAAGTTGTGGAAAATTCTTAAGAGACGGGAATACCAGATGACCTTACCTGCATCCTGAGAAACCTGTATACAGGTCAAGAAGCAGTAATTAGAATCAGACACAGAACATTGGATTGATTCCAAATTGGGAAAGGAGTACATCAAGGCTGTATATTGTCACTCTGCTTATTTAACTTATATACAGAGTACATCATGAGAAATACTGGATGAAGTACAAGCTGGAATCAAGATTGCCAGAAGAAATATCAATAACCTCAGATATGCAGATGATGCCACCCTTATGGCAGAAAATGAAAAGGAGAGTGAAAAAGCTGGTTTAAAACAACATTAAAAAAACTAAGATCATGGCATCTGGTCCCATCACTTCATGGCAAATAGATGGGGAAACAATGGAAACAGTGAGAGACTTTATTTTCTTAGGCTCCAAAATCCCTGCAGATGGTGACTGCAGCTGTGAAATTAAAAGACGCTTGCTTCTTGGAGGAAAAGTAATGACCAACCTAGACAGCATATTAAGAAACAGAGACATTACTTTGCTAACAAAGGTCCATCTAGTCAAGGCTATGGTTTTTCCACTGGTCATGTATGGATGCAAGAGTTGGACTATAAAGAAAGCTGAGTGCTGAAGAATTGATGCTTTTGAACTGTGGTGTTGGAGAAGACTTGAGAGTCCCTTGGACTGCAAGGAGATCCAACCAGTCCATCATAAAGGAAATCAATCCTGAATATTCATTGGAAGGACTGATGCTGAAGCTGGAACTCCAATACTTTGGCCACCTGATGCGAAGAACTGACTCATTGGAAAAGACCCTGATGCTGGGAAAGATTGAAGGTGGGAGGAGGAGGGGATGACAGAAGATGAGATGGTTGGATGGCATCACCGACTCAATGGACATGAGTTTGAGTAAAGTCCAGGAGCTGGTAATGGACAGGGAGGCCTAGTGTGCTGCAGTTCATGGGTCGCCAAGAGTCAGACATGACAGAACGACTGAACTGAATTCAATATAGATTGGAATTTTGTGACACCATGGCAAGTAGGACATGTCCTGAACAACGAAGCACAGCATACAGAGTGAAACGTGGCCATACCAAACTGCAAGTGATAAGGGCACTCTGCTGGAAGAAGCAAAGGGAGCAGACACAGAAGTGATGCAAGAAATTACAGGGTTGACTATAGCTTAAGTGGGCTTCCCTTGTGGCTCAGCTGGTAAAGAATCTACCTGCAATGCGGGAGACCTGGGTTCGATCCCTGGGTTGGGAAGATCCCCTGGAGAAGGGAAAGGCTACCCACTCCAGTATTCTGGCCTGGAGAATTCCATGGACTGTGTAGTCCATGAGATCGTAAAGAGTCGGACACGACTGAGCGACTTTCAGTTCAGTTCAGTTCATAGCTTAAGCAGTTTCTTTATCTGGGAAAGCCTAGTTTTCTGTTTGTGATTGGTTGTTCTCAAGTTTCAACTTCTTAATCTTGAAGCATTTACCAAAATTGACTCTGGCTTAGATTTCTCTGGTTTACTCAGCTGCCAAGGCTTTATGGCCACAGTTTTATGGCTTCCTGTCTTAATTACTTTAACAATATCAGTTCTTCCCTTCCTGATTTCCCATTTTGTAATACAATGAGCAACTCACTTTCTCTCCTCTAACCATCATGTTTATATCAATTCAAATATTAACCATACGAGCCTCTTCTTGAAGTCCTTTAAAACTTTCACCATATTTTTCTCATTCAAGTGCCTGAATGCTCATCTGATTTTGAAACTCAGAAACTGCCTGCCAGTCTGAGGTTGGTGTCCAGAGGAAAGATGCTAAGAAAGAATATAGGTCCAGAGTTGAGTCAGTTGTCCTTTTGTGCTTGCCGCATCCAGCATGATGGGTTTGGGTGGCTGTGAATCAAGAGCAACAGCTATGTTTCTGTAGGAGAGCAGACAGGGACAGTGATGAGGCTCCTTCCACAGTGTTCTTTAGCATA
Organism: Bos javanicus; assembly: GCF_032452875.1. Lineage (NCBI taxonomy): Eukaryota > Metazoa > Chordata > Mammalia > Artiodactyla > Bovidae > Bos > Bos javanicus. The sequence goes on along the minus strand of NC_083869.1, from coordinate 45,923,352 downwards.
TCCATTCTCATCAGTAAAGCGGCCCAGGATCAATGCCAGATTGGCAAAGCAAGAACCTTAGTAAGCCTAACCCAGGACTGCTTAATGCAGGAGCCCAGGTAAGTAGAGAATAGCCGGCAGGCCTGGGCTGGAGCCATCCACCGGTGCTTCTTCTGGAAGGGTCGCATTACCTGAAGTGATGAGCAAAAATGTGGCAGACTCTGTGAAGCCTGCTGAAATTAGGAGGCTGTGTTCTAGGAAGATTTTACAGTAGCAATGAAGCCATCTCCCAGCTGCTGAGTGGTGAATCAGACTCTGCCCTCAGATGCTAAAGGTAAGGCTGCCAAGCCCTGGCAAAGAAGGAGAAGTTATTACAAGGAAATTGCTAAGAAAAACGTGCTGGTGGGGCCCACTCCTGTGTGTATCTGTGGCAGAAGGTGGAGGGCCAAAGTGGGTCATCTACAGGAACCACTTGAATAGTAGGACCATTTCTAGGGCACTGGGTTCTAGATGTTTTAGGATTAGGTAAACTTGGTTAAAGCAGAATCACTGTTTGTTTTTAATCAGTTAATTTTATTGATTTAGTTATGGGGTTTGGGGTTTTATTAAGACTTTTTTCACAGCAGTTTTAGGTTCGAAGCACTATTGAGGGGAAGCACGGAGATTTCCCATATACCCTGCCCCACTCCTGCACAGCCTTCCCCATTATCAGCATCTCCCAGTGGCCCCACTCCTGCATAGCCTTTGCCATCATCAGCATCTCCCAGTGGCACAGCATAATCACCCACAGACCATAGTTACTTTTGCGTTCATTCTTGGAGTTCTGCATTTTATGGGTTTGAGCAAATATATGATGATAATAGTACCCATAATTAGAATAGCACACAGACTAGCTTCACTGTCCCCAAAATCCTGTGTGCTCTGCCTGTTCATCTCTCCCCACCCCTACTAACCCTGCCAACCACTGCTCTTTTTACCACATCCATAGTTTTGTCTTCTCCAGAATGTCCTATAGTTGGAATCACAGTATATATCTTTTCAGACTGGCTTGATTAACTTAGTGATATGCATTTAAGATTTCTCCATATCTTTTCATGGCTTGATAGACCTTCACTCCCCAGTGTTGAGTAATATTACATTATCTAGATGTAAACACAGTTTATTTATTTATTCATCTACTGAAGGACATCCTGGTTACTTTCAGCTTTTGGCAGTTATGAATAAAGCTGATATAATTATCTGTGTGCAGGTTTTTGCATGGCAATCAAGGGTTTTTATTTTGTGATTTACATTATGTTTTGTTTTCTGTAGTTTTCCACTTTGTCCCTCTTGCACATGGGCTTTCTAAATCTGTTTTTATTTATTTATTTCTAGGATACGATTTTGTTTTTAAACTGAGAAAAAAAAATTTCCCAATCACAGTCAGAAATGGATGGTCATTGCATCTTTCCCAAATAAAGGTAAAAAATGAAAATAAACTATGATCTTCAGCTTCAGGCCCAAGTCTAATTGGGCAATGGTGCACTTGTGTTTTTCTGGTTCTCTTTAAATTGAAATATAGTATGTGTAGTAAGGAAAAAAAAAAAAAGATTAATAACAAAGCAGCAAGCCACTAAAGGCAGGCCAAATTGACTTCTTTATTATAGTCTGTCAAAGTAGTAATTGATATAAAGTGTGGAAAGACTGTTAAGAATTTGTGAGAGAAGCCAGAAGAGATTTCAAGGTGGAATTAGAAATGAGTGACGAGAAATACTAGGCTTAAAGCATTTCAAAAGGACCATTTTATTACTGTTCTTTCACTGAGATTTTTATTTTAACTGTTAACTCGGTGCATTTCTTTGACTCTCTAATATAATTCAGTGCTGAAATTATAAAGAGATGATTCTTGGGCCATCCTCAGTGGTACACTTTCTGGTTCATTTGACAAGTCTTTGCACCCCCTTAGAGGCTTGGCATCATAAATACTCAGTATATGCCTCTTGGACAAATAACTGTGTCAGTTCAGTTCTGTTCAGTTCAGTTCAGTCGCTTAGTTGTATCCGACTCTCTGTGACCCCATGAACAGCAGCATGCCAGGCCTCCCCGATCATCACCAACTCCCGGAGTTCACTCAGACTCACGTCCATCGAGTCAGTGATGCCATCCAGCCATCTCATCCTCTGTCGTCCCCTTCTCCTCCTGCCCCTAACCCTCCAAACATCAGAGTCTTTTCCAATGAGTCAACTCTTCGCATGAGGTGGCCAAAGTACTGGAGTTTCAGCTTTAGCATCATTCCTTCCAAAGAACACCCAGGGCTGATCTCCTTTAGAAAGGACTGGTTGTATCTCCTTGCAGTCCAAGGGACTCGCAAGAGTCTTCTCCAACACCACAGTTCAAAAGCATCAATTCTTCGGCGCTCAGCTTTCTTCACAGTTCAACTCTCACATCCATACATGACTACTGGAAAAACCATAGCCTTGACTAGACAGACCTTTGTTGGCAAAGTAATGTCTCTGCTTTTCAATATGCTATGTAGGTTAGTCATAACTTTCCTTCCAAGGAGTAAGCATCTTTTAATTTCATGGCTGCAGTCACCATCTGCAGTGATTTTGGAGCCCCCAAAAATAAAGTCTGACACTGTTTCCACTGTTTCCCCATCTATTTGCCATGAAGTGATGTGACCAGATGCTATGATCTTCTTTTTCTGAATGTTGAGCTTTAAGCCAACTTTTTCACTGTCCTCTTTCACTTTCATCAAGAGGCTTTTTAGTTCCTCTTCACTTTCTGCCATAAGGGTGGTGTCATCTGCATATCTGAGGTTATTGATATGTCTCCCCGGCAATCTTGATTCCAGCTTGTGCTTCTTCCAGCCCAGCGTTTCTCATGATGTACTCTGCATATAAGTTAAATAAGCAGGGTGACAATATACAGCCTTGAGGTACTCCTTTTCCTATTTGGAACCAGTCTGTTCCGTATCCAGTTCTACCTGTTGCTTCCTGACCCGCATATAGGTTTCTCAAGAGGCAGGTCAAGTGGTCTGGTATTCCCATCTCTTTCAGAATTCTCCACAGTTTATTGTGATCCACACAGTCAAAGGCTGATAACTGTGTACAAACATATAAAGCAAGCATGGCTTCATTGAGTGGCATTCAAAATTATTTCAGGTGACATCTCATTTCTCCCCATCACTTATATTTTCTATCTCTGTCTCTCTCTTCTTCTCTCCCTCTTTTCTTTCTTCCCTCTCATTTCTTTTCTTTTTCTTTTTTAAAATTAATTAATTTATTAAAACTTTTAATTTTTTATGGAATGTAACTAATTAACAATGTTGTGATAGTTTCATGTGGACAGCAAAGAGACTTAGCTCTACATATATATGTATCCATTCTCTCCAGAACTCCCCTCCCATCGAAGCTGCCACATAACACTGAGCAGAATTTCCTGTGCTATACAGTATAGTACCTTGTTGGTTATTATCCATTTCAAATATAGCAGTGTGCATGTTGATCCCAAACTCCCTAACTATCCCTTCCTCCATCCCTCCCCCCTGGCAACCATAAGTTTGTTCTCTGGCAGTCCAGAGGTTAAGATTCTGCACTTCCAGTGCAGGAGGCATGGATTCAATCCCCAGTCTGGGGAATCAAGATCCTGTATGCTACATGGTGTGGACAAAAAGAGGAAAAAATAATTTTGCTTCTTTTTCTACTCCGTGTCTTCAAATGCTTTTTGTCCATTTGCCTATAATTTACTTCATGCCCACCCCTCAAACCCCAGTGGATAGCATGCAGTGTCTCTGGGGACCCCAGGGCTCTGGGGAGTGTCCAGCTGGCTGGATGGATCACTCACAATTGTAACTGGGATGACTGACATTTCCATAGCTGTGCTTGTCTGGAGTGAATTTTCTACAGTCACTCTGTCCCAGATATCAAATATGTTTCCTTCCATGTATTCTACAAACCAGTTGGATAACTACTCACATTGGAATTCTGAAGAGATTATGAAAATTGAAACAATGTGGGGGCAAAATAGCATGTTTTACAGAGGGTGAGATTCTGTTAATGGCACGGTGTAATCTATTCACTATCTTGTGGTCCTGTGTTTTCTGAGGAGTATCTGAAATCTATGAGATATTTCTATATCACAGTTCACATTGGTCTCTCAAAATCCCTCTGCAGACATCAGTTACATAATAGATCAAGGGCTCCCTTTGCTTTCATTCTTGCAGCAAGTGCTCTGGGAGATTACATTTCTCTGGCTTGAGTCACTGAAGTCCTGAGATTAAAGTTCTCCAGGGAAGGCATGCCAGCATCCTCAGAGGGTTTGGCCTATGCATTTTGAATTTCAAAGAGAGGGGAAAATAGCTAATAATTTATTCACAATCAAGACCTACACCCCAATAGCCCAGTTCTGCTTCTTTCTTAGTTTCTTTTCCTTTCTGCCCCTTCTCTTCCTGACACCTACAGAAAGACTTAGTCTTCATTGGTTCCCACAGAGAGCCTACAAGTGATAAACGCCTCAGCTTTGAAGAGTTGAGTTCTTAACCCTCCCCCTGCCCCTCCTTTATATACAGGTATATACTTCTCTCCTGAATTCTGTTTCTCAGTATTAATTAGCCATAATATGAACTGAAGTCCTAATTTTTATAAGAATCTGTATACATGCTTTTTAATTTTAAATACAGTTGAACTGACTATTTTATATTTCTCTTTCTCAAAACATACAAAATCAAGCTAGTGTTTTCTTATGTTGAAAATTCACTTTATAAATCTTCCAAGATTAAATCCCCCCTATTCTCACACTCCAGTTGGTAATCTTAGGTAGAAAAAAATTCATTTCCATGGTATACTCTGACCACTGCCGTATGGTACAACTTTCTGTTATGATAAAAATGTTCAATATCTGCATTGCCCGATTCAATCATCAGTACCCATATGTGGCTAATGAACGCAGCATATGAACTTTTGTGGTATATATATATTTTTTCCTTTTTTCCATGTAAAACAGAATGTAAGTAAAGATGCTGCTGCTGCTGCTAAGTCGCTTCAGTCGTGTCCGACTCTGTGCGACCCCATAGACGGCAGCCCACCAGGCTCCGCCGTCCCTGGGATTCTCCAGGCAAGAACACTGGAGTGGGTTGCCATTTCCTTCTCCAATGCATGAAGTGAAAAGTGAAAGGGAAGTCACTCAACTGTGTCCCACTCTTAGCGACCCCATGGACTGCAGCCTTCCAGGCTCCTCCATCCGTGGGATTTTCCAGGCAAGAGTACTGGAGTGGGGTGCCATCGCCTTCTCCGAAGTAAAGATGAAAGAATGTATTTCTGGTTAGAAGAAAAAATATTAGTAAATCTATCTCCCAGAGGCACCCAGTACAATAAGAAAGTCTAAGAACTGATATTTTTCAATAAGAGATTTCTACTAGGATTTGATGACTAAAGAAATAGGAACCAGCAGAAAACAGAAGAGTTTTCAGAGTTCAGAATCTCTCTATGTAGTTGTCACTTGTCTTAGACTTTATTCCTGACCAGTCTGACTCTTTGAAACAGATTTGGGATCCCTGATTTTTTTTTTTTTTTAACTTACTGAACCAAAGCAACCAATAGACCTAGTCTCCGAATTCCGCGTTACTCAGTGTTTATCATTCACTTGTTTTCTGCCTTTTACTACGTCTGTACTTATCAAGCCCCAATAGAAAGCCCATACTAAGAAATACCAGTTTCTAGATGTTCCTTCCTATTGCACTGGGTATTACTGGAAGGTGTGTGTGTGTGTGCTTAGTCGCTTAGTCGTGCCTGACTCTTTGGGACCCCATTGGCAGGACTGTAGCCCTCCAGGCTCCTCTGTCCATTGGAGGAGGCAAGAAAGAGAATTCTTTCTCCAGGCAAGAATACTGGAGTGGGTTGCCATGCCCTCCTCTAGGGGATCTTCCCAACCCAGGGGTTGAACCCAGGTCTCCTGTACTGCAGGTGGTTTCTTTACCATCTGAGCCCCCTGGGAAGCCCATCATTGGAAGGTAGATTTACTATTAAAAAATAAATCTATCCTCATTTTTTTCTAATTTACTAAATTTTTATCTGACAACAGGAATGAAAAAAGCAGCCCTCATACTCAAGTGTTCAGTTGTCACATGTGAGTTGTGGCTGCTGCATCTGAGAGTTACAGAATGGAAAAGTCTTTTGGAAAGGGTTCATCTAACCATCTATGCCCCAGAATATGAATTTTATCTTTTCTTCCTAGAATCACTGACTGAGAAGTTTGAGAGGAAGGTGAGGGCTGAAGGTTGAGACCATTATCAGCTGAATTCCCCACATAAATCAAAAGTAGCCCAATCTGGTTTAGCGGATTTTCTGAACCTAGATCTTTAGCTCTGACACTCTTTCTGCTTACGTAATAGAGCCAGGTCAAACATGTTTTACAATTTTGGTTTCCTGAAATCCAAATTCAGATCCACTTCCAGGTTCCAGCATTTTATGGGAGTGAAGGATTTTTGGAAACAGCCACCCTGCTTGGAATATCCTGCTTTCCTCCTTCCAACCCTCCTCCCTGCTGTCTCCCCACCCAGTCTCCATCCACTCAGTCCAACCAGCAAGCCCGCCAACCTCAAATAAGCTCCATCTGCTCACTCCCTAATCTCTATTTAAATCAAGCTAAGTAAACACTTTTTCTGGGAGAACTGGGCACAGTTCTGCAATGAGATTGAATGGAAACATCTTTACTCACATCTTCTGCTGCGTTTGTTTCTGGAGTTAGTTATTTTTAAGGTCTTTTCAGACCATCCTCTAATTAGTACAGCAGCTTTCACTGATTCTTAAAATGATTATCTACCCAAGACAGAAAAAGAAAGGCAAACTTGTGGTTATTTGGTTAATTTAGTCTGTAGAGTCAGCCACAACAGATAATTAAGGCTTCTTGTTTAAAGAAATCATTCAGAGAATGAATTATGCCGTTAAGTTACCTGCATTGATCTCATCAATCAGATGGCAGGCTCTTCATCTAGGGCTGTCTAGAAAGAAAGTGTCTGCATCTCTATTACTTTCTCTGATGGCCTTCCCATCCTGTCCATCCCTCACCTCCTGGCCCCCACCCCACCCTCCTTTAAAAACTCAAAGGAAGTGAAATTCATGTCACTGGCTGTTTTCATGGTCAGTCTGAAACCTGAAACCCTTTCCCTAGAAATTGTGCCATTCTCTGTTCTCTGTCATTTCCAAACAGATGGAAGGGGAAGTATGTCAAATGAAAATCAAAGAGTATTTTAAGCATTTTCAGAAAGCAGGACTAAGGACTAAAACCTCATGGATTTTGAATTTCAATCTCCACTGTATTTATTAATCACAAAAATATTTGACAGAGGTCATGCATATACACGTGTGTGTGCCTTATTTTTCGGTGCAGATTCATTACAGTAGCCTTCTCTGGTCCCTGGAAAGATAGATGCAGTCAGTTTTAGTGGCTACAGTAAATGTCAGGAGAGGTTCGTTTTTTTACTCTTTGAAACAAAACTCCCAAAGTGTATATAATCTAATACTCTAAATGATTTTGTTCCTTACTGGTTGTTTCTTTGATAGTTAAGGTTTCTATAAGGCCCATCCAAATTGTCTGGTCTTAGAGCTTCATTGTTGAGTTCTCCTCTGGACACAAGTGGTGTTAATGTTCCCTTGGATTCAACCTTCAGGGTACTTTAGACAGCACTGGCAAACTTGAGTATATCGTGCCCATTTGACACCTGAGTTCTTTATTTTTAGCTTCTTCTTGATATGTAGTCTGCGCCCAACAGCTATTTATAAACTCATGGTCTATTAAGATAACTGTTCTCGTCCAACTTCATATTTTTTACATTCAAGTGACCAGAACAATTGTCCTGGTTACTGTCTCCAGCTGTTGTGCCAACAGCAGCTCCAAATGTTCTCCTACAAAAGTCTCTCTTGGTGCCAGTGTGGGTAGGGGGGCTGCTTTGACCTGGTTAAACATCACATCTCAGACTTCAGGTTATAGAAGTCTGCTTAGTCACAAGAAGATTGATCATTCCTTCTACCTGGAACACCATCCAGTCTGGCAAAGAAAAAAAGCACAGGCTTCATCGTCAATCAGAGGACTCGGCCCCTAGTCTGGCCCCTGCCACTCTCTGGCTATAATTGGACAAATGAATTAGTCTTTCTGACCTGAGGATTCATCTATTTGAAAAAAGAACCTAATAATCTATAATGAAGGGTTTCTCCAGTGGCTCAGCAATAAAGAAACCACCTGCAATGCAGGAGACGGGACAAGAGCTGTGGGTTTGATCCCTGGGTGGGGAAGATATCTTGAAAAAGGCAGTAGCAACCTACTCCAGTATTCTTGCCTGGGAAATACCATGGACAGAAGAGCCTGGCAGGCTACAGTCCGTGGGGTCACAAAGAGTCGGACACAACTTAGTGACTAAAAAACAACAACAACAATCTATAACTCATGGGGTTGTGGCTGAGTGAAAAGAGTTAGTGTGTTTTAAGGACAAGGACTGCTTTTCATCCTGGTGTCTCCTACACTTAGCACATTGCTCAGAGGAGAGCAGGCACTCATTGAGGTGCACTTTGAGTTCATGAGCATGAGTGAAGGGATGAATGACTCAGTTAATGGATGGGAAAAAGTTGTATAGAAATATAAAGAGAAGTTTATTTGTCTGTTTGTTTTCATTTTAAAACAAAAAGTAAAAAATCTTTCCTGTAGAAGACTGAGAATCTTATTCTTAAATCAAAGGTATTGTAGCTTTAGACATTTTTGTTTCCTAATTAATCCCTAGAAGCTAGAGTCCAAGTCATTAAAAATTTTAAAAACTGGATAATACAATTTTTTCAAAGCATTTCTTAACTCGCTCATAGCAACAACAGCAGCAATGGTAGCGAACACTAACAGAACACTGACAATGCCCTAGGCACTCTGCTAGGCACTTTTTGCACTTTGTTTCACTGCATCTTCAGAAATGATCCTCAGAGGTAGTTGCTGATATATTCCTTAGATACAGAAAGGAAAATTATTTTAAAAGGCCACAGATATAACAAGGCTACTCAACCACTGTCTCCTCTATCCTTTTGCTAAATTCAAAGTCACACTAAAATAATGTAATCTTTGGTTTAGTGGCCTCAGTTTCTTGATAGAAGTTACAGTAGAGCATAGATGGCACCCTACTCAGCTTTGACTTCTCAAGACCTAGAGAATGCCTGGCCCACAGTAGGTATTTGAATTTGGAATCAATTAACTGACGATTCAGCCCGTGGTATAAACAAACGTTGTTAGGTATCCCAAAAAGCTCAACTCAAAGAATGTTGTCTTCCTTTGCCTTCCCCCTCATCCTTCTACCCCAGCACCATTTGCTGCCTACTGCCTTGACTATTCATTGGAAGGACTGATGCTGAAGCTCCAATACTGAGGCCACTTGATGCAAAGAGCCAACTCATTAGAAAAGACCCTGATGCTGGGAAAGATTGAGAGCAGAAGGAGGAAGGGGTGACAGAGGATGAGATGGTTGGATGGCATCATCAACTCAATGGACATGAGTTTGAGCAAATTCCAGGAGAAGGTGGACAGGGGAGGCTGGTGTGTTGCAGTCCAGGGGTTCACAAAGGGTCGGACATGACTGAATGACTGAATGACAACAGCAACCCTTACTCTTCACCTGATCAAACTTGAAGTTCTCTTGGCAATGTCAGTTTTGGAAATCTCCAATCCAATCTAAGATACAATGGAGGGAAAAAAGAGAGAAATGTGAGGTCTACAGTATATATCACTCTGAAGTTACAGACCCTATTCAATATATTTTTTCTTCCTTTTATGCTTCATTAAAAAAAATTTAAGTAAGAATACAGGAGGTAAAGTCTGATATTGAGAGCTGCTTTTGGATCATGATTTGTGATGTGTGGGTTTGAGTTTGAAGTGTACGTGCTCATAGGAAATACTTCATCTTTTGTGTAACAACTCAGACACGTGGATCAGAAGCAGCATCCTTCCCACTGGAGACCCAGCCTATAAACTGGGAAAGCAGTCATGAATATTTGGGGCAGTAGTTTCCTTCAGCCTTTTGATATTCATCCTCAGTTTCTTTCAGTAATTTGATTGAGCAATACCCTTGTTGGCTGACCTTCAATCTTGCCTCTGAGGATGCTGTGTTCCATTAACCATCCCCATAGCTCTTGACAGGTCAAGTTCTCTTGGCTGCATCTCCAACCTCACTACTCATTATGAAACTGGGCCAACCTGACTTCCGGCTAAGCACTATCCCTAGCCCCTGTCTCTGGGTTCCCATCTTCTTCATTGCTATCAGGAAGCCCAGCTCTGTAAGAGCACCTCCATAAAGTCAGTCCCAGCCAATAGACAGTAGCCATCACTGAGCATCTCAGTGTGCTGGGGACACTCTCGCTAGTGCATTTTTATCACTTCGGTAAGTGGAGCATCCTCTAGGCCAACTCCCAGAACAGACTTAGCTGTTGGGATTTCTAGACTTATCTACTAGCAGTCCACTTTTCTGAGCCTTTTAATACCCTCTTTGACTGTCAGTCATGGCAGTCTTGGTATTTATACTGTACTGAGCATGGACCACCACTGTCCCCCAGCTCCCAAGAGTCAGCCTAGGTGCACACTGGCCAAGGCTCTTGGGGTCCTTGCCAGGGTATTAAGTCCTATATCACAGCTTAGTGCTATATTGAGTTTTCCTTTTATAATGTTATGCTCCACCCTCCTTGATCAGCATCTTCAGGCCCTTACGCACAGCCCTGGCTAGATTCCGTAGCTTCTCTGTGGTGTCGTCCATCTCCTGTCTTGGAAGACTTAGGGTTTCCTCACTATATTATGTCTGACTTAGCCACAGTTATTCTTCTCTGTCCCGGAAGAGAGGTGGGCATACATCCTGAAGGGAGGTCATATTGTCTTGCAAGCAGAACCCTCATCGTCTTCTATAAGCAAAGAGGAGGGAGAGTTAGGCTTTCCCAGGGAGTCATGGGCCACTTCTGTGGAGCTAACCGATACAAGAGGAACCTAGGATGCAAGGCTTTTTTTAATACATTGACCTGGATGTTCCCATCCCAGTTCCAGGGTCCCACTCTTTTTGTGTGAGGATTTATTTGTTTTATTATTTTGTTTTCTGACCATGGTGGTTCTTTATTGCTGCGCAGGAGCTTTGTCTGGTTGTGACGACGGGGGCTACTCTGTGGTGCTCAGGCTTCTCACTGCGGAGGCTTCTCTTGTTGCAGAGCACAGGCTCTAGGCACTTGAGCTCCAGTAGTTGCGGTGCCTGGGCTCAGTAGTTTCAGCTCTCAGGCTCTTGAACACAGGCTCAGCAGTTGTAGCGCATGGGCTTAGCTGTCCTGCTACATGTGGAATCTTCCTAGATCAGGGATTGAACCAGGGTTCCTTGCATTGTAAGGCAGATTCTTAACCTCTGGACCAAAAAAGAAGCCCAGAATCCTAGTCCTTTCCAATTAACACCCTGAACTTAGTACAGCTGAATTGCTGAGACTGAGAATTTAACTTTTTCTAAGATTCTGCTGGGGCTTCCCAAGTGGCACAAACAATGGTAAAGAATCCACCCGCCAATATAGCAGGTATAAGAGACGTGGCTCAATCCCTGGATCTGGAAGATCCCCTGAGGAGGAAATGGCAACCCACTCCAGTATTCTTGCCTGGAAAGTCTCATGGACAGAGGAGCCTGGTGGGCTACAGTCCATGAATTCACAAAGAGCTGGACACCACTGAGCCCTTGAGGAGGACATGGCAACCCACTCCAGTATTCTTGCCTGGAGAATCCCCATGGACAGAGGAGATGGGCAGGCTGCAGTCCATGGGGTCACAAAGAGTCAGACATGTCTGAGCACATGCACACACAAGATTCTGCTACTCTTAAGTTCAGTTATGGGTCTGATCTTCATTCTTCTCTGCCCTCTGGTTGCAGATGAGAATGTCTTTATTTGCCAAAAAGAACCTCTGGCCTTCATGCTGCTGGTGCTTAGTCACTTCAGTCATGTCCAACTCTGTGTGACCCTACGGACTTCAGCCTTCCAGTCCTCTCTGTCCATGGGATTTTCTAGGCAAGAGTACTGGAGTGGGTTGCCATGCCCTCCTCTAGGGGATCTTCCAGACCCAGGGATCAAAACCGGGTTTCCTGTCTTTACCGCTGAGCCACCAGACAGGCACGTCTGGCCTTCATAGTTGATTCATCATCCTCATCCTGACATTCTTTCTATAGTGCATCCTATAGTTCAATTTTTAAAATAACCCTTTCCCCAAACTGCTTCAAGGCCAAGTGCGTTCCCGCCACCATGATGCCATTCTAGCTCAGGAGCTGTGAAAGTTGTAGCAGTAGGACCAATACAGCATGCCAGGGCTATCATTAGTGCACTGGCTACCTAAGTGATGGCATAACATTGCCCTTCACCCAGCTCCAAAATGCCATTTTTAGATTCTGTTTCCTAGTTCCACTCCTGGTACCCTGTTGCATATCGGATTCTCTGGCAAACAGACTCTTATATAAAGGATTGCCTTCAGGAAGTCCCCGGGGGAATCCCTCTTTGGCTGACTGAATGAAGTAAAACTGAACAGACAGAGCAATGGAATTGTGATGCAGTCACCCCATAAGCCTCAGCTGACCTCATTGTCAGCTCCAGAGCTGAGACAGTTCATATTGGCCCTGCCTTAAGGCAAAGAGAGCAGCGGTTTCACTCTCATTCTTCAATCAGCTTCTCCTGGGAAGTGTGCTTGACCATGGGCAATGAAGCCTTTAGTTGAGAGCAATTCTGGAAGAGCAAGCATCCACCTAGCAGCTAAGAGAAGGAAAGATGTCCCTGAAGAGGGATCTGAGCAGCACCTAACATCATCCTCTTGTGAAATCCTTTAGGCAGCTTCTAGATCCCTTTGAAAGTAAACTGAAAGTCATTCAATCATGTCTGACTCTTTGTGACCCCATGGGCTACACAGCCCATGGAATTCTCCAGGCCAGAATATTGGAGTGGGTAGCCTTTCTCTTCTCCAGGGGATCTTCCTAACCCAGGAATCAAACCGAGGTCTCCTACATTGCAGGCAAATTCTTTACCAGCTGAGCTACCAGGGAAGCCCTCTGGGTAGCCCCAATGCCTCCCACCCCAGGTCTAGATCCCTTTAGGCAGACAATATGTCTCATTCGTGGGACTTCCCCATGGGTGGTGCTAGTGGTAAAGAATTCACCTGCTAATACAGGAGACTGAAGAGATGTGGGTTAGATCCCTGGGAAGGGAAGACCCCTGGAGAAGGGCATAGCAACCCACTCCAGTATTCATGTCTGGAGAATCCCATGGACAGAGGGATTCTGTCCCTCTGAGTGAGCTACAGTCACTGGTGGGCTACAGTGAGCTACAGTCCATAGGGTCACAAAGAGTCGGTCACGACTGAAATGACTTAGCACATAGCACATGTTTCATTCACATCTGTAAAGCCACCTCTTAGCATCCTGCCTATACAATAGATATTAAAAAAAAAAAAAAATGTGGTTGACTCCGTGAATGCAGCTGAGATGGTGAGGGAAGGAAAGCCACTCAAATATGCTAACAAAGTTTAGGGATTTAGACATGTTGCATTTGAGAGGCACTGTGACTTTCTGTGCTCGTGTAGATGTCTAATGGGGGCTTCCCAGGAAGCTCAGTGGTAAAGAATAAACCTGACAAGCAGGAGATGCAGTTTCGATCCCTGGGTTGGGAAGATCCCTTGGAGAAGGAAATGGCAACCCACTCCAATATTCTTGCCTAGGAAATCCCATGGACAGAGAAGCCTGGAAGGCTACAGTCCATGAAGTCACAAAGAGTTGGACACCACTGAGCCCTGGAGGAGGGCATGGCAACCCACTCCAGTATTCTTGCCTGGAGAATCCCCATGGACAGAGGAGACTTGCAGACTGCAGTCCATGGGGTTGCAAAGAGTTGGACATGCCTGAGTAGCTAAGCACACTGCATACATGAGTGACCAAACAAGATGTCTAATAAGCATCTGGATAAATAAATCCAGAGTAGAGGTCAGAGTTAAAGCAATAATTCGAGAGTTATCAGAATATAAATCTTGTTAGCGCTCTTCTCCCTTACAAACAGAACTCTGATTTTAAAAATAAAACAGGACTTCCCTAGTGGCTCAGTGGATAAGGATCCACCTGTCAATGCAGGGGACACAGGTTTGATCCCTGATTCCACATGCCATGGAGCAATGAAGCTCCTGTGCCATAACTACTGAGCCCACATGCCAAGAACCTGTGCTCCACAAGAAGAGGAGCCACTGCGATGAGAAGCCCACGCACCGCAACTAGAGAGTGGCCCCTGCTCTCTGCAACTAGAGAAAGCCCTCACACAGCAGCCAGAGACCCAACACAGCCAAGAACAGATGAATTATAAATAAATAAATTTAAAAACAGGCCCTTGTGTCTAGTTTGTGGAGTGGCCTCCCGCTTTTTCTTATGCAGATGGGCTCTGTGGCCTAGCGCCCCCGTGCCCACCGTCCGTGATCTCACGCCGAGGCCCTCGAGGGTTCGCCGCCGAGGTTTCCACCAGCCCGCAAGCAAGAGCATGGCAGCCATCCCCTCCAGCGGCTCGCTCGTGGCCACCCACGAAAAAAATAAATAAATAAATAAAAACAAATAAACTTTATTTCCCAGTGTTTTTATAGAAGGGTGTAGCTTTGTGACAGGGTTTTGGCTGATGAAAAGGAAGCTCATGTTATTGAGTGGAGATTGCTTTAATACTCCCAAGAAGGGTGACAGACTCTACCATCTCTTGTCCTTTGTCTGTTCTCCTGATGCCTGAATATTTGCAGGTTCTACTGTTGGAGATGTGAAAGCTGTATTGTGAATGACCATGGGAGAAACTTAATGGACAGTCAGATATCAGTCCTCATGTCCTTGAGCCACCGTACCTTCTCAGGTTGACCTCCCTGTCATATGGAAGACAAAGAAACTCCCATCTCCTGCAGCCTCTCTTTCTCATTCTCTTATGTGCCACATGCAATCCATAACTGATAATGAGCTTGAGTGGGATGTCCCCAGGGAAAAATTTAGCGTGGGAAGAGCAGGTGCTATTAGACACACTGAACACTGATGTTTACACAGTGAGTAAAAGAAGTGCCTCCCATGAAGAAGACCAACAAGACAACAGAAATTAGTTGCTGATAGAGAACAGGCCATGAAGAGAGTTAAATAACTGAGGATAAAGGAATAATTTATCACTGAATCACTCAGTAAATCACTGAGGACAAAGGAGTGATTTTGGCCACCTGATGTGAAGAGCCAACTCATTGGAAAAGACCCTGATGCTGGGAAAGATTAAAGGCAGGAAGAGAAGGCGATGACAGAGGATGAGATGGTTGGATGGCATCTCCAGCTCAATAGACATGAATCTGAGCAAGTTCTGGGAGATGGGGAAGGACAGGGAAGCCTGGCGTGCTGCAGTCCATGGGCTCACAGAGTAGAACATGACCGAGTGACTGAACAACAACAAAGGAGTAGTTAATAAATGAAATGCAGCAGAGCAAACCATTAAGAGTTAGGTGTGGGACTTCCCTGGTGGTCCAGTGGTTAAGAATACACCTGCCAATGCAGGGGACCTGGGTTCAATCCTTGGTCTAGGAAGATTCCACATGCCACATGGCAACTAGGCCCATGAGCCACAGCCACTAAAGCCCCTGAGCCCCAGAGTTTATGCTCTGAAACATAAGAAGCCTCCACAATGAGAAGCCCAAGCATAGCAACTAAGACCCAGTGCAGTCACAAATAAATAATTTATAAATAAAAAATTTTTTTAAAAAAGAGTTAAGATATATCCTTGATTTGATATTTAGGAATCTATGCAGTTTAGTACTCCAACAGAAAAGGCAACTGATAAATTCACACTGACATTGACTAATACTAAATTGATTATGATGACTCACTCATTCAACAAATGATTATTGAGCACCAAACAAGTATTGTACAAGGCACTATATATATAACTTTAGTTAAAAAGACTGAGAGCTTAGAGTCTCATAATTTATAGAGATGGTTCCCCTCGGCTGTTAATGAAAATGTGAGCATTTATCACTTTGGGTTATTGAAATGCCTGGTTAAAATTTTGTCGTGAAGTCCTTTTAAACAAGGACCATGATGTAGTCTGAATTACACAAATACTTAATCATACTCTTATATTAATAGATTCTAGAAACCCAAATCTTTTAGGCACATTACAGATGCTGAAAGCAGTCCTGGAGTAGAGCTCATGGGTGTGTCTTGGGGAGAGAACATGAAACTGGGCTGTAAGTCAATACACCCCCGCAACCAGATGTGATTAATCTTTTGCTATTCCATCCAGGTTGTGTAAAACACTAAAAGAATGGAAAGGAGAGCTTGAATCAAAGAACTTATCTACATTTGTAGATAACAGCAACTGAAGAATATCTTAAAAGTGTTTGTGAAATGAAATGAAATAGACTACTGTCAAGATGCATGTGAAACCTTCTAATTCTTTTCTCATTGTCATTCTTTCATCTGTCATGTAAATAGATCATTTGCACGTTTGAAGAACCCAGGTGCATAGTTGGTGGCCAGGGGCACACACAATAGTCATCCTTACTCTGACAATTGTTGGAATTCACCTGTGGTTCATAGTTTAAAAAAAAAATAGCACTTTATGAAGTCCTCTAGTCACCCCATCTCATTATAATGTGCACACCAGAGACAGATCCTACTTCAGGGGGTTGGGGTTGCTGGGCTTGAATGCTGTGATAGACAGGATGGAATTTCATTCTTTCCTCAGGCCACTCCAGCTCTACAGGTCAGGAACACTGTCAATTTAGAGGTAGTTCACAAAGCAGGTCAAAGCAACAATAGGAACTGGTTATTACAGAAGAAGAAATGAACGGGGTTGGAAAGAGAAAACGCATGGTCCAGAAAAAATACATATTATTTGTACACTGGGTTTGCTAGATATAGATCAAAGTGGGCATGAGGAGGTGGGAAGACAGGGAAAGATAAGCAGATTTCAACTACTTGTAAGTACCTGCTTGAGATAGATGAGTGAGAATTCTTTCTGTTAGGATCACTATCGTTTCAATTTCTAACACTTCCAACTCAACAAGAGCTTTCCCAAAGGGCTTTGCAGAATACAAATGTGTTTCACAAGTTTTGGAAGATTGTTACCTACAGGTGTTTTGTTGTTGTTGAGATGTATGGAAAGCACAGAGTCAAGGAAAATTATAGTATTTTTTTATTATATTATAGCAAAAATAACTTTGCTAATTGTCACTGATCCTTGAGACATATTTTATTTTGTATCTACATGGAAATTTTATTGAAAACTGGTCATATGCAAAACAGTAAGAAATACTCAGAAAAGGATAAATAATATGCAATCATAGTTTGGTATAATATTCAATCCAAATAATGACTATTATAAAATATATATACTGTATGAATAATAGGCTTATGTATAAATGAGAAATGTCAGAATAGATTGACTCAAATTTCCTTTTAAAAGGAATATTCCCTTTTAAAAGATATTCCCTTAACATATATTGATCGAAGAGTTTCCTTTAAGAAGGAAAGGAAAATGTCTATCTTTAAACATATTGAGTTTAGATTTGCACTGGTTTAGGAGAGTTTAGGGATGCCTTAGTGACAAGTCCACTGAAAAATAAGCAAGCAAATAAGTTAAAAAAAATTATTAAGTTTATGTGTGTGTTAGTTACTCAGTTGAGTCCAACTCTTTGCAACCCCATGGTCTGAAGCCCGCCAGGCTTCTCTGTCCATGTGGTTTTCCAGGCAAGAAAACAAGTGGGTTGCCATTCCCTTCTCCAGGGGATCTTCCCAACCCAGGGATAGAACCCGGGTCTCCTGCACTGCAGACAGATTCTTTACCATCTGAGCCACCAGGGAAGTCCTTATTAAGCTTAGGGAAACAAAAAGGATTGCAAGAAAGGAAAGCTAATCATAGATTTCCACATTGCTCAGATGTGAAGAGCCTATGCACACTCATAGTAATGTAAATACTGAATATTGATCTACACAAAATACTGTATAAAGTGTATTTGTAAGATGGGAATAAGGTAAAGTGGTTTGTGTGTTGGGTAAGGTGAGGTGGTGCCTGTAAATAATGTCTAAACTGAAAAGAAAAATACCGATATAATCATTCTACCAGGAAATATAACTGTAAATACAAAATAAATAGCTAAACATTTTAAATCATTGCCTCAGGAAATAAGAAGAAGGGTAGTGTTTGGGGACTACTAATTCCTCAATAAGCTCTGGAGAACAATTTGACTCTTAATCTATAAATATGGGGTTTCCCCCATGGCTCAGTGGTAAAGAATCCACTTGCAATGCAAGAAACTGGGGTTTGATTCCTGGGTTGGGAAGATCCCCTGGAGGAGGGCACGGCAACCCACCCCAGTATTCCTGCCTAGAGAATCTCATGGACAGAGGAGCCTGGTGGGCTACAGTCCATGGGAATCACAAAGAGTTGAACATGATTTAGCACTCATGCAATCTGTAATTTTATCATTTTGATAAAAGTGACTGCTGCTGCTGCTGCTAAGTCGCTTCAGTCGTGTCCAACTCTTTGTGACCCCATAGACAGCAGCCCACCAGGCTCCCCCGTCCCTGGGATTCTCCAGGCAAGAACACTGGAGTGGGTTGCTATTGCCTTCTCCCAATAAAAGTAACTACTTAAACCTAAAAATAGATGCTATATTCCAACATGTAATACAGAAACTGTTTGTATTCTTATTTAAGAGGTCTTTATGCAAAAGGAAATGGCAACCCGCTCCAGTATTCTTGCCTGGAAAATCCCATGGACAGAGGATCTTGGCAGGCTACAGTCCCTGAGGTCACAAAGAGTCAGATACAACTTAGTGACTAAACAACAACAACAACAGGTTTTTAAGGATTAATTGCAGTTAATCATTCTTATTTCTGAGGAGTGGAATTATAGGAATGCAGAGAGGAGAAGAACTTTTATAAACTTCAGTAGAGCTGATTTTTTGAATGAGCACATATTATTTTGTAAAAGTTAAGTTTCTAAATAAAGAAAAATCCATGTAAATTAAAAATTGAAGTAAAATATTCCAAGTTAAATATTTATTTATATTAAAATTTATGCACAATCATACATGTTGTACATTGATTTTGAAATAAAACAATTTGGCTAAATTACCCACTTATCATTTGGAGACTTTGGTTTTGGGAAGATATAACTGTGTGATGCACAGAAACAAAGCCTTATCAAGCAGCAAGTTTGATGAGATTAAGTAAAATCACTGCACATGAAAGTGTGTTATACATTTTAAAATGCAGAACAAATGAATATATTAATTATAATACCTGGAGACATAAGCCACAAGTGGGCAAATGGAAGCCCAGTGAAATTTTTTTTAAGATGACCCAGAACCACTGGAGCCTTTCAGAATTGATTATTATTCAAATGCCTACCTAGATAACTACCTGTTTGGCTTCTGTGGGTCTTAGCATCAAGTGTAGCATTTAAATGAAGCTCTCAGCTCCCAACCCCCAGTTGAGATTAACTGTAAGGGAAGAATATGTGATTAGCTAACTTGGTCAGAGAATTGATTGAGTACAGCCAAGTTTCTTGCTTTGATCCCCAAGTGGGCTGCCTAGTTTGGTTTGATGCCTTAGCCACAGACTGTAGTTCCAAACCCAGAGGTCTCAGAATTGCATGCACTTGGCCACAAAGGGGATTAGACAGAGGAGTGTGGTTAATTCATGCAAATCGTTGACACTGTCCAAAAAAGAGTTCAGATTATGTTCCACTAGGCTAGGCAACTAGCATCACAACTTATGAACAGATAACATATTATTATTTCAAGACAGCTGCTGCTTTACTCTTGCTGCTAAGTTTCTGTTTTCTTTTGACTAAAGTTCTTAGAATCTCAAAAGTAGATGGTCCCTATAGGTCATTTGAGCCACTCCACTGCGTGATGGAGACATTTCTCTACAGCAACCCTGGGGAAAACA
This sequence comes from Bos javanicus, assembly GCF_032452875.1. Classification (NCBI taxonomy): domain Eukaryota; kingdom Metazoa; phylum Chordata; class Mammalia; order Artiodactyla; family Bovidae; genus Bos; species Bos javanicus. The sequence continues at coordinate 45,903,422 of NC_083869.1, read as the reverse complement.
ATATAGTCTTTGCTTGATCCTTTCCAGTGGTCATGGGGGTGGAGAGGAAAATGTCTACTCACTGCATTGTTGGGCAGTGACAGTTGGTGGGGTTAGTGGTAAAGAATCAATGCAGGTGATGCAAGAGACATGGGTTTGATCCCTGGGTCCCGAAGATCCCATGGAGGAGGAAACGGCTACCCACTCCAGTATTCTTGACTGGAAAATTCCATGAAAAGAGAAGTCTGATGGGCTACAAAGAGTCAAACATGACTGAACAGACACATACACACAGTTGTCAAAAGTTTCTCCTGTTGATTGGTTCATTGATCCTAACTTTGCTCTATGGCAGAACACTGAACAATTTTAATTTTTCTCTGATTTGTAGATAGGCAAATAGTTTCTTACCATGCCATTTCTGTTCCTGACAAAGTAGCTTGATATTTTTTTCTTTTTTCTTTTTGCCACTCCAAATAGCTTCTGGGATCTTAGTTCCCTGACTAGGGATCAAACCCAGGCCTCTGGCAGTGAAAGCGTTGAATTCTAACCTCTGGACCACCAGGAAATTCCCAGAATAGTTTTTAAAATAATTTCTCCAAAGGCCTGCTTTTCATGTTGCTTATGATACAAATTGTTTCAGATTGTCAATGTATAGTACCCAGATCTGAATACAAACCTAGGTCCATCTTGTGCAAACAGGACTATCACCGTTCTTTACAGTTTCTTGCCTGTGTGGTTGGATGAAGATAGCACAGGGAAGAGGAGCCATTGGCAGCCCCAAGCCCAGTGTGGCTTTGTTGGCTTCCTGAATCTTACCAAGGCCCTTCCTCTGGGGAGGAAAACTCCCCAGGGCAACAACTCAAAGACTAAATTGAAATATTGGACCAATTTTGAAAAAGTGAATAACTCTACTAGTGGCTAACAAATTCCTTTGTGAGTCATGTGGTTTCCAAATCATTACCATCAACAAAATTGAAGGGAGGTCTAATCCAGCTATCAAAGGAACAGATCATTAGAAATAACTTTTTTATTATGGCTATCTGTGAAGTTATGTAACTCAGAAAATGTTAAAGGCACTGAGTGACATTTTTATAATAAAACTCCTTCCATTCTCATCTACTTGTACAAGCAAGTTTTCTTAGTGCATACAACCATAAAAACAAAAAATAGCCATCACCTTAAGGCTGAATCCTGTTTAATTCTAACAATATATAATATTTGCTCATGGATTTATGAACTAATTTATTAAAAGCTCTATTTATATTTTTAAGAAACACAGCTCCACTACAACTTAGCTTTTCATGCTTAGTAAATAATCAAATTTTAATGATTTTATGTTACTTGAGACAATTGTATACTAATAATAATTATCTTAATTCAGATTATTTTAAACAGTGAGAATCTATGCCCACAGAAAATTTTAAAAATTTACACTTAAATGTATAAACATATTATTTTTAAATAGGTATAGGGTGATTAAAGACTTTCAAGCATAAAAATATGAAAAAGTGAAACAGAAATATGAGTTTGCATAAAAAAGAACAATACAAAATTTCATACCACTAAGAGTAGCATGATCCTGTATTTTAAAAATAAGTGATCATAAGTATCAAATTATTAAGTTATCTAAATTCCACTAAATACATTTAAAAGACGGAAGCAATCATTTCATTGTTAAGTGTAAATGTTATCAACATGTCAGAAATTATATTCTTTGGAACTACTTCAAGAACTATATTCTTTAAAACTACTTATGATAAAAGTTATAGATGTGATGGGGATATCTTTCTCCTTAATGAAAATTAAATACATTTTCTGTTGTTTCCCTTTATCTGACCAAATGAGTTTGAACATCACTTCCTTAAGCCTCTTACTAGGAAGCCTGGTGCTACTCACCCACACTCTGGTCAGAAACAGTTTGAAGGAGTGTCCAGTCATATCATCTTTTAATGCCCTTGGTTGAAGGCAAGGTACTGAGAGTTGAAGCAATACATTTAATAGTCAGGATGAGAGTGGATGTGGAGGGATGCGGTGGAGCCAAGAACAGCATAGGTAGGATTATATGTAGCTCACCATGTTACTCTTCCACACTGCAATAGACCTTTCCTACTGGACTTTTCTAATTAAACTGATATTTTGGCTTCCCTTGTGGCTCAGCTGGTAAAGAATCTGCCTGCAATGTGAGAGACCTGGGTTTGATCCCTGGGTTGGGAAGATCCCCTGGAGAAGGGAACAGCTACCCACTCCAGTATTCTGGCCTCAAGAATTCCATGTACTATATAGTCCATGGGGCCACAAAGAGTTGGACACAACTGAGCAACTTTCACTTTCACTTTCTCCCATTTACTACATAGAAGTCAAATATTTGATGTTTGCATGTCAGGTTAAAAAAATATATTTTAAGCACAATTCCAGCACTATATATATATATATATATATATATATATATCACCTACTTGTGCACTTCTTAAATTGTCAAAGATGTAATGACTGTCAGAATTCCATCTGTGGGCTCTCCACAGCCAATTTTAGTCATGCTGCCCTTAAATGAGTGAAATCACTCCTTGCTTATTGATTTTTCATACCATGTGAAATGAAACCATGTCTCTCATGGAGTTTTGGAAAAGCAGACAGAAATGCTGCCATAGTCTTTGATTTAATTTGAGGGCCTCATTTCCTGCTTGATTGAGCTCATGTACTTTTATGGAAAATTATACAGCCTCATCCGAGTCGCCTCATGAGTCAGTACTTTGAGGAAATCATAGAGTGAGGACTTCTCCTACCCAAGAAAAAGAATGTCTTACTCAGCAGGGCCCAGCAAGGAGAGAAGGATGCAAATGACTCAGCGATGCCCAGAGAAAGGGCAGCACCTCCGGCTTCAAAAAAGGCAGAGGTTCGTGGGGAATTCCCTGGAGGTCCAGACGTAGGACTCTATACTTTCACTGCCATGGCCCCAGATAGGAAAACTAAGATCCCACAGGCTGCACAGCACTGCCAAGAAGACAACAACAGCAAATCCACCTCCCATAAAAAGCAGGCAGAGGCTTATTTGACAAACTCAAAAAATACCACTTCAGAAATTGCTAGACTCTCATCTAATTTTGCAATTACTACAAAATAAACCTCTTAATGATTGCAGCCTTTACATATCTTGGTTATATTCTGAAAAAAGTTAACACACCATGATTAAAAACCAAATGTATAAGTAAAGAATAAAACAGAAAGGTTTGGGGCTTCCCTGGTGTCTCAGTGGTAAGGAATCCATCTGCCAATTCAGGAGACATGGGTTCCATCCCTGGTCCAGGGAGATCTCACATACCATGAAACAGTTAAGCCCATTCCCCACAACTATTGAGCCTGAGCTCTAGAGCCCAGGAACAGCAGCTTCTGAAGCCCACACACCCTAGAGTCCATGCTCCCTAACAAGAGAAGCCACCACGATGAGAAGCCTGTACAGTCCAACCGGAGATTTGACCCTGATCACCGCAACTAGAGAAAAGCCCACATAGCAATGAAGACCCAACACAGCCAAAAGCAAATAAATAAATATTTTTTTGAAAAATAGAAAGATTAAAAATTTCTCTTACTACCAGTATAACCATATTTCATGGGATAAGTGAGTTGTAAACTACATTATCTCCCTAGTTCCTTCTGATTCTATCAGTGGTGATCTGTGCTTTTAGATGTAGCCAAGTCACCATTGGAATTAAAAAAGAGTCAAAAAGAAATACTTTCTTGATGAAGGATTAATAGAATCATTGACTTTCAGAGTTAGAGATGACCTTAGAGTCTACTTCGCTTAGTGTCTGGTTCCCAGTGAGGTGTCACCTATTAAAAGACGAATGATGGCAAAACTGGCATTGGGATTCTATTCTACTCGTCCTTTGTGTTTCATACCCTGTTCCTCTGATCTTGGTATTTGAAAAGATGTAAAAATAATGGAAGAATCCCCTCTCCCTTCGGCAGTTCTGTTCATCAGCGTAACTGGCAGGCAGCCTTACTCCCTTCTTCCCTGTGTCCTTAACTCTAGAGCCCAGAGAAATTCAACACCCCCACTCCTTGTGTTCGCTGCAGTTAGAGGCTCATGGACACAGCTCTGGCCAGGGAAATGCAAATGGCTGTCTGTCAGGGACTCAAGGGAAAACTGTCTTTTTGGATAAAAGATATCTAGAGCTATATTGAATACGTATTTGTAACTCAGAGCTGAGCCAGCTATCTTGTGAAGTGACAGATGTGAAGCTAGTTATAGAGATGCCCTGACAAGTTTAGGCCATTGAACCATCAATAATAGCTATTTCCAGATTCTCTGATATATGAGGAATAATAGCCTCCTTTTTGTTTAGCCACTATATTTGTATTTCATGCTGTATGTGTGCCAAATCACTTCAGTTGTGTCCTACTCTTTGTGATCCTATGGACTGTAACGCGCCAGGCTCCTCTGTCTATGGAATTCTCTACACAAGAACACCAGAGTGTGTTGCCATGCCCTTCCCCAGGGGATCTTCCCAACCCAGGGATTGAACTCACAAAATGTTATGTCTCCTGCATTCTTTACTACAAGCTCTATCTGGGAAGCCCTCTATCTAAGCTATCTGCACCAGAAAACATTCTTTACTGACATTTTCTTTCCTCACTTTGTGCAGAAAATCATATTATGCAAAGAAGATCCACGACACCAGCTTGGAAGCCCAGCTTAAAGGTAAATGTGGTCCTGATGCCTTAGGTCACCTGAGGAAATATGGGAGCTGTTTCCTAAGCATTCGCTACCTGCTATTCTGAGTTCTCCACTCTACTATTCAACTCATTCCTTGTAGGGGATTCAAGGGAATACCTTTGGGCATTGACCCCCAAATGATATTTCCAAGTGTTAAGCCTTGGTATCTGAAAATGGAACCTTTTTGGAAATAAGGTCTTTGCAGATATAATCAAATTAGGGATCTTGAATAAGGTCATTCTGAATTTAGGATTAGCTCTAAATCTGATGACTTCATAAGAGAAAAAAGAGATTTGACACACTCAGAGAAAAAGACCATGTAAAGATGGAAGTAGAGGTACTTCCCTGGTGGTCCAGTGGTTAAGAATCTGTCTTCCAATTCAGGGGATACATGTTCAATCACTGGTGAAGGAACTAAGATCTCACAAGCCACAGGCAACTAAACCCATACGCTGCAACTACTGAGCCCTCGTGCCCTAGAGCCAGTGCTCCATTATGAGAGAAGCCCACGAGCTGTAACTAGAGAAGCCCCTGAGGGCCGCAACTAGAGAAAAGCCTGTGTGCTGCAATGAAGAGGCCAGGCCACTGCAACAAAGATCAGCAAAGTCCAAAAGGAAGAAGAAAGACGTCAGTAGAGCTAGAAAGGCAGTTGCAACCTGAGGAGCACCAAGGATTGTCAGCCACCACAAGAAGCTGGGAGAGCGGCAGGGGCTGGATTCTCTCCCAGAGTCTTCAGAGGAGCATGGCCCTGCTGATATTTTGGTTTCAGACTTTCACCTCCAGAACTGTGAGGGAATAATTTTCTGTTTCTGCAAGCCAACAAGTGTGTAGTCATTTGTCATGATATCCCTAAGGAACTTACATGCTTTCAAAGATGCTTAATGTTCCAATGCTGAGAGAACAGTCTGAAGAAGAGAGTGAGGTGCACAACATATGACAGACTTATCACTAAAATATACTCATGTTCAGAGCACAAATAAGGCTGCCCTTAATTTTTCATGAAAATCCTACTCCAGAATATGGCATAGGGCTAGAAGGACTGGCAACTTGATGGAAAACCTGTCATTTCACTAAGTACCCTAGCAGTTACCTGGATTTTATTTTATTTTTTAAGAGAATGAAGGCAAAGAGTGAGTAGACATTCTGCCCAAAGGCCAAGCATTGTGCATAATCAAATCTGGTTACAGAGTTAAGTGGTAGAGATGTTTGGAAATGACTGAGGCAGTTTAAATTGGTGAATCAGTGGAACAGTAGTGGCTGAGGGAGGGGAAGACTGTCATTTCACTAGAAAAGGTCATAGATGCTAAATGGTCTATAGGACTCAAGAGCCCACATAATCAAGCATATTCCTTCCCAAAATATTGGCATCATCCCATCGAGAAACTGCCCTAGAGGATCCCGAGAAAGCTTAGCTACCAACACTCCCATTTTTGTGAGGTATCCTTTTGAGATCTGCACATCTTGTGTCCATAGAAAATGGGAAACTATCCTCCTTATCCACATTAATTTTGGATACTTGGTCCAGGGACATGGTCCAAAGATTATGCCAAATGCCTATTTTCTCCTCACTTCCTTGGCTGGGGAAGGAAGAATTCAGCAAGTTCAACACCTAACTCATCATTAGTCAAGAAAAAAGGGCTGTGTTTTATTTTAAAGACACTCTCTCTCCATTATAAATTCTAGTAAAGGCCATATTAAAATTGTAATTAATGAAAGGAATGTTAATTCCAGTAACATACTCTTTAATGAGTTCATGATTCATTAAGTTGAAAAGAATCCATTTGTTTGCATAAAATGAATCTCAATGCTGGAAATATATAATTATTTAGTATGAATAATGATAGCACATTTAATAAAATTAGAACAATTTTTAGTAAATTTTGCAGATTAGGATTAATAATAGTTATATATAATGGTTTTATGTGCAGTATATGTAAATTATGCCAATAATTAAATGTTACAGTGTAGTTGGAATATAACAACCCTGGTTGTTGCATCCTATTCTTACTCTATTTTTTTTGATAGTTTTTATTTATTTATTTATTTTTGTCTGTGCGGGGTCTTCGTTGCTTTGTGTAGGCTTTCTCTAGTTGCAGCCAGCAGCGACTACTCTTTGATGTGGTGCACAAGCTTCTCATTGCTAGTGGCTTCTCTTATTGCAAGTCACAGGCTCTAGGTGTTCATGCTTTAGGACTGATACTGAAGCTGAAGCTCCAATACTTTGGCCACTGGATGCGAAGAGCTGACTCATTGGAAAAGACTCTAGGTACACCGGCTCACTTGTCCCTCAGCACATGGAATCTTCCTGGATCAAGAATGGAACATGTGTCCCCTGAATTGGCAGGCAGATTTTATCCACTGCACCACCAAGGAAGTCCCCTATTATTACTCTTACAGTAAAAGTCTTCCAAGTCACCAAAATGAGCCAATAAAGTTAAAGTTGTATTTCTGCTATTAAAATCTGCTTCTTATTAACAGATGTATCGAGTGTGGTGAGATGGTTTTATTTCACCTGGGTTGATATAATATTCTCTAACAATCACTATTATTATAAAATCTGTATCATGCTCTTAAGAAACAAATACTACACCTGATAGTTTTGTAGAAAGAATGTGTTATAATTGTAATTTTTGCCTTCCAGAAATAAGCGACTAGATAAAGAAGAAAAGAGAACAACTGGTCCAAGACAATTGTTAGCTCTTAGAGACATCATTTGGCTCAATTTATTTTCCTGTGTAGAAGAAAGGATGTCCTTTTAAAATAACTGAAAACCAGATGCATGTAAGCCATAGGGATTTCAATGATCATATTCCAAAGGGGACAAATTTTGTTGGATTAACAGAGTATTTATTTTATTATGAGGCTCTAAGAACAAATTGTTCTGTATTCATGGTGGAAAGAAGGAAACTATTTTCTCTCAAGCTGAGGCCCAGATCCATGAAGTGAGATGCCTCCATCAGTGATAGGACAGAGATTGGAACCCAGATGTCCTGAATCTCTGCCCAATGTCCCCTCATTAAAATGCTAGAATGTTCTTTCAGGGAAAATGGGGAAAAAAGAGAAATCCACAAGAGAGCAGAAAAACTTTGGTGCCATGGCAGACTCACTGATAAGAAGAAAAGTCATGGAAAAGTGCCATGATTTTTCCAGAAAGTCTGACTTCTAATTCCACTCATATGGAAAGGGATTTTCTTCTGGTTGTGTTGCCCTTGGGGATTGTTTTGGGTCAATATCCTGCAGTCCGTGGCCAACTCAGTGTATATGCAGCTGTAATAGTATGTGAGCCCCTCGAAAGTTCATCTGTGGAGCCTCCTGTGAATGGGTCTTTTCACAATAGGGTGAGCCATCTGTGGCTGTGGAAAGAGGAAGGACAGATTTGGAACTGGGTCTGGGAATCGAAGTGGTCACAGAGGCTAAATGGATGACACACACCCTATAAAAAGATACAGTAGAGTCTACCCTATCTGGATTTCCCCACAATAATCTCACTGACTAATGAATTACAAATATGCACTCTATCTAGCACTGTATGGATTTAGCTTTAGGCCTGGTATAGATACGCCAAGTGAATTGAGTCAGAATACAGAAAATCATTTCCTGTGGCAGTTTGTAAAAGGTACTAAATTCATCATCCCTTTCATAATAAATGAACACAGTAAGCTTTTCTTCCTATCTTTTCCAAGTGTCACCAATTCTATGATTTTGTATACAGTAGATTATATATATATATATATATATATATATATATATATATACACACACATACACACACATATAGTCAAAGCTATGTTTTTTTAAGTAGTCATGTACAAATGTGGAGTTGGACCATAAAGAAGGCTGAGTGCTGAAGAATTGTGGTTTTTTAATTACTGGAGAAGACTCTTGAGAGTTCCTTGGATAGCAAGGAGATCAAATCAGTGAATTCCAAAGGAAATCAACCCTGACTGTTCATTGAAAGGACTGAAGCTGAAGCTGAAGCTCCAATACTTTGGCCACCTGATGCAAAGAGCTGACTCATTGGAAAAGACTCTGATACTGAGAAAGATTGAAGGCAAAAGGAGAAGAGGGAGGCAGAGGATGAGATGATTAGATAGCATCACTGACTTAATGGACATGAATTGGAGCAAACTCTGGGAGATTGTGAAGGACAGGGAAGCCTGGAGTGCTGAAGTCCATGGGGTGGCAAAGAGTCAGATGTGACCTAGCAAGTAAACAACAATAACAACAAACAATATCTGATTGGTTGATTAGTTTATTCATCTATTCATTTAACAAGCATTGATTGAAACCTTCCATGGGAAAAACAAACATGAAGGAGATACAATGACCGTGTCCTTAAGAAGCTTACAGCTAGGCAAAACAGACAATAGCAATGCGAAAATGGAAAATTCAAGGTGAATGGCACAGAGATGCACGGGAGAAAAAGGTCAGCCTGGCTTAGGCAAGCCACTGAGTTTTCTCAGAAAGGAGATTAGGGTTAGATATCTGAACAGGGAAAGAGAAAAAAGAACAATTAAGCTAAGGCATTTAGGGCAGAGAAAATAACAAAGCCACAAAACTCTGAAATAACACTAGATTACAATTTCTGAGGACTATGGCCACATGCTGTTCTAGACACTTTCGTGTATTAATTTCTTTTGATTCTTACAATTACAATAATGAGGTGGGTGTGTTTATTTATATAGGATTTGAAAATTCAGGTCCCAAAAAGCCAGGTCACTCTCCCAAGATTTCAAGTGTGATGAAGGCACAGCTGAGAGTCCAGCCTAAGCCATCTTACCTCGGAGCCCTCCCTGTCAACAGCACAGGGTCCTGATGGATCATTTCAAGTCTAAACAGGAGAGTCGTTTGTGGCTGAAATACAAGCCTTGTGAAGGAGTATGGGAGGGATTAGGAACAGAAGGGGATTTTCGAGGACTTTCACATTTTCCAAGGCTCAACCGCTGGCCAGTAAAGGCAGACAGAGCAGATAGACAGCCAGCGCTTGGTGGCTGGCTATCATGAAGGCCAGTAAACAAAAAGCAGGTATCAAAAAACATTCAATGGCTATAGCAGTGGTCTAATCACACATCCAGGTGAACAATCCTTAACTACTTTAGCACTGTAACACTGGTTTTTATTCTTTTGTGACATTTTTTTCCTCTAATCAGCCCTCCTCAAGTGTTAGATGATATGTATTTATTTTCAGTACAGACTTGTACAGGGAATGTTATGACACTGTTTAACATACTGGGAGATATCCTGAGGTGCGACAATCACCAGGATGGATGTTGCAGCCATTTTATTGCTTCATTTCTCATAGTATCACACATGTGCCTGTGGTCTCTTTCCTGTGGGCATGTCTGTTACTGAGTCACAAAAACAGCAGAGTTAGCTAGTGGAGCACTTGAACTTGGTCAGTGCCTGGTGTCAGGAAATCCTCACACAGTCCGATTGTCATCATCATGTCCCTTTAGAAACTGTGTATGTCACCCCCATAGTTTATAAGGGCTCTACAACTAATGACTGGTGTCCAGGCTTTAAGACACAAATATGCCCCAGGTGTTTCAAGTGAAAAGCAGCAGACTAGGTAAAGATGTCAGCCACCAGGGAAAAGCGTCTCCCAGGGCACCAGGACAACAGCATCCCTCAGTTACCATAGTGACCCTGACAATGAAGTTAGCTCATATAGATCTGAGCATGAGAAATTTGTTTTTATTCCAAGTCTGCTGGCAGATCAATGCATTTTTCCTTCTTTGCTTCCTTCCATTCTGGGTAAAACTGTGTCTAGGTTGTTAAATATATAGAAGACAAAAGCTTACAAGATGGAGAGCTATTTTTTTCTAATCTCTAAAAATGGATTTTTCTTTGGAGACTAATTAAAAGGAGGAGGAGAAGGAAGAGGAGTTAGAGGAGGGGAAGAAAAAAGTCAGGGAGGGAGAAGGAAGGGAAGGTGATGGGAGAAGCAGAGAGGAAAAAGAGAAAAGGAAAGCAGTTTTTCTATTAGGGCAGCAAGACTGTCACACTGTCTGTCCCCTAAAGCCCAAGGGTGATCTGGCCACCAGCCAAAATAACACGCCGATCCCTTGGTCTATGGCCACCAGCGCAGCCCAGGGAGGGCACAGCCAAGCTCTCAGAGAATGCTAGAACATGGTTGTCAATATCTCTGTCACCTAGCCCTTGGCTATTTCTTAGCCTATTTTCATCTTTCATACTTATAACAGGAACTGCATTTGAGTTGATGACTTGAGAGAAGTAGAAATTTTTTCCATGCATTCTTACTGCTAAAGAACATGGAAGAGCTGTGTACATTCCACACTTGTTGAGAGTCACAAAGAATGGGAGACTGTATCAGAAAAAAAGCATGATGCTACCCCCTCCTACAAGAAGGTTTCAATAATTTCCCATATTTGCTTTATTACTTTTAGTTACTATCTCTCAAGCATTTATATTGTTGACAACCATAAAGTTTTTACATGCCTTATCTCACTTAGTTTAATCTTCAGAACAACTTTGTGAGATAAGTATAAATATTCCCTAACTGGGCTGGAAGAAGCACAAGCTGGAATCAAGATTGCTGGGAGAAATATCAATAACCTCAGATATGCAAATGACACCCCCTTATGGCACAAAGTGAAGAGAAACTAAAAGCCTCTTGATCAAAGTGAAAGAGGAGAGTGAAAAAGTTGGCTTAAGGCTCAACATTCAGAAAACAAAGATCATGGCATCTGGTCCCATCACTTCATGGCAAATAGATGGGGAAACAGTGGAAACAGTGTCAGACTTTATTTTTGGGGGCTCCAAAATCACTGCAGATGGTGATTTCAGCCATGAAATTAAAAGATACTTACTCCTTGGAAGAAAAGCTGTGAGAAATCTAGACAGCATATTAAAAAGCAGAGACATTACTTTGCTGACAAAGGTCTGTCTAGTCAAAGCTACTATGGTTTTCCAGTAGTCATGTATGGATGTGAGAGTTGGACTATAAAGAAAGCTGAGCACTAAAGAATTGATGCTTTTGAACTGTGGTGTTGGAGAAGACGCTTGAGAGTCCCTTGGACTGCAAGGAGATCCAACCAGTCCATCTTAAAGGAGATCAGTCCTGGGTATTCTTTGGAAGGACTGACGCTGAAGCTGAAACTCCAATACTTTGGCCACCTCATGAGAAGAGTTTACTCATTGGAAAAGACCCTGATATTGGGAGGGGTTGGGGGCAGGAGGAGAAGGGGACAACAGAGGATGAGATGGCTGGATGGCATCACCGACTTGATGGACATGAGTTTGAGTAAACTCCGGGAGTTGGTGATGGACAGGGAGGCCTGGCATGCTGCAGTACATGGGGTTGCAAAGAGTCAGACACAACTGTGTGACTGAACTGAACTGAACTGATTCCTGTGTGATGGGGATGTGTTTTAGACTTTTTTCTATTCTCCACATTATCTAATACAATACAGAGTAAGAAAAGATGCTTTTAAAAAAGCCTTTGAATTGAATTCTTAACACTTGAAAATAGATAAGCTTAATATTGCTAAGTATCTTTTCAGTCTGTTCTGCACTGAGTATATACTTGATGTTCTTTGTATATTTAGTCATTTATTTGTTAAAAAAAAGTCTAACTTTGATTTTTTTAAGCTATTTTGCTTTCTCTCTTTCTTTTTCTTTTTGGTTGGGCTAGGTCTTAGTTGCAAGTTGCGGCTCATGTGCTTCTCTAGTTGTGATGTGTGGGCTTAGTTGTCCTACAGCATGTGAGGTCTTAGTTCCCCAACCAGGGGTCAAACTTGTGTACCCTGCATTGGAAGGTGGATTCTCAACCACTGGACCATCAGAGAAGTCCCTTGAGTTTTAATAGTGTCCACTCTTGTATTAGAAATTAACTAGCTTTCCCCAATATTATGGCAAAATATGGACCATACTGCATGATCCAGTTTCTTTTTAAATGCACCAGAAGCCTGTACCCAACACTACTTTGTGACAGTTGAGTGTTAAGAGGGCAAGGAGTTTAGATAGAACATAGCCACTACTCTGCTGAGGGATCTTGCGAGCTGATAAACTATCTGGGCTTTGATTTTCTCATTTGTAAAATTAAGTTTGCTAGAAAAAACATCTAGTCATCCTTCTAGCTTCAACATCCTATGAAACCTATTCCTTCACCTAGCATAGTGGTTCAGTTCAGTTCAGTTGCTCAGTCGTGTCTGGCTCTTTGCAACCCCATGGACTGCAGCATGCCAGGCTTCCTTGTCCATCACCAACTCCCAGAGTTTACACAAACTCATATCCATTGAGTCGGTGATGCCATCCAACCACCTCATCCTCTGTCATCCCCTTCTCCTCCTGCCTTCAATCTTTCCCAGCATCAGAGTCTTTTCAAATAAGTTAGGTCTTCACATCAGGTGGCTAAAGTGTTGGAGTTTCAGCTTCAGCGTCAGTCCTTCCAATGAATATTCAAGACTGATTTCCTTTAGGACAGACTGCTTGAATCTCCTTGCAGTCCAAGGGACTCTCAAGAGTCTTTTACAACACCACAGTTCAAAAGCATCAATTCTTTAGTGCTCAGCTTTCTTTGTAGTCCAACTCTCACATCCATACATGACTACTGGAAAACCATAGTAGCTTTGACTAGACAGACCTTTGTCAGCAAAGTAATGTCTCTGCTTTTTAATATGCTGTCTAGATTTCTCACGGCTTTTCTTCCAAGGAGCCAGTGTTTTTTAATTTCATGGCTTCAGTCGCCATCTGCAGTGATTTTGGAGCCCCCAAAAATAAAGTCTCTCACTGTTTCCATTGTTTCCCCATCTATTTGCCATGAAGTGATGGGACCAGATGTCATGATCTTAGTTTTCTGAATGTTGAGTCTTAAGCCAATGTTTTCACTCTCCTCTTTCACTTTCATCAAGAGGCTCTTTAGTTCTTCTTCACTTTCTGCCATAAAGGTGGTGTCATCTGCATATCTGAGGTTATTGATATTTCTCCTGGCAATCTTGGTTCCAGCTTGTGCTTCATCCAGTCCAGCATTTCTCATGATGTACACTGCATATAAGTTAAATAAGCAGGGTGACAATATACAGCCTTGATGTAATCCTTGCCTGATTTGGAACAAATCTGTTGTTCCATGTCCAGTTCTAACCGTTGTTTCTTGACCTGTATACTGATTTCTCAGGAGGCAGATCAGGTGGCCTGGTATTCCCATCTCTTTCAGAATTTTCCACAGTTTGTTGTGATCTACACAGTCAAAGGCTTTGGCATACTTGATAAAGCAAAAGTAGATGTTTTTCTGGAACTCTCTTGCTTTTTTGATGACCCAATGGATGTTGGCCATTTGATCTCTGGTTCCTCTGCCTTTTCAAAATTCAGCTTGAACATCTGGAAGTTCATGGTTCATGTACTATTGAAGCCTGGCTTGGAGAATTTTGAGCATTACTTTACTAGCGTGTGAGATGAGTGCAACTGTACAGTAGTTTAAGCATTTTTGGCATTGCCTTTCTTTGGGATTGGAATGAAAACTGACCTTTTCCAGTCCTGTGGCCATTGCTGAGTTTTCCAAATTTGCTAGCATATTGAGTGCAGCACTTTCATAGCATCATCTTTTAGGATCTGAAATAGCTTAGCTGGAATTCCATCACCTCCACTAACTTTGTTCATAGGGATGCTTCCTAAGGCCCACTTGACTTCACATTCCAGGATGTCTGGCTCTAGGTGAGTGATCACACAATCGTGATTATCTGGGTCATGAAGATCTTTTTTGTATAGTTCTTCCATGTATTCTTGCCACCTCTTCTTAATATCTTCTGCTTCTGTTAGGTCCATACCATTTCTGTCCTTTATGTTTCCCATCTTTGCATGAAATGTTCCCTTGCTATCTCTAATTTTCTTGAAGAGATCTCTAGTCTTTCCCATTCTATTGTTTTCCTCTATTTCTTTGCACTGATCACTGAGAAAGGCTTTCTTATCTCTCCTTGCTATTCTTTGGAACTCTGCATTTAAATGGGTATATCTTTCCTCTTCTCCTTTGCCTTTAGCTTCTCTTCTTTTTTTCAGCTCTTTGTAAGGCTTCCTCAGACAACCATTTTGCCTTTTTTGCTTTTCTTTTTCTTGGGGATGGTCTTGATCCCTGCTTCCTATACAATGTCATGAACCTCCTTCCATAGTTCTTCAAGCACCCTGTCTATCAATCTAATCCCTTGAATCTATTTCTCACTTCCACTGTATAATCGTAAGGGATTTAATTTAGGTCAAACCTGAATGGTCTATTGGTTTTCCCTACTTTCAATTTAAGCCTAAATTTGCCAATAAGGAGTTCATGATCTGAGTCACAGTCAGCTCTTGGTCTTGTTTTTGCTAACGGTATAGAGCTTCTCCATCTTTGGCTGCAATATATATAATCAATCTGATTTCTGTATTAACCATCTGGTGATGTCCACATGAAGAGGCTTTTCTTATGTTGTTGGAAGATGGTGTTATGACCAGTGTGCTCTCTTCACTAAATTCTATTAGCCTTTGTCCTGCTTCATTCTGTACTCCAAGGCCAAATTTGCCTGCTACTCCAGGTATTGTGGTAGGACAGTGGTGGTGTGATCTAAATGGTGACAACACTTCCTTAAGTACTTTGGACTCCTCACAGCTCTCTGTCTCAGACCAGAATTTAAGATGAGATTTAATGTTCTCCTTCTCAGGATAGGGGGTTTAAGATAGAAAGAAAACTAAAGTTTTATTGCCTTTCTTTTAGACCTGATTGGATAGTTTATCACCTTTACGCATTACTTTTCAATTTAAAAAAAGAAAAAGGAAATGTCTATTTCCTCATCCAAACAAACCTGCTTTCTTGGCCCCCATTATGGTGAATTCCCCCCATTTGCATGAGTTGAGTCTGAATTCACACACAGAACATATCTCAACATCTAAATAAATCACTCAAACTGTTCATTTTTATTTTAGCTGACCGACTTAGACTGTCACATTACACACAGCACTTCCTGTCTCCATTGCATTCTGTGCTCCCTCTGCAGCCTGCTTTGTATTTGCCTGTCACCTTCGCTAAATCCCATGTCTCTTGAGGACAGGGATCTCTACTGACACCTACATATGACCCTTGTGTGGGATCCACCTTTGGCTGAAGTTAAACAAAAAGGAGTACCAGGAGTCCCCCCAAGTGCACAGGTCCCCAGAGCTCCCAGGAGCCTTCCCTAGCTTAGGCTTGTGCTCTACTGTGTGATCTCAGTGTCTCTGAGAACCTCTCTTAACTTCCTCAGAGGTCTGCTATATGCCTAATCTTGGCTAGAAATTCAAGATCTCCAACTGTGTACTAATACATCTACATATATATATATATATATATATATATATATATATATATATAGAGAGAGAGAGAGAGAGAGAGAGAGAACGCCTGGCATAGGACTCCTCAAATCCTCGTAATTTCTTAAGTTATAAGAACACTAGGAACATCTTTGTTCTAATATTTGGTCCCTGACCTGGTTTCCGACACAGACCTCCTAAATCCCTTGGAATCTCCTGGCTGATAAGAGTGTCTTTTGTTCTAATGAAGGGACTCTTGATTGGCTCCTACATGGCTGCAGGATAAGAACTGGTCACCAGAAAGAACAAGCTATGATTAGAAGCTTGGCAGTTTCCACCCCATTCCCCATCCTCTGGGAAGAGGACTGGAGACTGAGTTAATGATTGATCATGCCTATGTGAAGAAACCTTCATAAAAATCCCCCATGTGTAGGATTTGAAGAGCTTCCAGGTTGGTGATTACGTGAGGGTGTGAGGAGAGTGGTAAGCAAAGATGGCACAGCAGCTCCATGCCCCTTCTGGTGTACCGTACCCTGTGCATTTCTTCATTTGGCTGTTCATCTGTATCTTTTATACATCCTTTATAATCAACTGGTAAAAGCAAGTGTTTCCATGACTTCTATGGACCATTCTAGCAAATGATTAAGTCCAAGGAAGGAGTCATGGGAAATCTAAGATATAGCCAGTAGATCAGAAGTGCATGTGACAACCTGGGACTTGCTTGGTGTCTGAATGGGTACAGTCACATAGGACTGAGCCCTTAGCTTATGGAATCTGACACTAACTCCAGGTAGCTAGGGTCAGAATTGAACTGAATTATAGGACACTCAGCTGGTATCTCTGAGAATTGCTTGGTGTAGGGGGAAAAAATAACAAAAAAGCCAGAATAACTGGTGTCAGAAGAATTTCATGTGTGAGTAAAGGGAAACACTGGAGTGTTTTTCCTGCACACCAAATATCCCCCCTGTTCCAGATCGTAATCTGAGACTGTGTACATGAATGCTCAGTCACTCAGTTGTATCTGACACTTTGTGACCCTGTGGACTAAAGCCCACCAGACTCCTAAGTCTGTGAAATTTTCCAGGCAAGAATACGGGGTGGATTGCCACTCCAATATTGGAATGTGTTGCCATTTCCTTCTTCAGGCTGTGTACACAGCAGATGCTCAGTGCAATATTGATGAAGTCAATCAGCCAATCAATCTCTCCCCAGTTGTAACCCTTCTCCTCTTGCCTACTCCATAGAAGGTCCTGTCATTTTCACAAACTTACTTCTCACTGTGCTTTTGAGAACAGCTCCATTTCTGGATAAAGTGGATGTGGTGCTGGGGAGCAGTCTCCTGCCAATATTTCTGTCCACCAGCATCACTATCTTGTTCTCTCACCTTCTAAATCTCTGCGATCATTTTACTCTGGTCTCCATCACCAATTTTTATCTTCCTGTCTAGACTGACCCCTGAGTTTTCAGATTGCTAAGCCTGAACCCAAGGTTTAACCATAGGGATTGGCTCTTACATGGCCAAGGCCACGGAGCACGAACTTACGGCCTGCAGGCCCAATCTGGCCCAGAGAGAAGGTATTGGTTCTACTGAAGAGTTTTTGTTTCTTTGTTTTTTCCTTGCAAACTTAAATTTATTTGTAATATTTAAAATTTTCACATAAAATTTTTCTTTCTGTCTTAAAAAAATAAATCAGAGAATCTGACAGCACTGGGTCATATTGTTCTTTAATGACTATTGTAAAACTGACTCAAACCAGTTGAGTAAGATATAACTCTTGGGTTCTCCTAACTGGTAAAGAGTAACAGTAAAAACTTGCAGGAAGATGGGAGTTAGCTACTCTTCCCAGCTTCTCAGTAAGTCTCAAACCAACATCTGGCACCACTTCAGTATTTATTGAATGAAGATCTGCTGGCAAGTTAACTATTCTGTGAGGTTGATGAAGCTCTACCCAGCTCTTGATCATTTTAGGTGTTTTGGCAAAATATTCACCCCCAGAAGATTCCAGAGACAGGATTCTGCTACCCCCAGTGTCCGCACTGGTAGACTTCAATGCTCTGATCCAGTGGCTGGATGTGGGGATCAGGCTTTGTGTACCATCCTTACAGGTGTCACTAGATTCGTATACAGGTTTGAGAGGTGTCTCTAAAATAGTCTTGAATTCTACCAAAAGAGCCCATTTCTGAGATCTTTTATGACTATGAACAAGTCGCTGATTTAAAAAAGCTCTGAGGGGAATCCCTAGTAGTCTAGTGGTTAGGATTTTCATTGCAAGGGGAGTGGATTCTAACCCTGAACTAAGATCCCCGTATGCTACATGGTGTGACCAAAAATAAATAAGTAAACAGATAAATAAATAATAAATTTTAAAAATAAAAAATTTGAAAGCTCTGGCATTTAATATGTTCATTAACTAAACTTCTGATGTTGGTCTGACAGAAGCACTTATAGTAATCACTTCTGCAGCGTGACTTTTTTGGTACAATATTGGCCAGTACCACTGCAGTATGAATTACCTACAGTTCATATTGCCTTCTATATCTGATCTGTAATTTACTATTACCACACACAACTTACCATGTTGTCTAGGCTAGCAGTTCTTTACCCTAGCTGTGCATTAGAATCACCTAGAGAACTTAAAAAAAAAATTCCAATGCCAATCATCCCCCTTGAGATTCTGATTTAATGCCCAGGTATGGCTCAGACATAAGTGTATTTTTAAATGTCCTCAGGTGATTTTTAAAGATCAGGATCAACAATCAGCTTCTGCTAAAGTGTTTTAAAATGTATTATTGTCATGGTAACAATAATTAGCTAGAGCTGAGTGGAGGTTCAGTGGCAATGGCATTCCCTAGAGGCCTCCCACGCACTCATATGAGTGACCCTTGTCACTTGGCTGGTCCTCTGCAGCCCTGGAGCTCATAGTAAGTCTACTAATATGCTCTAAAATATTTCTAGGCTCTCCTTGGTCCAATCCCTGCATAATCAGTCCAGCCATTTATTTGCTACCTAGTCCTTTGCACAATACAATGCAAATAAAGAGGAGTAAAAATTAATGAGAAAATTATACTTCCATGCAAAAAAAGAGCAGATTTCTTTACTCAAAGGAATTTGCTTAAAAGATTCCATGCCTGAGAAAGATTTGAAAGCTGCCAGGACAGTTCCAAAGAAGATTTTTAATTTTTCTAAATCCTGACTCCTTCTCCCCAGGAAGCTATCCTCAGGTAAATGGCAGACATAGCACTGATGCCTTTAAGCTACAATTAACTAAGGAACAGGGTGATCCGCCCAGCACATGCTACCATTGATCTAAGTGTGGTTTTACACAAGAAAAGTTTGCTTAGAGCCTACTAACTACTATTAGTTTTACATATTTCTTTCTACTAATTACTTATTATTTATTTCTTTCCACCCAATTTGACCAGAGGCAAACAAAAATTGATCCCTGGATTGGAAAGATCCCCTGGAGAAGGGAAAAGCTACCCACTACAGTATTCTGGCCTGGGGAATTCCGTGGACTGTATAGTTCCATGAGGTCGAAAAGAGTCAGACACGAAAGGGAAAGTGAGGGACTTTCACTTTCACACCAAAATACGTTTCTCAATATTAATTACTTTGTGGCCATTTATACTATGTGCAGATTCTGTTTATTTTAAATATTTGTTTACTTTCTTTTCCCCTTCTTGATTGTCCTAAGCTACCTTTAAGTTTTTCTCCCCTTCTAGTTCAGTTTGAATCAGCTGTTAACTGGAATTACAGTTCTCTGACTTCCTAGTTAGGAATGAAGGTTAGAGAGAGAAATGCTTAGAATTCCTTGGATAAGGGCTGGACTAGATTAGCAGCATGAGTGTTGTTGTTTAGTCACTAAGTTTTGTCCGACTCTTTGCAATCCCATGGACTGTAGCCAGTCAGAACCCCCTGTCCATGGGGTTTTTCCAGGCAAGAATACTGGAGTGGGTTGCCATTTCCTTCTCCAGAGGATCTTCCCAGACCAGGGATTGAACCCAGGCCTCCTGCATTGCAGGCAGATTCTTTACCATCTGAGCCACCAAGGAATCCCACAGGCATGAGTACTGGGACAAAATTCCTAGGAGATTCTGATAGTCAGCCTCTATCTCACCCCTGCATTATCCTCCCCTCACTAGTAACCTCAATCCTCTCTCCCACCCCCATCACAAAAAAACTGAAAAGCACTGACCACAAACTGAGGGCTTTAATTATTAAAATGCCTTAACAATTTCTGTGTTGATGTTCAGAGAGTATAATGTTATATTCTAGTCTTAATGCCATCTGTTCATAATCAGAATTTCAGCTGTGTCTTCATCTCTCTCTCTCGTCCAGTCCTGTTTCTCAGCTTTGATTGCACATTGAATCACCTCAGGAGTTTTAAAAAATGCCCAGTACCTGAGGTGCACCTCAGACCAATTAAATCAAAACCTCTGGAGGTGGGACCTACTAATTTTTAAACCACCCCAGATGATGGCAGTGGCTCAGAAACACTGCTCTAAATTTATAAACACATGAGCTATTTCTAATTCACTCATGGAATTCCTACCAGAAGTTCAAAATCCAGTGGTTCTTGAACTATTGTGTAAAAGATTCTCCCTAGGATAGGGTGCCAAATAAGCAAATAAAAATACAAATTATGTTAAGTTTGAATCTCAGATACACCAAGTATAATTTTTTAGCCATCTGGATTCTGTGAAATTCAAACTTAACTTGGGGTCCTGGATTTTATCAGGTAAACTTACTCTGAGAGTTTATGACAATGCGAGTTATTGGGTTCTGCTCTAATCCAGTAGATCAGGAGTGCAGCTAGTGGTCTATATTTTTAACAAATTTATCAGACGGCTTTGTTGAAGGTGATAGGCCACATCTTTAGGCGAGGAGTGCTCAGGCACAGGGAAAGGCCAAAGAAGCCATGCAAGTGCTCAGCAGAGCATTCCAAACAGGACTTATACATTGTTAGTTTATCTGGAATGACTTTGGAATATCCTCCTTTGGAGATCTTAAATAAAAATAGATAAGACTCATTGATTAACAACTAGGAGTCAGACCTTGCTAAATGTTGTCCATGCATTGTTATCCCAACAACTCAGTGAGTTGGTTACTATGTTACAGCTGAGGAATCTAAGGCTCAAAAGAATGTAAGATGTCCAAGGCCACACAGCTAGTGACCAGCAAAACCAGTCACAGGTCCCATGTTCTTAAACTCTATCTGATATTGCCTCTGAACTGTCTAACCAAATAAGCCTGAATTTTACCATCCAGATGCCAAGAGATGTTTTTCATTTATCCATCTATTCATCTAACTCACTGAAGTCAGCTCTGGAGATAAAATTGTGAACAAGATAGCTGAGTTCCTGCCTTTAGGATCATATGTTAGAATGAGAATGAATAAAAATCACGTGAATACAATAATTTCAAAATGTGATTCATGCTACTAAAGAAAAAAGAAAGGTTAGAGATAGAAAGCAATAGAAGAACTTAATTGGGTGGTATAAGATGGCATTTCAGTTGAGATTTAAAAGACAAAAGGACTTCCCTTGTGGCTCAGCTGGTAAAGAATCTGCCTGCAACTCAGGAGAGCTGGGTTCTATCCCTGGGTTAGGAAGATCCCCTGGAGAAGGGAAAGGCTACCCACTCCAGTATTCTGGCCTGGAGAATACCGTGGACTGTATAGTCCATGGGGTCACGAAGAATCAGACACAACTAAGCGACTTTCACTAAAAGATAAAAGGGCTGCAGCCATGCACAGAAAATATCCAGTGACAGGGACACATGCAAAGATCCTGATGTGGAATCGGGATAGAGTCGTCAATAGAAACTAACTCCTGCCTTTGGCCACTTGGGGAAATGGATGTGGAAGGTGGTTGGCCGAGCATGGCCTTCTGGGAGGCTGGCTGTAATTCTAGTTTGCATTCTGTGTGTTATGTCTCATTTGCTTCTTTGAGTGATCAGAATATTAACACATAAACTTGCTACCTGAGGCATGACCACTGTGCTGTCATCCAGAGACTCTTATCTTCTTGAGAAACTCACTCAGGCGTTGCATGTGAACAAGGTGGAGTCTGGCCAGCACTCAAAAGGAAAATCGGATACAATTTGCAAGGTAAAAAATAGAGCTGAGCTGTCGATTAAGAGAACACAGGCATGAAAATCTAAAGTTATGTGAGGAGCTAGCTTCCCAGGTAGCTCAGTGGTAAAGAATCCGCCTGCAAATACAGGAGATGCAAGTTCGACCCCTGAGTCAGGAAGATCCCCTGGAGAAGGAAATGGCAACTCACTCCCGGATTCTTACCTGGGAAATTCCATGGACAGAGGAACCTGGTGGGCTACAGTCCACAGGATCACAAAGAGTCAGACATGACTGAGCATGTACATTCTCATCAGAAATTTAATAATATAGTACTTTATTTATTTCTCATATTTTTATCACATGTCCCTAAAAGAATCTTCATAAATAATAAGCATGACTTTGGTGTATAATAACTTACTATTATAACATTAAAAATAAAAAATATATTTTCAGTTTGATGAAGAGTATTAGATAACTAGATTGATGATAAATATTAGATAATGCCCATAGATAATTTGCTTAATTTCTTAGGCCTAACGCTTCATACCCAATTTCACTTAAGCAGTGTCCATTGGGAACACCGAACCATAGCACCAAAGGCCATGGGATTCAGATGTGTGTAAGTATGTTTAATTTGTCTGGTCTCTGACACTCACTTAGTAACAATCAATGAGGCACTGATCGCATTATTGATCATAGCAATGGCATTGTTGATTTTAGGAATCATTGTAAAGCCCACAGGCCTTTGAACAAGTGATCCTATTTCACAAAAGGTAATGATTTTTACCTGAATTTGACCCTTTACCCTCTTGTAGAGAAAACAAACACGTGGTTGGGAATTAGAATTAGTCTGAGACTGAACCTTAGACTTAGTACTTTTTATATTTTTTTCATCATTTACCGAAAACACAGGTCTGGTTGGCCTGACTCTCCACCACACCTACCTTCATGAGACTCCACAGGGAGCATAGGTTCTGCCCTATAAACTTCAGGAAATGCCATTCTCAGGAATTCTGCACTGTGACAGCCTTGCCTTTGAAGAGAGAGGTCATTACAGTGTAGTCATTATGTTGAACAAGCACAACTTGACTTATAATCAGAACTCAGCCATTCTATCACCGTCACTTTAGATTTATTGACATTCTATTGCCCCTGGATGAAAACTCAGGCAGTTCCATGACTCTTTTCCTGACTTTTAACTAAATCACATTCATACAGCCTCTTTAAATCATAAACAAGTTCTTACATCAGAAATTAGCATCTTGAAAAGTATATTCATCAATGGCCAGAAATTGATTCAACATCAGATCTTGTGCCCACTTCCAGCTCAGGCATGAGCTGAGCTGAGATAAGTCTGAGGTGAGGAAAACAAACAAGCTGGCTTCTCTCTCCCTGCATCTCCTTCTCACTTTATTCCATTGTAGGGCAATGTCTGACTCCTCCATAACAGAGAGGAGCAGCACAAGGATGAAAAAATTCCTATTTTATCTGGTGACTTTGCAAGCTGGCTTCACCTTCCCTGGGATGCCACATGCTTAGAATCTGCTGAGCACCTGTGTGGGTTCTTTGGCCTTCTGGACATCCCAACACCTCTCACCCAGGCTAAGCCATGAATGTGAGATAAGTCGCTTCAGTGGTATCCAACTCTGTGCGACTGCTTGGGCAGTAGCCCACCAGGCTCCTCTGTCCATGGGATTCTCCAGGCAAGAATACTAGAGTGGGCTGCCATGACCTTCTCCAGGGAATCTTCCTGACCCAGGGACTGAACCTGTGTCTCTTATGTCTCTTGCATTGGCAAGTGGGTTCTTTACCACTAGTGCCACCTGGGAAGCCCCAAGCCATGAACAGTGCCTTCGGGAATTCTGTCCTGCAGCAGCCTGAATTTTGAAGACAGGTGCTATTATAGTGCAATCAGTATAGTGAATAAGCAAACTCTGAGTAGGAATCAGAATCTAAGTCTTTCATATTTGTCTTCCAATTTTCATGATAGGGAATGAGCATTTTCTTCAATTAGTTTCTCTCAAACCAGTCAATTCTAAAGGAAATCAGTCCTGAATATTCATTGGAAGGACTGATGCTGAAGCTCCAATTCTTTGGTTACTGGATGCAAAGAGCTGATTCATTAGAAAAGACCCTGATGCTGAGAAAAATTGAAGGCAGGAGGAGAAGGGGATGACAGAGGATGAGATGGTTGGATGGCATCACCAACTTGTCAGACATGAGTTTGAGCAAGCTTCGGGAGCTGGTGATGGACAGGGAAGCCTGGCGTGCTGCAGTCCATGGGATCGCAAAGAGTTGGACACGGCTGAGTGATTTGCACTTGCCCTTGCTCAGGCTACATTTCACCATCCCCTTGACTACACTGAACACCTATCAACTATGTGAAGTTCCACTTGAAGAATCCCTCAGTAGGTTTGGTATCAGACTGCAGCAGACTCTCTTCTCCTTCCAGGGGACATGGGTATGGGGCCAAGAGTTCTCTCTACAGCAGCACTGTCAGTAGAAATGCAATGTGAACCATGCCCATCATTGTCATTTTCTAAAAGAGATGGTAATAGTATATTTTAACTCCATATATCCCAAACATTATCATTTTAACATGTAAGCAATATATAAAAGTTACTAATGGGCCAATTTATAATCTTTTTTCCCCATACCTAGTCTTTGAAACCTAGTGTGTATTTTGCAATTAAAGCTTATCTCAATTTGGATTAGCTATATGTGGCTAGTGGCTACCATTTTGAACAGTGAAGATCTACTGAAAATCTCTACTTTCTCCATTTCTTAAAACCGTTTTATTAAAGTGCAATTTACATACCATCACATTCTCCCACTTCAAGTCTACAGTTCAGTGATTTTTAGTATATTTACAGAATTGAGCAACCATTGCCTCAGTCCAATTTTAGAACTCTTAGGACCTCTTCTTTCATTATATACAAATTGAAATAACCTGCCTATGTACCTCCTTCACTAATTAATTGTTGACAATAGTCATATATTAGAAATACTATGCAAATACACCTTGTTTTCCAGTAGTTTTTGTGTATGTCTTCTTGCTCATTCTAAAGAACCACAGGAAATCATTTTTGAAGAGTGTGTAATTTTTCCCAAGAGGTATTTGTACTAAGAATCAACCTCTATATTATAATAAAATGTTAAAATGGGGTGTTTTCATCACTCCAAAAATGAGCTTTTTCAGTTAGTACTGCTTCCTCCACCTAGGTCCCTCCATGCAATCCCTAAGCTACTTTTTATCTCTATAGATTTGCCTTTTCTGGATATTTCATATCAATATGCATGCATGTGTACTCAGTTGCTCAGTCATTTCTGACTCTTTGAAACCCCATGGACTATTGCCTGCAAGGTTTTACTGTCCATGGAATTTTCCAGGCAAAAATACTGAAGTGGAGTGTCATTTCCTCCTCCAGGGGATCTTCCTGACCCAGGGATGGAACCTGAGTCTCTTGTGTCTCCTGCGTTGGCAGGTGGATTCTTTACTACTAGTGCCACCTGGGAAGCCCATATTTCATATCAATGAAATCATACATCATGTGGTCTTTAATATCTTTCAGTAAGAATAATAATTTTGAGATGAACCCATGTTGTAGTGTGTTTCACTATTTTGTGTGAAATAGTGAAATAGTGTGTTCTGTTGTTCCCAAATAGTATTTCATTATATGAACTATATCCATCAGCTCAGTTCAGTTCAGTAGCTCCGTGGTGTCCAACTTTCTGCAAACTCATGGACTGCAGCACGCCAGGCTTCCCTGTCCATCTGTTTATCACCAACTCCCGAGTTTACTCAAATTCACATCCATTGAGTCTGTGATGCCATCCAACCATCTCACCCTCTGTCATTCCCTTCTCCTCTCATCTTCAATCTTTCCTAGCATTAGGGTCTTTTCAAATGAGTCAGTTCTTCATATCAGGTGGCCAAAGTATTGGAGTTTCAGCTTCAACATCAGTCCTTCCAATGAATGTTTAGGACTCATTTCCTTTAGGATGGACTGGTTGGATCTCCTTGCAGTCCAAGGGACTCTCAAGAGTCTTCTCCAACACCACAGTTCAAAAGCATCAGTTCTTTGGTGCTCAGCTTTCTTTATAGTCCAACTCTCACATCCATACATGACTACTGGAAAAACTATAGCTTTGACTAGATGGACCTTTGTTGGCAAAGTAATGTCTCTGCTTTTTAATACGCTGTCTAGGTTGGTCATAACTTTTCTTCTAAGGAGTAAGTGTCTTTTTATTTCATGGCTGCAGTCACCAACTGCAGTGATTTTGGAGCCCCCCAAAATAAAGTCTCTCACTCTTTCCATTGTTTCCCCATCTATTTGCCATGAAGTGATGGGACCAGATGCCATGATCTTAGTTTTCTGACTGTTGAGTCTTAAGCCAACTTTTTCACTCTCCTCTTTCACTTTCATCAAGAGGCTCTTTAGTTCTTCTTAACTTTCTGTCATAAGAGTGGTGTCATCTGCATATCTAAGGTTATTGATATTTCTCCCGGCAATCTTGGTTCCAGCTTGTGCTTCTTCCAGCCCAGCATTTCTCATGATGTACACTGCATATAAGTTAAATAAGCAGGGTGACAATATACTGCCTTGATGTATTCCTTTCCCGATTTGGAACAAGTCTGTTGTTCCATGTCCAGTTCTTACTATTGCTTCTTGACCTGCATACAGATTTCTCAGGAGGCAGGTTAGGTGGCCTGGTATTCCCATCTCTTTTAGAATTTTCCAGTTTGTTGTGATCCACACAGTCAAAGGCTTTGGTGTACTCAATAAAGCAGAAGTAGATGATTTTCTAGAACTCTCTTGCTTTTTCAGTGATCCAGTGGAAGTTAGCCATTTGATCTCTGGTTCCTCTGCCTTTTCTAAATTCATCTTGAACATCTGGAAGTTCATGGTTCATGTACTGTTGAAGCCTGGCTTGGAGAATTTTGAGCATTACTTTACTAGCATGTGAGATGAGTGCAATTGTGCAGTAGTTTGAGCATTCTTAGCATTGCCTTTCTTTGGGATTGGAATGAAAACTGACCTTTTCCAGTCCTGTGGCCATTGCTGAGTTTTCCAAATTTGCTGGCATATTGAGTGCAGCACTTTCACAGCATCATCTTTTAAGATTTGAAATAGCTCAACTGGAATTCCATCACCTCCACTAGCTTTGTTCGTAGTGATGCTTCCTAAGGCCCACTTGACTTCACATTCCAGGAGGTCTGGCTCTAGGTCAGTGATCACATCATCATGATTATCTGGGCTGTGAAGATCTTTTTTGTATAGTTCTTCTGTGTATTCTTGTCACCTCTTCTTAATATCTTCTGCTTCTGTTAGGTCCATACCATTTCTGTCCTTTATTGAGCCCATCTTTGCATGAAATGTTCCCTTGGTATCTCTAATTTTCTTGAAGAGATCTCTAGTCTTTCCCATTCTGTTGTTTTCCTCTATTTCTTTGCATTGATCGCTGAAGAAGGCTTTCTTATCTCTTCTTGCTCTTCTTTGGAACTCAGCATTTAAATGGGTATATCTTTCCTCTCCTTTGCCTTTCACTTTCTTCTTTTCACAGCTATTTGTAAGGCCTCCTCAGACAACCATTTTGCCTTTTTGCTTTTCTTTTCCTTGGGGATGGCCTTATCCCTGCTTCCTGTACAATGTCAAAAACCTCTGTCCATAGTTCTTCAGGAACTCTGTCTATCAGATCTAATCCCTTGAATCTATTTCTCACTTCCACTGTATAATCATAAGGGATTTGATTTAGATCAAACCTGAACGGTCTAGTGGTTTTCCCTACTTTCTTCAATTTAAGTCTAAATTTGGCAATAAGGAGTTCATGATCTGAGCCACAGTCAGCTCTTGGTCTTATTTTTGCTGACTTATAAAGCTTCTCCATCTTTGGCTGCAAAGAATATAATCAATCTGATTTCAGTTTTCACTGTCTGGTGATGTCCATGTGTAGAGTCTTCTCTTGTGTTGTTGGAACAGTGTGTTTCCTATGATCAGTGCGTTCTCTTGGCAAAACTCTATTAGCCTTTTTCCTGCTTCATTCTGAACTCCAAGGCCAAATTTGCCTGTTACTCCAGGTATTTCTTGACTTCCTACTTTTGCATTCCAGTCCCCTATAATGAAAAGGACATGTTTTTTGTATGGGTATATTACTGTCTGTTTACTGGACAGTTTGGTTGTTGACACTATTTGGCTATTATAAATAATATTGCTATCAACATTTGTATACAAGTTTCTGTGTGGACATATACTTTAATTTTTCTTGAAAGATTCCGAAGAGTAGAATTGTTGGAACATATGGTAAATTTATATTTAACTTATGAAGATACTGCCAAATTGCTTTCCAAAGTGGTTACAACATTTCTCTCTACTCTCTGATTCTTTTTTGAAATATTCTTGATCTTGTAAGATTCTAAGAGCCATGGGACTGGTCCTCCACAATGGCCTTCAAAAATTCTGCATATTCTGTTCTGTTAATTTCGTATCTAATAGTTATCATGTGGTCTTGTCTGTTGCTATTAAGTCAGGTAGTTCTCCGTTTTAACATCTTATTATAATACAGACATTAATTCTCAACACAAGTATCTCTTAGGAAAATTAAGCACTCCTTAAAAATGCTTTCCTGTGATGCTCTAGAGGGAACAAGTAGACATGCATACCCTTTGCAACTATTAAAAAATGAGATGTGTTTGCACAGCGTTTCTAATACATGGCTATTACCAACAATTAATTAGTAAAAGATGTACCTAGGCAGGAAATTTTCAATTTGCATACAATAAACAAGAGATCCTAAAAGTCTCTTGATATCCTGGGAGGGGCAGCTTTCCTGATTAAGTATTACTAATAGGCAGCCTGACTAGGAAAGACACTCATGAGTGCATCTATGACAGCTAAGTTTTAAATTAAAAACCCCTGGATGGAGGCAGAATGGAGAGAAACACTGGATAAAATCTCCATGTGGATTAGAGGAAACTATTCTGTTGTTTCTTGTTTTCATCAGCTTAATAATCCTGCTGGGGATTACTGAAAAACGTTGAAGCCAATGTCTTATGACTCCAGTGATTTTTCCTGGTGTTCACTGGCGGGCAATGGGAAAGACAATGTGTAGATTTTAATCAGCATTTGATTTTCCTCAATCCCTTTGCATGTAGAGAGGAGCAGCTGGCAGTAGGTAATCTTGCCCTTGGGAATTATCAAGTAAAAGAAAGAGACAAGCAGCAGCTTTTACAAAGGCAGCTTTTATGAGACCGAGCTAAAGAATCACCAGGGAAGCAGCTGGGTTCACCATTTTCATCCAAGTAATTACTGGAAGAGATAGATGGCTTTCAAGGTCAGTGGTAGAAAGAGGAACTAATGACCAGCCCTTCCTCTGGGAGAACAGTCACAGGAGAGAATGGATGAAGATGTCAGTTTTCCTGCTTGCTTGAATGCAGCCAGGGCAATGTTTAGAACTGGGTAAGAAGGACCAGAGTTCAAATGCTGCTTCTATCAGTTCTTAGTTGTGTAACTTCGGGCACAAGTCCTAACTTCTCTAAGCCTTAGTGTCTTCATTTGCAACATGGAGACAATAACACCTATCTTGCAGGTGAGCATTAAATGAGATAATTGGGTAGGACTTATTTTTGTCCCTTCTGTAGAAACTATTTCAACTTTTTTTTTTCCTCTGCTAATACCAAACTCCCAATCCATCCTTCCCCCACCCCGCCTCCTCCTTGGCGACAAGAATATTCTCTGCATTGGTGAGTCTGTTGCTGTTTTGTAAATAAGTTTATTTTGTCATATTTTTGATTCCATATATAAATGATATCATATGGCATTGTCTTTCTCTTTCTGACTTATTTCACTTAATATGATAATCTCCAAGTCCATCTAATTCAGCTAAGTTATCTAAAAGTCTCCATCAAAGATAATCAACATCTAGCTGTCCTTCTCTTTTGAGAGTCTTCTCATTAGAGACATTTTGGAAAACGATGTTTTCTGGTTATCACAGCCACTGTAACAAATCAGACCCTTTAAAACACATCACCTTCAAAAAATGAATCAGGGAATTCCCCAGAAGTCCAGTGATTAGGTCTCCATGCTGTCACCACTGGGGACCTTGGGTTCGATCCCTGGTTGAAGAACTAAAATCCCACAAGCAGTGTGGTCAAAAAAAAAAAAAGAAAAAAGAATCAAAATAAATTACTCTCTTCGTGGAAACAAAATTCACCAAAGAAATTTATTTATTTTTTGCAAAACTATTCCTATAATCAAAACCAACTAGTAATACTATTCTCTCTGTATCAATTTATTTCAACAACCTATCTTAAATAAATATTAAATCAAATATACTTAAATAAAAAGAAAAAAGATAAAGGAAGGGTGATCTTAGGGCAACCATTCCAATAAAAATTCAAGATCCTCCTGTAGCCTCCTCAATGGCCTCCTGTAGCTCTAAATAAATAAATAAATAAATATTTTTAAAGCAAATTTTAAAATGTGTACAAATTATGTTCATCATAGGATCATTTACATTTTAAGTGGAAACGATGTCTATGTTTAAAATTTAAAATGGGGGTAATAAAATAAATTACAATACGTTCATAAGATGGGATATTATACAGACAAAACTACGTCAAAAGGTTTTTTAATGACGTTGGAAATGCAAATGAAAAATAACAGGTACTAATGGCAGGATTGATACATATATGCTTGACTTGTTAGAAAAACTATACATAGAGAACCACTGGAAAAGATACATGAATATATTAACAAAAAAGACAATAACAAATGATAGACCATCATGACCTAAGAATGTTTCTACCTAGCTTTCAGCCTGGCATTGTGAATTGGACTTGTTCCAGGGAGACATGTGGCTGAACTAGGGCCTCTTGGTTCCCTGGGCCTCTAAAAAAGGAGATGCAGTTTGGGACAGTTTTGCATACCCATCCCTGAGTGCTGTTAATAGCAATACTGGGTAAACATGGTTGCTTTTACAAAACACACTGAAAATCAACTGTGGCCATTTAAGTTTATTACCCAGCAGTCAAGGAACTGGATTTTTAGAATCAGGAAGAGCTTTCTGTTTGTTTGGGGTGAGAGTGGGGTGGAGGGTAGGGAGAGATGGAGAGATGGGTAGGTGTGGGGTTGGTGGGAGTTGGAGGGCAAGAATACACACACACACACACACACACACACATTAGTTTCCTGGAAAGTCATAGTAATCAGTGTTTCAGGCTCACATATATCAGAATTCCCTTGAGTCTTGGATAAAATTCAGATTCTCTGGCCCAGTCCCACATTTACTGAATTAGTCTTTGGGATGGCCTAATAACCTGAATTTTAAACAACATTTCAAATGAGACCAACTAAACCCAAAAAACTGTTTTCAGAGTGGCCAGAAGTTCCTGTGTGTGAAAACCTTATGTTCCTTCTGTTCTCTGCACACATGTTCATTTTCCCAACATTTTCTTGGGCATCTATGTTGACAGATAAAGGTCACTGAAGAAGCCGCAGATAGCCGAGTTGAACTTTTCTGTGAACAGAAAGTAATCTCACCCATCAGGCCTTCAGGCAATTTTATTATCAGTGGGAGGAAAAAGAGACCTTCATGAAGCCCTGCATTTATGTCACTTGCTCCATTTTCCATCAGTGATGGTTATTACTTCAATTTCAGCCTCGTGGCCTCCAGTTTTTAAAATTCTATTCTTTTAAATATCTACAGTAACAAATGTTATATTAACAGAGAGTTTTGGGAGAAGTTTCAACTCTGTACTGTTTTTCTTTCTTTCAGTGCTCTTTGTTCTGATTTTCTTCCTTTATTTTCCCATTAAAATTTTTTATATTTTCCACTTATTAGAGAATAATCAATATACTTTCTAACTTTTTCCTTTTTAGGCTTAAAATAGAATCAATTTCATTATACACACAATTAATGCTCAATATTAGGACCTCAAGCCCATTTGGTCTCCCTCTCCCTCTCCCTCTTGGGACAAGGCTGATCCCCCCTGAGGGTTTATAAATGGGCCCGCTGCAGTTTGCAGGTGCAGTCATTTTGTTGGAGCCCCAGTCAAGATTTACATATGCAAATGCTGTGTGGATTTGCCCAAACTGAGTAATTGTGCATGCAAATAGGTGATTAAATAGACAATTACCAAATCTGCATGAATGAAGGGAAGTTGTGCATATTCAAAAAGCAGGGGGCACCTGAACATTATGCAAGCAGGCGGCTTTCCTCAAAGCCTGTGAAAACTTGGCCGTTGGTGCTTCAGAGTTGCATAAATCCCAGAGCAAGCCAGGGTGTCAAATTGCACAAGTGGAATTTACCCTTTGACCTCGGCTGCCGTGGTAATCATCGGAACTCTGACAAGGTCATCTTCAGGAAATACCATGGCAGGGGTTGATTTTTTTCATTTTCTTTCCGAATACTATTTAAAGCAGAAATTTAAACTCAGTATTCTTTTATGATTGGTGGTAAGAAATGAGTTTTAGACACTTTGGTATGCTCACTCAAGCCAATCAAAGCATGTTGTTGTTCAGCAGGTACTGAGAATCAATCCAAGTTAAGGCTTCCCCCATGGCTCATCAGTCAAGAATCCACTCGCAATACAGGCATGGGAGCTACAGGTTCGATCCCTGGGTTGGGAAGTTCCCCTGGAGGAAGACATGACAACCCAGTCCAGTATTCTTGCCTGGGAAATCCCATGGACAGACGAGCTGGGGCAGACTATAGCCCATAGGGTTGCAAAGAGTCTGACACAACAGAGCACACACACACAAACTACCACAGCACAGTGGATGCAGCTT
Source organism: Bos javanicus (assembly GCF_032452875.1). NCBI lineage: Eukaryota > Metazoa > Chordata > Mammalia > Artiodactyla > Bovidae > Bos > Bos javanicus. Next base: position 45,870,594 of record NC_083869.1, on the reverse strand, counting down.
GGTGATGCTCTTTCCCACGACTGCATTGCCAAAATTGAGAGAGGGGCTCATTTGATCTTAGGTAGCAGGTTTTAGTTTGTCTTTCTTTGCAAACTAAAGAAAAACACTTGGTTTTAATTGTTCGTCTCTTCACAGTTTAAGGTCTCATGGCTCTACCTCCCACATCACAGTGATGGATGGTGTTGTCAGCAGAGTAGATCAATGAGAAATGAGTTCACATAACTGGGGGGCTTTTCTGACAAAAGATTAGTGGTGATGCCTAGACTAGACCAGTAGGAGCCAGAGAATTTGAGGCAGTGACAGACTGCTGACTGCTGAAATTCTCATACTTTTTACCAAGATATTTCATCTCTAGGATATTCTACTAGGATTTTATCCACATTCAATTTTGTATGAGTTCCTTAGAGTCTTTTACTTTACAAAGAAGGAGTGATGTAAGTAGAGACCATAAAATCAATTATTCAATTCAATCAATAAACCAGTTTAAGTGAAATAATTTATTTACTTAGCACCTGTCAGGAAGAGGTTTCAAAACAAGTTTCACTGGGGGTTAGAAGTGAATGGAATTAGCCCTGTTACACAGAAGAGGTAGTAAGTTCCCTGAGTAGACCATCAGTTCAGTTCAGTTCAGTTGCTCAGTCATGTACCGCTGTTTGTGACCCCATAGACTGCAGCACTTCCCTATCTATCACCAACTCCTGGAGCTTGCTCAAACTCATGTCCATCTAGTAGGTGATGCCATCCAACCATCTCATCCTCTGTTGTCCCCTTCTCTTCCTACCCTCAATCTTTCCCAGCATCAGGGTCTTTTCCAATGAGTTAGTTCGCATCATGTGGCCAGAGTATTGGAGCTTCAGCTTCATCATCTGTCCTTCTGGTGACTCTTCAAGGTTGATCTCCTTTAGGACTGACTGGTTTCATCTCCTTGCTGTCCGAGGGGCTCTCGAGAGTCTTCTCCAACACCCCACTTCAAAAGCATCAATTCTTCCATCAGGGAGCCCCATAAGGCGTGCAGATGTGGAGGAGCTCCTGGCAGAGGAGATGCTCAGCCCTTAACTTCCATAAGGGCTCCTGCAGTGTTCTCTGCCCCACGGTGAGTTAGAAGCTAAACAAGGGTACCTCCAGACCTGCAGGTCACACACACACAATCCATTTGTCCAGGAATGCTTTCAGTGGAGAAACTTACTTCATCAGTTTAGTCTCAGGAGCCAGAGAAAGCTGACAGCTTTACCAAGAATAAATGGAATTATCAATTCTTCACTTTTCACAAGTATCTAAATAATTTTTCCACCTATTAATCAAAAACCTGTGACACAAATACTGCAAAGCAATATATCTGTATATGTGTACACACATATATGTATATGTGTGTAAAATGTACATACATATTTATAGATATATGTGTGTATGTTTTCATAATAATATTAAAATGGTATTTATCTTTTTCACTCTAGTGACATTTTCATTATTGCTAAAAAAGCACATTCTCCTTCCTTTAACTCCTGACTCAAACTCAATCAGTTTGAGCCTCCTCATTCCCTTATGCACCTCTCAGTAAATCCTTGGTGATGATTTTGGCAAGTTCAGGCATAAATGGCATTCTCATGGGAAAAAATAAAATAAATTAAAAAAATTAAAAACCCATGTGAGTAAAATTGCTGATGCCCTAGTAGGAATCAGGGCTTCTCTGGTAGCTCAGCTGGTAAAGAATCTACCAGCAATGCAGCAGACTCCAATTTGATTCCTGGGTCGGGAAGAGCATCTGGAGAAGGGAAAGGCCAGCCACTCCAGTATTCCAGCCTAGAGAATTCCATGGACTATATAGTCCATGGGGTCACAAAGAGCTGGACATGACTGAATGACTTTCACTTCAGTAGTAGGAATCAAGGCAGTGCCACCGGAGGTTATTATGTACTTCAATGTCAGGCACTCATTAAAAACAACAAACCCTGCTTGCCCAATTTCACTTAAGAATGTCCTTGAGGAAACATAAAATATGCGTTCATTTTATCAATCTGTACCTTTGAGTACGTGTCTTTTTAATAGTCTGTGTGATGAAATGATAAGTCTGCATAAGGCACTTGTAAGCTGCTTACAAAAGTATGTTGGTTGCCCTCAGGAAAAGCACTGGTATGTTAGTTTCAGTTGCAAGCTGAACTAGATACTTTTTCCATGAAACATATTTTAACTTGAAAGAATGACTAACAGGCAAACTGGTTATTCAGAAACAGATATTTTGCAGACATTTTCTAAAAGTAAAGTGAGCCTGTCACTTAAAGGAAAATAGCTGATGGTATTTGTTAGCAAGAATAAAATGAAGCTTTTAAGCAAAAATTAGAATTTTGAACACCTGTAACCTACCACTCTGAGTTTAACAGCTTCCAATATTTAGAGATGTTTCTGATGGAATCTGTGGTTAATATAATTGGATAGAATTTTTGCGATTGTAAAATGAAGTGTATCAATCTCAAAAGCAACATAATTCCATAGTTAGCCAATATTTTCCAAATGACCAGTGCATGCTGCTATCAAGTTATTCATGGATCCATACAAAGTGTCAGGTAGGAAAATATATTTTAATGTTATAGAGTTCAAAATGTTTATTGATATGGGTTTTGATTTCACATTACAATTAACTTTTAAGAAACTGTTAACTGTTGAATTTTGGTCTAGTGTCAAAGAATAGTCACAATTATCTAGAAAATCTGTTAAAAGAATTCTCCTCCTTCCAATTATATATCTCCATGAGATCTGATTTTTTTTCCACACACTTCTACCAAAACAACATATCATAACAGATTTCGTCTGCCTTCTACTAAGCCAGACAATAAAGAAATTTGCAAAAAGTGTAAAATATTCCTTCCTTCTCATTCATTGTTTCAGAAAAAATAGTTATTTTTAGACATCACTGGCTGTCCAGTGATTAAGACTCTGGGCTTCCGATGGAAGGGACACAGGTTCAACTACTATTCAGAGAAATAAGATCCCACATACTGTTCTGTGTGATCAAAGATTAAAAAAAAAGTTATTTTTCATAAAAATATGGTATTTATGTTAGTTTATTATTATTCTTTAAAAATATATATAATAAATATTTAAAATTTTTTGCATTAATTTCAAATGTGGTATATGTATTTGTAGATAAAATCCATATAAATAAATGCCCTTTGAGGTTCTCAACAATTGTTAAAAGTGTAAAAGTGTCCAGAAATAAAAAATGTTTTGAGAATTGCCAATTAAAAAGTGATGATTTGTAAACCTATTTTTAAAATCAGAACTCTGTCCTTAAAGGAAATTTTATGTAAAAGTTGATGCAGCCATGAAACTAAAAGACATGTACTCCTTGAAGGAAAAGCTATGACAAACCTAGACAGCATATTAAAAAGCAGAGACATCACTTTGCCAGCAAAGGTGCATATAGTCAAAGCTATGTTTTTTCCAGCAATCATGTACGGATATGAGAGCTGGACCCTAAAGAATGCTGACCGCTGAAGAATTGATGCTTTTGAACTGTGGTGTTAGAGAAGACTCTTGAGAGTCCCTTGGAGAGCAAACAAGTCAATACAAAAGGAAATCAATCCTAAATATTCATTGGAGGGACTGATGCTGAGGCTGAAGCTCCAATACTCTGGCCACCTGATGTGAAGAGCTGACTCATTGGAGAAGATTCTGATGCTGGGAAAGGCTGAGGAGAAGGGGACCTCAGAGGATGAGATGGTTGGATGGCCTTATCAATGGACATGAGTTTGACCAAACTCCAGGAGACAGTGAAGGTCAGGGTAGCCTGGCATGTTGCAGTATATGGGGTCCCAAAGAGTTGGACTTGGTGACTGAGAAACAACAACAATTAAAAAAAAAAAAAAAAGATCAGAGTTGCCCTGGTTAAATGTGGAAAAAGGACCCAAAGGCACTCCTGTTTTGCCCCTTCTCTGTTCCCTCTTGCCCCCCCTTGCATACTCACTCAGTCATGTCTGACTGTTTGTGACCCCATGGACCACAGCCCACCAGGCTCCTCTTTCTATGGGATTTTCCAGGCAAGAATACTGGAATGGGTTGCCATTTCTTCCTCCAGGGAATCCTCCTGACCCAGGGATCAAACCCAAATCTCCCAAGTCTCCTGCATTGGTAGGTGGATTCTTTACCACTAAGCCTTCCAGGAAGCGCACCCACCCTGAGTCTCTCTATAATCCCAGACTGAAATATCTATGCAGAGGCATCAGTGGCTGTATCGTGCTATGCGTGCTAAGCCCGCCTGGGCACCTGAGAAGCCCTCATTCAGAGATGTATCAGGCAGCAAGCATGCGGCACCCCGGGCTTTGGAGATGGAGAATGACGTGAGGGTGAACTGTTAAGATGAATGAAGGGGAGTTGCAAAGGAGACTGTAGATATGAATACCTCTTCTCGCCTCTTCTGTTTCTTTTCAGTCCATCAGATAGCAAGCACTCAGGAGTTGGGAGATCTCTTACTTAAAAATACTTAGCTTATGTCCACTGATCTCTTATCTATGTGTGGAATCACTGGTGAAGACACCCAAAAGTGATTATTTACTTTATGAAGAGACAGCAGTGTCTTAGCGTAGGATGTGTACAAGAACATTCTTGGCACATTCTTTCCTCTGAGTTATCAGTGTTGAGATTGGGTAACTAAAGATTAACTTCCTCCCAAACTGTGGGATAAAATACCATTTTGAAAGACCAGGGAATGGAACACAATACAGAAACACTCAGGAGACTGAAATAACAGTAACAGCACTAAGGGATGAGGAGAATTCTTCCAGGTGGTTCTGTGTTCTGGGCAGATAGTAGTGGTCAGAGCATAATATTGCTGGAAAAAGGAAGTCACATCTTTATATTTAGCTCTGACCTCTGTCCTGTTATCTAGAAACCACAGTCTCTTACTTTGGGGCTTTTACTTAGTTCTCTCAGATTTAATTTGCTCCTGACTCACTGTAGCATTCCATCTGGGTGTGTGTCCTGTGGTCGTGCCTGCTTTGGTGTCCGCCGCCGAGGACTTTTGGCCCTTGGATGCTTACAGGGCTCTGGGCCTTTAGACCGCCACCTGGAGCCCAAATCAGCCTGTGTGCCAGCTCTTGTGTGCAGGTCTGGCTGACCTGATGGGTGGTGTCACCTCTGATTTTATTGGCTTCTCCGACGGTTCAAGCTGTGAAGAATCTACCTGCCAATGCAGGAAATGCAAGAGATGCAGGTTTGATCCCTGCGTAGGGAAGATCCCATGGAGGAGGAAATGGCAACCCGCTCCAGTATTCTTGCCTGGAGAATCCCAAGGACAAGGGAGCCTGGTGGGCTGCAGTCCATGGGGTCGCACAGAGTCGGACAGGACTGAGCACCAAGCACATCAGCACTGTAGCATTCCGTCAGGATGTGTGTCCTATTGGCATAACTCTCAATAAATTCAGATCCCCTGGAGTCTTGATGACAAAGGTTTAACACCCTTGGAGTCAACAACTGTCATCAGGAGGCTATTCAATGTTCAAAGCTCCCTTTCCAGGTGGAAAGAATACACCAGAATTATTGGCACATTGCCCCTCCCATCTCCCTGGAGCCTCAGGCTTGGCACCCAGAATTCTGAGTTTAATTCTGAATTCAGACAGGTTTAACAGAGTTGGAACAGAATACAGACCCAGGGTAGCAGCCTTAGAGGGAGTTGTGCCAAGTAGCAGCAGCAATGCATTGCATTTGGGACTCATCTTTACTCTAAGATAGTGGAAATCCTCCCTGCTCCTAACTGTCCAGACTGCGCCTGTGCTGCACATTTTCTAAATCCGATTCTCAAGCCTCACACTGATTCTCCAGACTAGTCAGATTAAATCCTTCTAATAAAATCCTATCTTCATACATAACCGGAGTCAGGTTTTCTTTTTTTTTTTTTTTTGGTTTGTCTGATTTATTCTTAGACTTTATTTTTAACTTTTTATTTTCTTTTGGGGTAGTGATGGACAGGGAGGGCTGGCGTGCTGCAGTTCATGGGGTCGCAAAGGGTCAGACGTGACTGAGCAACTGAACTGAACTGGTAGCCAATTAACAATGTTGTGATAGTTTCAGGTAAACATGGAAGGAACTCAGCCGTACACATACATGTATCCGTTTTCCCCCAAGCCCCACCCGCTCTCTCATCCAGGCTGCCACGTAACATTGAGCAGAGTTCTGTGTGCTGTACAGTCCTTGTTGGTTATCCATTCTAAATATAACAGAGAGAGTCAATTTTTCTTAATTGCAGTTAAAATTTCTTGAATTATGTATGTCCTATTTCCTTTTTACTTTATCTTTTAAATTTCTTGCCTCCAGATCTAATTTATCTACCCTAGTTTGAGCCCTTATCTTCTGAACAAATGTCATTGCTTCTCTGACTCAGCCTTTCCCCACTCCAACCCAACCACTCTCCAAAGATTTTATCAGAATATTTATTCTCCTGCTGAGTAACAGAAGTGACCAGATCTTCACGTCTCCTTTTGCCTACAGAAAAATATTTGAACACCCACATACCACTCAAGGTCTTTTAATCTATACTCTGATATCCAGTACACAGCTCCTTGGTAACAGGAGCCAATTGAAAGTTATCTTGGTAGCCTGAGGACCTAGCACATTTCTGGCAGAGAGAAAGTCCCAATGTTGTTGTCCTTCAGTTGCTCAGTTGTGTCCAACTCTTTGTGACCCCGTGGACTGTAGCACTCCAGGCTTCCCTGTCCTTCACTATGTTTGAAATGGATGAATGAATGAATGACTTATTTTTTCACTCAGAAATTTTATGAACTAGACACAATTATTGCCACTTTGTTGCTGTTCTTCAGTGGCTAGGTAGTGTCCGATTCTTAGCTACCCCATGGACTGCAACACATCAGGCTCCTCTGTCTTCAGGCTCCTCTGTCTCCTGGAGTTTGCTCAAACTCACGTCCATTGAGTCAGTGTTGCTATCTAATCATCTCATCTACTGTTGTTCCCTTCTCCTCCTGCCTTCAATCTTTCCCAGCATCGGGTCTTTTCCAATGAGTCACTTCTTCACATCAGGTGGCTAAAGTATTAAAGTTTCAGCTTCAGCATCAGTCCTGCCAATGAATATTCAGGATTGATTTCAGGATTGCCACTAGACACAAATATTATTTCCCAAACTGTCTGTAGGAAAATTGCTATCTTTTTTTACATATGACAAAGTCTGTACACCGTATATTATGAGGGGATTTTGCCTCACAGTACTTCATCTGCATTGCTAGTATCGCCTATTGCAATGTGTTATAGTAGTTTGAATCTGCCTGACTTATCCAATAATACATCAGCTCTCCCAGGGCAAGAGACATGTCTTATTCATCTTGGGACCCTTAGTATTTAAACATGAAATAGATGTTTCACAGATCCTTGTTGAACTTGCCTCCCAGAGAGGAAGTGTGTGGCTAGAGGGGAGTGAATGAGTTCTGCTTGACAAAAATTTCACTTTTCAAACTGCTAGAAAGCTTTCAAAATTTCAACCTTAAATACGATCTTTGCTGTAGGATTTTTGGTGGACCCACATTTACCAGATGAAGGACTCTACTTTTTGTTCCTTGTTGCTTGAGATGATGACCTTGAGGGCCTAATATCTGCATACATGTAACCTTGACCTCAACATTTCCTCCCACCCCAGACAACACAATTGTTGGGCCGCGGTACTCATACTGTAAGTTGCACAAAGTTGAAATAAAATCTCCAAACTATTTCTGATAATAAAGAGGGTTCTAAAGTCTCTGAACATCTCTATAATTATCTCCAGTGAAACCCCCTTATTAAATTTTAAACGCTTTTCATTTTGATTCCTGTCACGTAAAACGAGTGGCTAAGAATGAAGCCTGGGAAAATTATGAAGTCGTTAATCCTGTTTATGTTCATTCAGCATGGAGTTTGGGCTTAAGAGGCGTAGTGTGTGTAGACGAGGTAATTGAAACATCTTTGTGAACGAAACCCAATAGTAATTAACAGATGCTGTGGCTTGTTTGCCTTTGGCTGGGAAAGGGAGAGGGGTCAACCACAGGCAATGCATATTTTGTCTTATTTTTAAATGTGGCCAACTGTGAAAGGCCAACTTTTTTGCATAAGCCAAGCAAGGACTTTTATTTAACTCTTTTGTTGTATAAAAAAGAGTTTTGTTGGGGGCTTCCCTGGTGGCTCAGAGGGTAAAGTGTCTGCCTGCAATGCGGGAGACCTGGGTTCAATCCCTGGGTCAGGAAGATCCCCTGGAGAAGGAAATGGCAACCCACTCCAGTACTCTTGAGAGAAGCCTCGTAGATTATAGTCCATGGGATCGCAAAGAATCCGACATGACTGAGCAACTTCACTTTGTTGTATAATGAGACTAAGATATACTGAGCAAGGTAAACATTTCCAGTTGTATGGGTTGGTTTCCAGGGGTTATCAACCCATCTTGGAGATCCTCACTTAAGAGTCTTTCTCTCAGGTCCTGCAGCTCCCTTTTCTAGGGGTGTCTCAATCAGAAGAGCTGTGCCATGAAGGCACAAGAGGCGTGGACGAATAGCCCCCCAGGCATGCCAAGCAGTGATATTACTCATCCATCTTTCCATTTAGACAAATGAAAGATTACAGTCCTATGAGAAAAGGCAGCCTCAGCCACACAATGCTTTGTGCACAAAGTAAATTGCTAGTTTCCTGTGATCTTTCTGACAAGTAAATTACCGCAGAAAATAGCATAGATGCGAACACAATGACAAAAAAAAATGCAGAGATTTGGTCCTTCAAAGGAGTTATTAGACCTCTGATGAAACCATTTCTAAAGAACTCCAGAACCTCACCCCACCCCCATGAGAAGAGGATTTTGTTTTCCCCCTCAACTTCCCATCAGATCAGATTAGTCGCTCAATCGTGTCTGACTCTTTGCAACCCCATGAATCAGCATATCTTAAAAAAAAAAAAAAATTATGTGACTGGCAGAGTTGGAAGTGGATTCCTTAGTGATCAATTATCCTTTCTTTGTGATCAAGAAGGTGTTTAAGAAGACAGGAGAGGAACTCGAAACAGGAACTGCTGGGCCCACAATCAGATCATCCTAGCTTGGCACTGAGGACTATAGGGATGGAGTATGCTCTGTGTGAGGAAGGGAAGTCTCTGAGAAAAGTAAAGACTTTTCATATATACATACATCTTAACAGTTTTTGACTCTACCTATTATTTTTGTTCAATGTGTGTGAGTGCTCAGTAGTGTCCAACTCTTTGTGACCCCATGGACTGTAGCCCGCCAGGCTCCTCTGTCCAAGGAATTTTCCAGGCAAGAATCCTGGAGTGGGTTGCCATTTCCTCTATCTCCTGCATTTGCAGGTGGCGTCTTTACCACTGTGCTACCTGGGAAGCCCCTTTTGTTCAATTAAAAAAAACATAAATTTTAATTTTGTTTTTTATATGAAATAAAGCAAAGCTATCTTATTAGAATTTGTTTCCCTTTGCCTATTCAAAATCCAAACTCTAAAACACCCTTTAAAGTTTCTATGAACCCCCAGGCAGAACAATAAAAGGCTTCTTGTATGCACGCTCAGTTGTGTCTGACTCTGCAACTTCATGGACTGCAGCCTACCAGGCTCTCTGTCCATGGAATTTTCCATGCAAGAATACTAAAGTGGGTTGCCATTTTCTACTCCATTGGATCTACCCAAATCAGGGATCGAACCTGCATCTCCTGTATTGGCAGGAGGATTCTTTACCACTGAGCCACCTGGGAAACTCTTAATATTTATTAGCTAAGTCAAATAGAGCAGAGTAAGTGAACGCATTGAAGATAATAGAAGCAATAAGCAAATCAAAAATATCATGAATTTTTGAGCTTAAATTTCATCCAAGAAATATCTTGAAGGTGACAGACTTCATAAAATTTTAGAGTCAAATAAGGTTTTTAGCAAGACTTAGTGACATAAAATTATCTACCCAACACCTAAAATATTGCACAGTGGTGCTGACACTGGAATCCAACATTGCAGTCTGTTGAATTTCCCCCTACTAAAGCAGGAATTTCTTCCAGAAAATCTTACAACAGGGTGCTAGAGCCAATAAAGCACCTAACGGGAAGTCCTGCTCCTAATCCAGCTTAAAACTGATATTTTATTGTATGATCTTGGGTTATACAATAAAGGGTTATAATAAACTCTTTCAAGACCAGTATCATAATTTTATATTGAAGGTGAAAGTGAAGTCGCTCAGTTGTGCCGACTCTTTGCAACCCTGTGGACTGTAGCCCACCAGGCTCCTCCGTCCATGGGATTCTCCAGGCAAGAATACTGGAGCCAGTTGCCATTTTCTTCTCCAGGGGATCTTCCCAACCCTGGGATCGAACCCGGGTCTCCCGCATTGCAGGCAGACGCTTTAACCTCTGAGCTACCAGGGAAATCACTCTTGTTCATACAATCAAAACCTCAGAAAGTAGAGCTCATCCAAATAGGCTACTGAAGCATATATTAAATGAATTAAACACATGGACAGGGACTTTCCTGGTGGTCCAGTGGCTAAGACTCCCTACTTCCAGTGAAGTGGGCCAGGGTTCAATCCCTGCTCAGGGAACTAGATCCCACAGCCTGCAACTAAAAGATTCTGAGTGCCACGAGGAAGAGCGAAGATCCCAAGTACTGCTATTAAGATCTGAACTAGCCAAACACATTCATTATTGCATATTTTTTTAAAAAAAGAAACCCATGAACACAAAATGCTGAAGTCTTTTCCAAAGCTGGTGGCCTCTGAGGTCCTGAGTGATTGACAGCAATTCCTCCTTATTGTACTGCCTCAGTTTCCATTTTCTTATCACAGTCAGTTTGTTCTGGCATTGAGGTTCCTTCCAAGGTCTTGGCAAAACTGACCTAAGGGCACAAAAATCACTGATAGCTGTTAAGACACCAAACACATCACTTCTTCCATTATATTTAAATAGCACCATTTCAAATCAATACAACAAACATCTTTCCGCCCTTGTTGTATAAATAAGACTTTGCCCCTGCCTTTGGAGGCTTAAAGCTTTGTGCAGAAGATAGATATGTTATCAGAAAATACAATAGTATAGCTTTAAGTCCTCTGTCTCTTTGTCAGCTTTATCCCAAATAATCCTGCACTGCAAGGCATTTGGTGGGAACACACAGTAAGCACAGTAAGAAGTTCTCTTCATTTGAAAGAGAGTCTAGAAAAGGTTAAATTCTTTGGGCTCTTTTCTGCAAGTTGTTTATCTGAGGAGCAAAGTATTCTACCGTTTACTCAATTACAGATAGGAAGACATCTGAGTTGGTTGAAAAGGTATAAGTACCGGATTCTAGGGTGAGGCCTACGAAACAAATTCCCAAATAATGCCAGTACAGGACCACATTTAGGAGTTTCTGGTCTAAACAAGCAATATTCAAATTGAGACATGTGTAAGTTTAGGGATACAGAAAAACTTTTCCTGAGGTACTCAGGAGTCTGTTGTGGTCCGGGTGTGGGTTGGAAAAGGATTTACAGACATAATGCAGAATGAGAGAAGAATAAAGTTTATTAGAGTGGGAGATGATGTTAGAACAGCGGGCCAGCTCAAGGGAGAATCAACGGTGAACAGGGGTCCTTAGTCCACTTTTATACCCAGGGTATAAGGATTGGGATAGGAGTCTTGCGGGTCATTTGCTGATTGGATGAGGCACATATACTGGGTGGGGAGAAGAGTAAGGCAAATACCTTCTCCCTATGGGGAAATTAAAAGACGCTTATTCCTTGGAAGAAAAGTTATGACCAACCTACACAGCATATTAAAAAGCAGAGACATTACTTTGCCAACAAAGGTCCGTCTAGTCAAAGCTATGGTTTTTCCAGTAGTCGTATATGGATATAAGAGTTGGATTATAAAGGAAGCTGAGCGTCGAAGAATTGATGCTTTTGAACTGTGGTGTTGGAGAAGACTCTTGAGAGTCCCTTGGACTGCAAGGAGATCCAACCAGCCCATCCTAAAGGAGATCAGTCCTGGGTGTTCATTGGAAGGACTGATATTGAAGCTGAAACTCCAATACTTTGGCCACCTGATGCAAAGAGCTGACTCATTGGAAAAGACCCTGATGCTGGGAAGGATTGAGGGCAGGAGGAGAAGGGGACGACAGAGGATGAGATGGCTGGATGGCATCACCGACTCAATGGACATGGGTTTGGGTGGACTCCGGGAGTTGGTGATGGACAAGGAGGCCTGGCGTGTTGCGGTTCATGGGGTTGCAAAGAGTGGGACACGACTGAGCGACTGAACTGAACAAAAGCAAAGTACCTTCAAGTCTGAAGTTGATTTCTGTCATCTCACCTTCCAAGTGTAAGCCATGTGGAGTTGCCAGGGAAGCTCCACAGTGTTAGGGACTCGGGCACCTTCCGTATTGTTCAGCTGTCTTCATGAAGAAGCAGTCTAAGATCACAACATCATCTCTATATCACTGCAGCAGGCAGGTGGGACAAGGCTGCAACCCCAGCCCCAAATATCTTCCATCCAGTCACATCCCATTGACCAGACTGTAGCCAGCGAGCCAGCTGCACCTAGTCACAAGGGGCGGGGAGCAGACACTATGTGTAAACCTGAAGATTCCTTCACTGGGAAGTGTTGTGTAAGTTGCTCAGTTGTGTCTGATTCTTTGTGACCCCATGATCTATAGCCCACCAGGCTCCTCTGACAATGGGATTTTCAAGGCAAGAATACTGGAGTGGGTTGCCATTCCCTTCTCCAGGGGATCTTCCCTACCCAGGGACTGAACCCTGGTCTCAGCACTGCAGGCAGATTCTTTTACTACTGAGCCCCCAGGAAAGCCTATAGATTCCATCACTGGGAAGTAGAGAATGAATATTAGGTCGCAGGGAGTTGGACACAACTGAGCGACTGAACTGAACTGAACTGATGGGGTAGGAGGGGAGACAGGTTATACTGCTCAGGAGGACCTGAAATCCATTAATAGTTACAACATGGGGGAGGGAAGGATGATAAGGGTCTGGTATTTCTGTTCCTGCATTCCAAAACCCTCCTTGATTTTCTCTGCTCTTTCATCCTTGGGTCACCAGAGAGTTGATCATTTTAATGGGATCAAAGTTTCAGATCCTCAAATTTTATATTACTCTTTCCTTATAATAAAGGAATTCATCAGTGGTTCTACTTTTCTAAACCTCCTTTTGTGATTGATCTCTCACTTTGCAAGAGAAAAAACACAACAACTATTCCCATCAGGAAAAAATTCAAAGACTTGAGTGAGATTAGAAAATTCCTTCCATTTTTAATCTACTTATTTATGTGAATAACGTTTCTTGTGTGTGTTTAGTCACTCAGTCATGTCCAACTCTTTGTGACCCTTTGGGCTGTAGCTCCCCAGTTTCCTCTGTCCACGGGATTTTCCAGGTAAGAATACTGGGATGAGTTGCTATTTCTTCCTCCAGAGGATCTTCCTGATCCAGGGATCTAACCCATGTCTCCTGTGTCTCCTGTATTGCCGGTGGATTCTTTACCCGCTGAGCCATCTGGGAAGCCCATTTCAGTACGTAAGGTTTCTTAACGCTTATGCTTATTTAAGCAAAATAGGAATAGTTTTAAGGCTGAACTCCATCTTACTCTAGCTTCAGTTCAGTTTAGTTGCTCAGTCATGTCCAACTCTTTGCTACCCCACGAACTGCAGCACGCCAGGCCTCCCTGTCCATCACCAACTCCCAGAGTCCACCCAGACTCATATGCATCAAGTCTGTGATGCCATCCAGCCGTCTCATCCTCTGTTGTTCCCTTCTTCTCCTGCCCCCAATCCCTCCCAGCATCAGGGTCTTTTCCAATGAGTCAACTCTTCGCATGACGTGGCCAAATGTTTATTCATGAATCCAAGAACCAATCAAAAAATAAGACCTACTCTTTATTAAGGAATATCTTTCAAAAATTCTTTTTTCCTTTGTGTTTTTTAATCTGTTTACTGATTATTAATCTGTTCAATATTTTAATGTGTGTATTTTGTTTACAGTTGTGTATAAAAACTAATTGCAATAATAACTAAATCTAGAAAAATGTTTAAACTACAGCCTGTGGTTACCAAAAATTAAATTTCAATATGTAAGTATTTGGAGAAGGCAATGGCACCCCACTCCAGTACTCATTGTGGCATAGAATATGGTAAGATTATGAATAAAATTTTTTCAGATATAAATATATTAGGATAGGATGCTGTGAAAAAATAAAATGGAAATATTTGGTCAAGGGAAAATAAAACAATGAATGATTTCATACTGTTAAAGCAAAAGTCGCTGTACAGTTCTAAAACAGATGAGAGTGGTTATCAACTCAGTAAGGTATTTTGACTATTTGGATACATTTTAAATGGTAACTATTATTTTAAAACGTCTTTGTTTACAGTATGACACAAATGTCATGGTTTGCTACTGAAATTTAAGAGTTTAAGTGCGGTTTCTCTTGTGGCTCAAAAGTTAAAGATTCTGTCTGCAAAGCAGGAGACCCGGTGTCAATCCTTGGGTCAGGAACCTGGAGAAGGGAATGGCAACCCATTCCAGTATTCCTGCCTGGAAAAGTCCATTGATGGAGGAACCTGGAGGGCTACAGTCCATAAAGTCACAAAGAGTCAGACACGGCTGAGCAACTAACTCTATATTTTAAGGTAAAAATTGTATTTCTACCTAAAATATGTGATGGTGTTTATATGCGTTTTTTTCCCCACACTTATTTTAGGAGGTACTTCAATAAATTTGAAGACTACTGTTTTTGATTGTGCTTGTAGCCAGGATAAATTGGTTTCTCTGAATCAATCATTATTGATTTTATTAATGTTGTTCATTACTCAAATAACTTTCTCAAGGTTTGATAGCTGACTCGAGTGAGGACATCCTCGGGACCCTTGGGGATTTCAAGGAGCTCACCTGTGTGGTTTAGTGAGGCTTCTCATCCTAACTTAGACATCTCAGAAGTTATTCTTTCAAAAGTTTCCGTATAACCCCTCTCCATAGGCATGTGAGAATGAAAGTAATAGCCACATTCCACAAAATATTAAAATATTAAAAATCAGTTTACATTTCAGTATTTAAGGATGATGATTTGGGCAGTGATCCCACTACTTGTAGGAGGGCTGGGCTTTGCATTTTGAGGTGACCGTGGCTATATGCAGTGTCACTGCAATGTTATTAGAAAAGTGAGCAGGCTGGGGAATTTGGCATCTTAGATGTGTATTCTTTCTGTTATTTCTACCCTCCTATAGTTCCCAATTCCTGATTGCTATGCACTGGTTCAGTCACCTGCCAACATATTCAATTTCCTCAGGACTGGTTAAAACTTGTCTCTAAGGTCCCACTAGTGGTAAAGAATCTGCCTGCAATGCAGGAGACACAAGAGACGTGGGTTCAATTCCTGGGTCAGGAAGATCCCCTGAGGAGGGCTTGGCAACCCACTCCAGTATTCTTGCCTGGAGAGTCCCATGGACTGAGAAGCCTGGCAGGCTATACAGTCCATGGGGTCCCAAAGAGTAAGACATGACTGAAGTGACTTAGTAGGCACAAGATCCCACTAGCTAAAATGTCTCCTCATTTCCAAGTTGTGCTTGAGAGTGTCCCCAGGGCATTTCTTTGGCTTTCCTTGCTTACCATGAACACCAATCACCTCACCACACAGTTTACTGGGGCTACAAAGCCAGGGTTAAAGATATGGCAACTTTTCCTGGTATAATCTGTTTAACGTAGAAAAACTTGTATGCATCAAAATTGCACGTGGCTGACAGTTTAGGAACTATCTTTCCACGTACAAAGTCAATTCTAAGATGAGATCTAGCCTTCTCCCACTACTTAACAAAATTGAAACTTTTATGTTTAAAAAATCACACATTACAAAAATGAATTTTAATTGATAAATATGATGATGTAAAAAATACGAAACATTCTGTTCTAAATGACTAAAAAAAATAAAAGATACAGGGAGCAATGCTGAACATTTTGTTTTCATCTAAGGCTGAAACAAAACCAAATAAAGAGGGGTTGGGGAAAAAGAAAATAGAAATTAAATGGTAACCTTGGAAGACAATCTCACAAATATCAGGGAGAAAAAAGGGTTAATTGCTGTCATTACGCTTTGAGAGGTTTTTTGTTTCTTTTTTAAATTCTAAATATAAATCTTTACCAGATAAATGATTTTTAAATGTTTTCTCCTCCTCTTTGGCTTGGATTTTCATTCTCTTAGTAGTGTCTTTTATAAATAAATTTTTATAAATAAAAATTATTTATAATTTTCAATGTCTCAATGTTGTTTTTTTCAAATTTATCCCAACATATTTCATAATTTTTATATTCTTTTACCTTTAAATAAAAAATTTTATGTTCTTTTTAATTGTATTTTAATTTCAATTTTCTATTGCTTGTTGCTCATATATAGAATTACATTTGATTTATGTATGCAATTTATCCTCCATCCATGATAAACTCCCTTATTCTACTAGCTTTTAAAGATTCCATCTGATATTCTATACTGGCAATCATATCAACAGTGAATAAAACTTTTCTTTCTTTCCAATATGTGTGCTAAGTTGCTTCAGTCGTGTCCGACTCTTTGCGACTCCAAGGAGGCCTGCCAGCCTCCTCTGTCTATGGGATTTCCCAAGCAAGAATACTGGAGTGGGTTGCCATTTCCTTCTCCAGGGGATTTTCTGGACCCAGGGTTTGAACCCAGAGACCCAGGTATTGGATCCAAGTCTCCTGCATTGCAGGCAGATTCTTTACAGTCTGAACCACCAAGGAAATCCTATTAGTCATTAGGCAAATACAAATTAAAATTGCAGTAAAATACCATGCCACATTTAATCAGAATGTTTAAAATTTAAACAACTTACTATACCAAGTGTTAGAGAGTATGTAAAGCAAATGAAACTCTTAAATCTAGTTGATGAAAATGTCAACTAAAAAAAGATGTACAACTTGAGAGTTGTGAGTTAAGTTATATTTGGGACAAAATGAGGACTGCAGCCCAGGAGGCAGCATCTCAGGTAGCTCTGAGAGACTGCTCCACAGTGGCAGTCAGGGAAAGTCAATATATAAGGTTTTGGTGAAGGGGGAGTTCAACACCATGAAGCACTCAATTTACAAAAGGTTTTTTGTTAGTCATGAGGGTCTGATGGCACCATGAAGGGATTTGGTGCTTCTCTAGATATGATGAGATGCAAGGATTGAGATCATAAAATCTGTTCCTAAAACATCTAAAGACTATCTAAAGACCTGTCCCACCAGATTCCCTGAAGCACAGAGTGCCTCACTCCACCCTGATCCCTCAGGGGTTGTTGAAAGTCAACATCTATAGCAGCATGGGATTCAATCTCAGTAGAAGCAGATGGCAAATGCCTTGTTGTTCAGCCATTGGCAATGCTCTTGCTAAGTGCCAATTTGTAGTTGACAAGAATATAAAGTGGTAAGACCTCTTTGGAAAACAGGTCAATAGTTTCTAGAGAAGTTAAACATATGTATTATCATGTGATCCGGTCAATCCACTCTGAGATATTTATGTGAGAGAAATGAAGGCATCTGTTCATATAAAACGGTGTATAGCAATATGTGGAAAAGTTGTAATTGTTCAAAACTGAAAACAATCCAAATTGCTACCACTAGGTGAATGGCCAAACAAATTGTTTTATATCTATCCAATGCAATACTAAAACAACAATAAAAATAAACTATTGATATATGACCAAACATAGATAAATCTCTAAATAATCATAATTAATGAAAGAAGCCAGATTAAGAAAAAAAGAGTACATATTATATAGTATAGGTTTTTTTTAATGAAAAATGATCAATAGTGACAAAAATGAAATTAGCAGTTGCCTTGGGATGTGACAGTAGCAGAGTAGCGTAGAAAGAGAGGAGTTTTACAAAGAGACACAAGGAAACTTTGGGGCTAATGAATATAATATGTTCATTACCATGTTTATGGTCATACTTTCATAGATCAAAAGTATACTTTCAATATGTGTGTTATTGTGTGTCCCTTGTGTTTCACTATAACTGTTAGAAGTCAATAAAGGGTTAATACGCCACACTTACTGAAGTTCGTGCGCTCTGGAGCCGGTGGGCCTCAACTAGAGAGACCATGTGTTGCGACAAAGACGCCACATGCTGCAACCAAGACCTCATGCAGCCCAAATAAGTAACTAACTAAATAAATACTTTTAAAGGGTTAATGTTCTTATCTATAGAGAGCTCTTATAATTCACACAAAAAATATAAGCACCATTTTAAAAACTTCAACCTTATTTGCGATCAAAGTTTAAACTAAAGCAAGAATGGCTTAGTCATATATGTATGATCAACTTTTCTAGAAACTACTAACCAGTTTTCCAAAAAGCACTACTAAAAAAACAATGGTAACTGGCCTGGAAAGGATGCTAGATATAAAAGCACACTCACACTTTTAGTGAAACCCAATACAACCTTTCTGAAGTGTAGTTTGGCTATATATATAAATGCCAGAGGCAATCATGTCCTTTGACCTCAATATTTCCACTCCTTGGATTTATCCAAAGAAAACAATCAGAGAAAAATATAAAGATTAATGTAATGAAATTTCAAAATACTGCAACTTATAAACAGAATTTCAGAAATATGATAATGTCCAAAAAATAAACAATTGCTTAAAGAATTTAAGATATGAATAAATAATGACAGTAAAGATCAGGTTCTCAAACAATATTTAATAATATAAAAATATGTGCATTGCAATATTCAGGATTTAGACATTTATACTATTGTTTCATATTCATGGGTAAACATATATAGACACACACACAACTGAATTCTTTTATTATTTGAAGTAAATCTGTGATAAAACACAACTTTTTTCCATTACCAAACCTTTTTTTTTAACATGAAGTGTACCGTTTTATAAAGATATCAATGTCATGATAAATAATACATAATTGTTGTTTCCTTCTATCATCCCTGTCTGATGTAAGACACATGTATTTATAATCAGGCTTGCGTGTGGAACAGGGAGATGACACGCTGATCAGGAAAACTGTACAAGGAATGATTTGATATAGTTCTTTTTCTCAGAGGACTAAAATAATCTCAGTAAAAACAATTAACATGTATGATTATATACAATGCCTCTCCTTCCGCCAGCTCAGCCTTTCCCACCCTCTTTTAATATTGTTTTCTTATGTATCATTTCAAAGCACATAAAATCTGTGTCTTTTGGGTTTTGATTTTTTCCCTAAGGGAGCTGGACTAGAAATTTTTGCCTCCGGGAAAGCCAGTTTGAATCAGCCATGAAGAAAATGAAGAAGGAAATACAGATAGAAAAATAGAAGTGGTGGAAATATTTCATTTCCAATCAAGTATTTCAGAGCCAAAAATTTCACTTTGTCCAGAAGGGAAGGGAGGCACCTGAGAAAAGGAAGAAATCAGTGATTGATAGCAGCAGTTGTGGAAGAAGATTTGATCAAAGAGGGCAATGATGTTCACCCATATCCTAAGGTCTTCTCCCGGCTCCCAAATGGCCAGTCCCAAGTCCCAATCTGGCCTGCTGAGATCAGTAGCAGTGGCTCTGTAACCGACAGACTAATTTCCCTGGGGAATAATTGGAGGTGTCTCGACAGATCTGAATTATATCACTGGTTAAGGTTTAGTGACCTTTACCATATACTGCATTTTATAAGTGATTTAATCAGAACATTCTGTAATTATAATTCTACATTCTCTAATTTATAGGGTTTTTTTTTTTCCTTACAAAGCAGTGCAACATTCTTCTTTCTCTCCCTTTATGTTGATTTATGTTGGAGAAATTATGATAGTCCTGCATAAATGTTAAATCTCATATTTGTGGAGGCCTCTCCCCTTCCTTCCCTTATGCCAGTGAAAAATGGCCTTAGAGCATTTTTCTTGTAGACAAATTGTATCCTACATATTTGCTGGTGCTAAGCAATCTGCCACATTCTGTCTTGTCAAGACTTAGCTGTGAATTTATAAGAATGGACACAAACAACCTCAAGTCTTTAGATCTTTAATTATTTTGTTTGACTTGTTTGAGTTCCTTCCTGCTATGGTCCCTCAGCTGCTCCTGTCACAGGATCCAGCTCTGATGTTGAAATTCCTGGCATTTCAATGGGGTTCAAGGTTTCAAGCTTTCAGACAGGTAATTATATCATGATTACACATCTCTACCATTTACTTTCACCTTCTAAAAACACCTAAGGACCCACAGCATTTCCTGTCAGAAAAAAAAAGTGTGTAAAAACAAATTTCAGTTGTTTACATTTCAAAGTGATTCTGTAATAATAAACAAATTCTAAGTGGCTTAGAAAATAATTGGATATGCATTGTGGGGGTGGGGCATGCCACATGGTTTGCAGTTTCCAGACAGGGACTGAACCCTGCCCCCTGGCTACCCACTCCACCCACCCAGGAGTGAGAGCACTAAGCTTTTCTGAAAAACCTTTTTTTAAAATACTTATTATTAAACTTTGCACTTAGTATCCAGCTCAATGCACAATCACATACTTGTGTTCAGGTACATCACTATGAAATTTAAAAAATTTCACCGTAAAAGATTTTACAGTGTAAAAGTAAAGACCACACACATTTCCAGAGAGAAAAGAAATGTTTACATAGGAATTAGATTGCGTATTAGAATGCTTTGGACTTCTCAACAATAATTGTAGATGTTTGAAGACAATGGAACCAAATTCTGACTAAATATTCTTTACAACTGGAATTCTTTACAAAGCCAAACTATTTGTCAAGCCTGACGCTAGAACAAAGATATTTTCAGAGCTTCCAGTTTTTGTGTTTTTTTTTTTTTTTGGCCAAGAGGCAAGGCTTATGGGATTCTAGTTCCCCGACCAGGGACTGAACCCATGCCCTCAGCAGTGAAAGTGTAGAGTCCTAGCCACTGGACCAGCAGGGAATTCCCAGAGCTTCCAGATCTTAAGAAATTTATTTTCTCTGCTTGTTTCCTAGGAAGCTTTCTGAGAGTTTATTCCCATTAAATCAAAGAAGATAAAACATGAGTTCCAACTCAAGCCAGGGGATTCCAGTGGGTGCAGGGAATTCCCACAGGACCACTGTGCAGTAGGAGACACCAGTCCAGGAGTCAAGAGATGTTTATTCAATAAGAGAAAATTGATTGGACATCTGATAATGCCTGAAAATACCGAGAGGGAATTTAAACATTTGAGTGAGACTTTGGGGTTTCATTACTCATGACTTTACAGAAAACTAAGCAAGGGCAGGACAGTTATTAACTCCAGTGATTTTTTTTTTGAAGAAGAAAGTTAATCAGGGTACACTGCACATGATTTTGTATCACCACTATTACTCTAACCAAATTAAGATTTAACTGTATTAGGGGCTGTTCTCAAGAAATTGGCATGAGTGACAGACTGGAATGATGCAAGAAAGATAAATTCTTGTCTTAAAGTAGGAAATCAATAGATATGGCCAAAGAGTAAAAATATCAGAGGAAGGATAATCATGCATTGAGAGATATAGAGGTAATAGAAAAAGAGAGGGCAAACACAGTTGAAAGTGGTTGCCTCTGGATATTTGAGCAGGACATCAACAGTTTGCTGCAAGCCTTCTAGAAATAGTTCACTCTTTTAAATCTTGTGCCTTAACACTTTTTATAGAACTATTCATAAATTCGAACACAAGGTAGTGATGAACATTTTTAAAAAGCTGATACTTGGTTGTTTTTTTCTCTCATTACTTCTATCAGTATATTAATTGCCTGAGCATCTTCTTCTTTAATTATTTTTTAAACTTTTTATTTTATATCAGAGTGCAGCCAATTGGGCTTCCCTGGTGGCTCGGCAGTCAAGAATCCACCTGCAATGCAGCAGACACTGGTTGGATCCCTGGTTCCGGAAGATCCCCTGGAAGAGGGCATGGCAACCCACTCCAGTGTTCTTGTCTGGAAAATCCCATGGATAGCGGAGCCCGGCGGGCTGCAGTCCATAGGGTCGCAAAAAGAAGCGCCTGAGCAGGAGCAGGAGCCAATTAACAATGTTGTGATAGTTTCAGGTGGACAACGAAGGGACTCAGCTGTACATACACAGGTATCCATTCTCCCCCAAGCTCCCCTCCCATCCAGGCTGTGACATAACGTTGATCAGAGTTCCCTGTGCTGTACAGTAGGTCCTTGTTGGTTATCCATTTTAAATACAGCAGTGTCGAATTTTTTGTTGCTGTTATTGTTTACTTTTGGCTGCAATGGGTCTTTGTTGCTATGTGAGGGTTTTCTCTAGTTTCAGCGACTGGCGGCTCCTCTTTAGTTGCGGTGCACAGGCTTCGCAATGCAGGGGCTGCTCTTACTGTGGAGCAGGGTGAGTGAGGGCTCAGTAGCGGTGGCACAAGGGCTTAATTGCTCTGCAGCATGTGGAATCTTCCCGGACCGGGGATGAACCCACATTCCCTGCACTGGCAAGGGTGGATTCTTAACCACTGGGCCACCAGGGAAGCCCCTATACATTGATTTGAGCATTTTCTTTGATACACAGAGATGATACTGGGTACAATCCTTGCCCTCAGGGTTTTGTAGTCTAGTATAAGTGATATGGTATATAATAATTATAAAAAGCAGGAACTTCTAAGCATCAAGAGAGATGGACAAAATGCCATGAAATTTAGGGGAAAGATGTCACTTGCAGCCGAAGGTGGCTCAGTGGAGGAGGAGGCATCTTGTGGTCTTCTGCATGGAAGATGCATGGCAGGAGCGGGCTGAGCTGGAGTGCAGGACGGGGAGGGAAAGCTCAGGGCATTTGCAGGAGGCCTCCTGGGGTAGAGTCTGTTGTAGCCCAGAGAGTGTGTAAGAGGAATTAAGCTGGGAAGGCAGCTTGCAAAGATATTGTGGAGGTTGGTTCCGCTGGCTTAGTGGTTTCTGGGGCTTCAGATGCTTTTCCCATGTACTTTGACCCTTTGTTTTCAGAAATGTAAATCTGCAGAAAGAGATGGCGAAGTCTAGCTATTGCATTATTCATACAGCATGCTCTCTCTTAAAGTTCCTTCACCTACGGAAGCTTCCTACATCTCACAAGAGATTTTACCAGTCTCTCTCATTAAACTTTCATTTCCCAAAGAATTTTTTTTTTCATGTAATGGACACCTTTATACGAAAAAAACTGAGGTGTATTTTTCTTTCAATTCAACCTAAGGGTTTTTGTTTCTCCCCAAAAGTTAGAGAATGGAATGAAGGTAAATACTATTAGCTTCTGAATTCTTTCACATTTGAGGTGATTTTTGAAACAGCTTTGATTCTGTACTGTATAGACAGCATCAATTTATGATTATTGGATGGACCCCCCAAAATTCTCACATATGAGAGGGCAGGCCTGTGACGAGGCCCTTTTTGTCTTGCCTTTCTCACATACTACTCTTCTATTGAGTTCTGGAAAGATACACTGACTCTATGGTCTTACAGGTTCACCACCCCACATCCTCCAACTATAGGAGTATGTTAGAAGCTAAATGTCACTTTTTGGGCACTCGGGTTAAAGTCCCCTACAGACAGGTAGCCTCTGTAAAACCGTGAGAGCAGCCAAGAGGAGAGCCATCAGGGAAAATTTATCTGAGCTTCCCATGTCTGAGCCTTTGCTCTAATTTCCATCCAATTAGGTCTCTTTAGCTCCCAACCTGGCTTTCTTCCAACTCTGAGCTTTGGATTTTTAACCCTCTATAGACATGTCTGAGAATTGTATTGTATGTGAATCCCTTTCATTGACCCCTCTGGGGTCTGCTCACAAAGCTTACTTCCAGATTATGGATTTAATATGACCTCTTATATTGCAATCTATACAATGATACAGTACATCCCAGATTCTCTTTGTAGCAAACCGTGGGGCCTGATTGAGGTAAACATGATAAAGACTGGTTTAAGAATGAAGTCCGTTTAGGCAGTGTACTCACTGAACAATGCCCCTCCTTTGGGGCTTGGTCTTTTATTTCCATCTCCTTCTTGCTTGTTTCTATGGAGCACAGCTAAATATTTGGGGACTGGCAAGCCCAAGGCTCCTATCTGTTGCTTCTGGAACAGAGTTCAGGGCATTTAACCACTAATCTAATGCTGAAACTTCTAAACTGGCACCAGGGTCTCAGTAGGATAAAGTCTAGGGAGTAAAACTGATCCAATTACTCGATCCTAAGATAGAGGAACCATGATGATGTTTGAAAATCTAACTAACGGCTCCACCTATTTAATATCTAAATCCCAAATAAGTACCAGAGAAATTACGAGACCAATTAAAAAAAACCTAAGCAGAGGATAAGGAGGAAGGAGAAGCAAACAGTGATGTCAGTTACTAGTTTCAGGATTTATTTACATTTTCACATTTAACCTGAACAAGAACTTTTTAAAGAGAAAGCTGGGGAGGAGGGGGATGGTGCGGTGCACAGACACTTTTTGAACACCATGTAAATGTACAAATGTTAGTTGCTCGGTCATGTCCGACTCTTTGGGACCCCATGGACTGTAGTCTGCCAGGCTTCTCTGTCCATGGAATTTTCCAGGCAAGAATACTGGAGTGGGTTGCCATTCCCTTCCCCAGAAGATGTTCCAGACCCCAGGGATTGAACCCAGGTCTCCTGCATTGCAGGTAGATTCTTTACCATCTGAGCCACCAGGGGAGATATCTTTGAACAAATCAGTCAGCTTTTGTTATAGCAATAAACAAGATTGAGACCTCAGTTGTTTTTAACAACAAACTATGTATTTCTTTCTTTTTTTAAAGCATTTATTTGGCTGTGTAGGATCTTTGGTTGTAGCATGTGGGATCTAGCTCCCAGACCAGGGATCAAATCTGGACCCCCTATATTGAGAGGGTGAGTCTTAGCCTCTGGACCACCAGGGAAGTCCTGAAATATGTATTTCCTGCCCTTGAATCTGGAGATTGTCCCTGAATCTGTTGGGCTCTGCTGGATTCAGCTAGGTTTGAATGGACTTCACATGCCTTCTTGTTTGTGGGGGCTCTAACTGGGGTTTGCTTTTTTTGACGGAAGGGAGAATCTCCAAGGGGTGAGCAGAATCACATGATACTCTAAAAAGTCCCGTTAGACTGTATCACTCCACTAATATTCTACTGTTTCAAGCAAGTCCATGGTCAAGCCAAGCCAAAAGTCAGTGGGTTGAGGATGCTGAAGTTGGTACGAGCAACCCCATAACAACGGGCTGGTAAGTATTGTCTTTACTGAAGGTAGGAGATTGTCAACTTTTTCCCAAGCCCTCACCATGTGTCAACTACTTTTTTATTTTTTAATTCACTTTACTACAGTAGATTTAAGAGACAGAAGGTAGAGCTGACTTTGTAGGTAAGATATTTGAGACCTTCAGAGGTCAAGTAATTTGCCCCAGGACCGGCAAGTATTGGATCAGAAATTTAACTCTAATCTGTCTGATTCTCAAACACTTTCTTTTCTCACTATATTTGTCTCAGTTTAGTTCAATCGCTCAGTCATGTCTGACTCTTTGCGACCCCATGAATCGCAGCACACCAGGCCTCCCTGTCCATCACCAGCTCCCGGAATTTACTGAGACTCATGTCCATCGAGTTGGTGATGCCATCCAGCCATCTCATCCTCTGTCGTCCCCTTCTCCTCTTGCTCCCAATCCCTCCCAGCGTCAGGGTCTTTTCCAATGAGTCAACTCTTCGTGTGAGGTGGCCAAAGTATTGGAGTTTCAGCTTTAGTATCAGTCCTTCCAATGAACATCCAGGACTGATCTCCTTTAGGATGGACTGGTTGGATATCCTTGCAGTCCAAGGGACTCTCAAGAGTCTTCTCCAACACCACAGTTCAACAGCATCAATTCTTCGGCGCTCAGCTTTCTTCACAGTCCAACTCTCACATCCATACATGACCACAGGAAAAACCATAGCCTGGACTAGACGGACCTTTGTTGGCAAAGTAATGCCTCTGCTTTTTTTTGAAATTTATTTTGTTTTTATTTTATTTTTAAACTTTACAATATTGTATTGGTTCTGCCATATATTGAAATGAATCCGCCACAGGCATACATGTGTTCCCCATCCTGAACCCTCCTCTCTCCTCCCTCCCCATACCATCCCTCTGGGTTGTCCCAGTGCACCAGCCTCAAGCATCCAGTATCGTGCATCGAACCTGGACTGGCAACTCGTTTCATATATGATATTATACATATTTAAATGCCATTCTCCCAAATCCTCTTACCCTCTCCCTCTCTCACAGAGTCCAAAAGACTGTTCTATACATCAGTGTCTCTTTTGCTGTCTTGTATACAGGGTTATTGTTACCATCTTTCTAAATTCCATATATATGCGTTAGTATACTGTATTGGTGTTTTTCTTTCTGGCTTACTTCACTCTGTATAATAGGCTCCAGTTTCATCCACCTCATTAGAACTGATTCAAATGTATTCTTTTTAATGGCTGAGTAATACTCCATTGTGTATATGTACCACTGCTTTCTTATCCATTCATCTGCTGATGGACATCTAGGTTGCTTCCATGTCCTGGCTATTAGAAACAGTGCTGCAATGAACATTGGGGTACATGTGTCTCTTTCCCTTCTGGTTTCCTCAATGTGTATGCCCAGCAGTGGGATTGCTGGATCATAAGGCAGTTCTATTTCCAGTTTTTTAAGGAACCTCCACACTGTTCTCCATAGTGGCTGTACTAGTTTGCATTCCCACCAACAGTGTAAGAGGGTTCCCTTTTCTCCACACCCTCTCCAGCATTTATTGCTTGTAGACTTTTGGATTGCAGCCATTCTGACTGGTGTGAAATGGTACCTCATAGTGGTTTTGATTTGCATTTCTCTGATAATGAGTGATGTTGAGCATCTTTTCATGTGTTTGTTAGCCATCTGTATGTCTTCTTTGGAGAAATGTCTATTTAGTTCTTTGGCCCATTTTTTGATTGGGTCATTTATTTTTCTGGAGTTGAGCTGTAGGAGTTGCTTGTATATTTTTGAGACTAGTTGTTTGTCAGTTGCTTCATTTGCTATTATTTTCTCCCATTCTGAAGGCTGTTTTTTCACCTTGCTTATAGTTTCCTTTGTGGTGCAGAAGCTTTTAAGTTTAATTAGGTCCTGTTTGTTTATTTTTGCTTTTATTTCCAATATTCTGGGAGGTGGGTCATAGAGGATCCTTCTGTGATGTATGTCGGAGAGTGTTTTGCCTATGTTCTCCTCTAGGAGTTTTATAGTTTCTGGTCTTACGTTTAGATCTTTAATCCATTTTGAGTTTATTTTTGTGTATGGTGTTAGAAAGTGGTCTAGTTTCATTCTTTTACAAGTGGTTGACCAGTTTTCCCAGCACCACTTGTTAAAGAGATTGTCTTTAATCCATTGTATATTCTTGCCTCCTTTGTCAAAGATAAGGTGTCCATATGTGCGTGGATTTATCTCTGGGCTTTCTATTTTGTTCCATTGATCTATATTTCTGTCTTTGTGCCAGTACCATACTGTCTTGATGACTATGGCTTTGTAGTAGAGCCTGAAGTACAACAGCCTGAAGGCAGGTTGATTCCTCCAGTTCCATTCTTCTTTCTCAAGATTGCTTTGGCTATTCGATGTTTTTTGTATTTGCATACAAATTGTGAAATTATTTGTTCTAGCTCTGTGAAGAATACTGTTGGTAGCTTGATAGGGATTGCATTGAATCTATAAATTGCTTTGGGTAGTATACTCATTTTCACTATATTGATTCTTCCAATCCATGAACATGGTATATTTCTCCATCTATTAGTGTCCTCTTTGATTTCTTTCACCAGTGTTTTATAGTTTTCTATATATAGGTCTTTAGTTTCTTTAGGTAGATATATTCCTAAGTATTTTATTCTTTTCATTGCAATGGTGAATGGAATTGTTTCCTTAATTTCTCTTTCTGTTTTCTCATTATTAGTGTATAGGAATGCAAGGGATTTCTGTGTGTTGATTTTATATCCTGCAACTTTACTATAATCATTGATTAGTTCTAGTAATTTTCTGGTGGAGTCTTTAGGGTTTTCTATGCTTTTTAATATGCTATCTAGGTTGGTCATAACTCTCCTTCCAAGGAGTAAGCATCTTTTAATTTCATGGCTGCAGTTACCATCTGCACTGATTTTGGAGCCCAAAAAAATAAAGTCTGACACTGTTTCCCCATCTATTTCCCATGAAGTGATGGGACCAGACGCCATGATCTTCGTTTTCTGAACATTGAGCTTTAAGCCAACTTTTTCACTCTCCACTTTCACTTTCATCAAGAGGCTTTTTAGTTCCTCTTCACTTTCTGCCATAAGGGTGGTGTCATCTGCATATCTGAGGTGATTGATATTTCTCCTGGCAATCTTGACTCCAGCTTGTGCTTCTTCCAGCCCAGCGTTTCTCATGATGTACTCTGCATATAAGTTAAATAAGCAGGGTGACAGTATACAGCCTTGATGTACTCCTTTTCCTATTTGGAACCAGTCTGTTGTTTCATGTCCAGTTCTAACTTTTGCTTCCTGACCTGCATATATTTTTGTCTACAGAGACTATAAGTCTAAGATCTAAAAGGATCTAAGACTACCAGAAAAAAATTGTGCATTAAGCAGAAACTGTGGGAATCCTTTCTACACACAGTTAAAATATAAAGCTAATTAAGTGAAATGAGTGTAAATGTTAGAAAATTTTCTTTGAAATTCTCTTTTATAATGCCACCCTTTGGAAGGATGCGGTTGAGGGCAGTAATGATTAGAGTCCAGAATCACTATACAAAATTGTAGAGAAGCTTTCTTTCTATGTCCTTCTGTCCCTCTCTGGTTTATATCTTGCTTCATTAGCTCTTGCTGTCTGATCTAGAAGTTGGCTACTCAGACCTTCTTATTACAGCCCCTCTTCTGTGCCAACCCTCCCAGCAAATGTCCAAGTTGTAGAATGTTCTTCTCTCTTCCATACCAAATCTCCAGACCACTGGCATTCCATTCAGAACGTGTATATTTTGAAATGGCTTATTTATTTATTGGCCAGACCACTCAACGTGCAGGATGCTAGTTCCCTGACCAAGGATTGAACCCTGGTCCCTTCAGTGGAAGTGCAGACCCCCAACCACTGGACCACCAGGGAAATCCCAGAAGATACATATTTTGAAAGAGGATTCCTGGAAGAGCAATGTCTGACCCCTAAATAATGTGTTTCTTTGAGCTTCTGACCTGTTGCTAAAGAAAATATCTTTAAATGGTGGAATTTTCTGATAACTCTACAATAGGGCATATACACTTCAATTAATCTGAACTCATGGAAAAAGATTTTACTTTTTTGAAGGGGGCAAAGCCTTCCTTCCTTCTTATACATAATCTATTGTCAAGTGGATTGAATGCTTTGTTGAAAATAGATATGTGGTTGCCAGTTGGGATAGCTCTCTACCTTTTTTCCCATGCTATGCTATGCTATGCTATGCTATGCTAAGTTGCTTCAGTCGTGTCCGACTCTGTGCAACCCCATAGATGGCAGCCCACCAGGCTCCGCCATCTCTGGGATCCTCCAGGCAAGAATACTGGAGTGGGTTGCCATTTCCTTCTCCAATGCATGAAAGTGAAAAGTGAAAGTGAAGTCGCTCAGTCATGTCTGACTCCTAGCGACCCCATGGACTGCAGCCTACCAGGCTCCTCTGTCCATGGGATTTGCCAGGCAACAGTACTGGAGTGGGGTGCCATTTTTCCCATGAGATGCTTCTTAATTGGGAGGGGAAAAAAATGTTTTTGATTATCAACTCTGGGGAAAGCCACTTCACACATATTGATTGTGAGGAGCAGAAACAGAATTAGTATTTTATGAGCCCTTCCAAAATATTTTCTCTAGATTTCTACTCCATGGAAACAGAGTGTCTTCTCTCTAAGGGAAGAAGGATAAGAAGAGAAAAGAATATGTGACAGCAATTTTCACCTCCATCTTTCCCAGGTTCATCCAAATATGGGTTTTCTAGTTGATAGATTACAGAATTAGGCTCATTGTAATTAAAAATAAAGACAGGTTAATCCACAATATTCTTATTGTGTGCTTGGCACATCGTTGGTATTCAACATCTATTTGTTGAATGAATGAGTTGCTGGGTAGTAATCAGGCCTTAGAGTTCACTGAATATATTAAAGGACTTTTCATTTATGTTTTTTCAATATTTGAACACCACTGTCCCTCATAGCTCAGGCGGTAAAGAATCCGCCTGCAATGCAGGAGACCAGGTTTGACTCCAGGGTGGGAAAGATCCCCTGGAGAAGGGAATAGCAACTCACTCCAGTATTCTTGCCTGGGGAATCCTATGGACAGAGGAGCCTGGTGGGCTACAGTCGATGGGGTCACAAAAGTCAGACATGACTAAACCATACCACTAATATTTGAACATTTAGAAATATCAAGTATATATAGATCTTATCTTCTGTGATTTAAAATGGTATCTGAACCATCATATATGCTATTGTCTGGATGCATTTGTCACAATTTTCTTTAAAATTCACTAGCTATAGAAGCCACCATGCCTTTCTTTTACAGAAGTATATGCATCACCAAAAATATTTTTTACAACATGGTAGAATTCTGAGTAAATTATCAAGAGAGGATCTACTATCTTTGTAAAATGTGGAGTTGTATTTGTACATTTAAAAATAAACACCTACCACTTAAGAAACCTTTACCTTTGATTTATGCAGAATACCCTCTTGTATACACATACCATCGCATTCTGCAGTGCAGCATTTTCTCAAGTTCTGCCTTTCAAGTCCTGGTTGACTGACGTTATGATATGGCGTGGTGAGACGGGAATAGAGGTCAATCAGCGGAGAGCAGTGTAGTAGAGACAGGACAAAGAGTAAGTTAGTGGATCATGGCTAATGTCAGAATTCCAGAAATGCCTGGGATGCCGGGAGCATTCCTGCTGGAGGTTGAAATAACATAAGAGAGCAGCCCCAGCTCTGGCGGTTCCTACCTCATCTATTCTATACTGGAAACCACTGTAAAAATGGTCCAGAGCCTCACTTGAGCCCTGACCTACTCTTAAATCCAAAGAAACCAATAACAGTTTTCCTTACAATCCCCAATGCCAATATGTCTGAAAAAATATGTTGTGAAGGGAAAAGGAGGAGGAAAAAAAAAAGCTTTCATGAGCATAACTTATCTTTGACTGTCACAAAATCAATAGGCTTTACAGAGCCAAGGAAATTCAATAGCTCGGCATTCATAATAAAGATTGGTTTGGGTGATTTGTCTCTCTCTAATAAGGCAGGCTTTGGGCCCCAGCTCCCATTCCTTTAAAACTCAAAGGGGGTGGGGATTTTTCCATCACCGCCAAGTGCTCTTGCTTGTCTATTGTCAGGACTTTACAATGGTACTGCTTGTCTGGCCAAGCCTTGCTTCACCCAGGAGAACAGACCTCACATTGGGGCGTGGAGTAACAGACGCCCAGCTTTATCCCAGCATTCAGCCTCCTTCAGCCAGCCTGACAGCCTTTTCATGCATCATGGATTCATCTGTTTCAATGAAAAACCCGAGCAAAGCTGCAAGTATTTGTTGTTTTTTTTTTTCCTGGAGACCACTTTATAGAATGTATCCAGATATTCACTTTGGAAACTAGGCCTGTTGCAAAAACATGTGGGGGGAAAAAAAATTGACTGCCCTGACCTGACCCAGCTCTCATCAGAAGAAGCTTGTGGCCAGCACACACCAACATGTCCAGTCAAGTGGAGAGATGAGGACAAGACAGAAGGAAGAGGCTGGCTGTACTCAGTAGAACATCACACCTGAGGCTTGTCAACTCAGTGGCTAACCAGCACTCAACACAGGTCCTTGAATGTGGCAAGGAATCAATAGATGTCAACTGAATTGAGGTAAATGTCTAATGTATATTGAACTCCTAACATGTGCCAGTAGTCACTTCATCTCCTGTGCATTAGTCCTAATCTTCATAACATGCCTAAAAATAGATACGTCGATATTCTTGTTTGACAAAGAAAGAACAATGAGATTAAAGAAGGTAAAAAATAAATAAATAAATAAAAACATGCCCCAAATCACACAGATAGTCAGTGATACAAATAGGAACCTATCTGACTCAGAGGCTAGCTCTGTTGCCATGCCAAGAAATGAGCAAGCAAAACCCATTGCTTGTGAGTTGTGAGCACCAGTGTTCTCCTTCTCAAATTTAAGCCTAGAAAACTTTATTGGAATTTAAAGACTGGGTTTTTGTCTTGCCACTGCAATTTACTCACTCCTTTTGTTGGATACACAAGAAGAAGCATATACATCCACTTTCTATTAATAAATCCCAGATAGATAGTCTAGAAATGTTAGGCTGGCAGCAGTAGTGGAGGCAAAGCCCTGTCTGGTGACAGAGAGAAGGGCTGATTGACAGAACAAAGGGTGGACTGACCAGGACCATTTGGGGGCAGCTGTCTTTTCTTCCAAAGCTGCTGTAATGGACCCTCCTGGAACAGCAGATGAACACCAATCAATCAACCAATAAGAACCTATAGCTGCTTACCCTGTGTTCACCCTTGATGAGTCTGTG
Source organism: Bos javanicus (assembly GCF_032452875.1). Lineage (NCBI taxonomy): Eukaryota > Metazoa > Chordata > Mammalia > Artiodactyla > Bovidae > Bos > Bos javanicus. The sequence goes on along the minus strand of NC_083869.1, from coordinate 45,838,127 downwards.
AGCCATCTGCAGTGTGGACCAGAAAACTGGAGGCTGGGCCCACAATTGGGAAATAAGGTGACAGGAGCCTGGTTAAGTGTGACTGCAAAGGGAACACTGAAGAGGTCAGCATTGTAGAGCCGCTGCTCCCCACTGCCCTTCCTGGGCAGGAGCCCCCGTCCTGACTTCTCCCAGCTGTGTTCACAGAATGAGTCTGGCTCAGAACTGCTGAGCTGGAGGGAGACTGGCTGTCTTTCCCAGGATGAGCAGCTGGCAGATAAGCCAAGGAGAGGTTTAAGGGAGAAGAGGAAACCAATGCACTGAATCTTGGAAACAGCTATTAGTTACACAAATGTGTCAAGTGAGAGAGCATGGAGCCATCAAATACCAGAGTCAACCTGCTCCCTAACATGTTTCAAAGCTTCAGGGTTTCAATGTAGACATAAAGGAGCAAGAATAAAGGCTCATGTTTGTTAAGACCATCAATGCCTTTATTTGTTGAACGTGTTAGGTCTGAGTTTACCAGGAGTGACCAAAAAGTAATATTAAATTGGCTTGGGAATTCTCTGGCAGTCCAATGGTTAGGACTCTACACTCTCACTGCCAAGGGCCAGGGTTCAATCCCTGGTTGGGGAACTAAGGTCCCACAAACCAAAAAAATATTTGGAACGACTTTTCTGGTCCAGTGGCTAAGACCCTGTGCTCCCAATGCAGGAGGTCTGGATTTGATCCCTGGTCAGGAAACTAGACCCCAACTGAAAGATCCCATGTGCCTCAGTAAAGAGTGAATATCCTATGTGCTACAATTAAGACCCAAAGCAGCCAAAATTAATTAATTAATTGTTTAAAATTGGTTTAAGTAAGGTAGAAATCAGAGAAGGCAATGGCAACCCACTCCAGTACTCTTGCCTGGGAAGTCCCATGGACAGAGGAGCCTGGTAGGCTGCAGTCCATGGGGTCATGAACAGTTGGACATGACTGAGCAGCTTCACTTTCACTTTTCACTTTCATGCATTGGAGAAGGAAATGGCGACCCACTCCAGTGTTCTTGCCTGAAGACGGGGGAGCCTGGTGGGCTGCTATCTATGGGGTCGCACAGAGTCGGACACGACTGATGTGACTTAGCAGCAGCAGCAGGTAGAAATATATTTCTGTGATACATGCATGTGTGAAAATGCATGCGCTCGCACACATACACACACATGCACACAGAGCCTGAAGATGGTGGGCTAGGGCTGATAGGTCGCTATCAGAACCCAGACTCCTCCTTTCATGCTGTTTCCCATCTCATCTTTAGCTTGTGACATTTACCTAAAGGCCCAAGATAAAAACTCAGACTCGAAGCAGCATCTCTGAATTCCAGCCAGCACTGTGGAGTAAGGAGCAAACATACATAACCACTGTTTCTTTCAGTGAACTGCTCAAAAGTCTGAATATGCCATTTCTTTTCTTTTTTTTTTTTATTTTATTTTTAATCTTTACAATATTGTATTGGTTTTGACAAATATCAAAATGAATCCGCCACAGGTATACATGTGTTCCCCATCCTGAAGCCTCCTCCCTCCTCCCTCCCCATACCATCCCTCTGGGTCATCCCAGTACGCCAGCCCCAAGCATCCAGTATTGTGCCTCGAACCTGGACTGGCGACTCATTCCATATATGATATTATACGTATTTCAATGCCATTCTCCCAAATCATCCCACCCTCTCCCTCTCCCACAGAGTCCAAAAGACTGTTCTATACATCAGTGTCTCTTGAACATGCCATTTCTTATATTTCACTGGCCAAAATCTATGGCTTGATCTAGCTGTGAGGGAGATAGTTGGCCAGGTTACCAGCTACAAGGTGTCTGTTCTGTGATTAGGGGAGAAAGGGGAGATGGATATTAGGAGTCAATTTGCAGTATCTGTCATGGAGGCATAATTAAAAATGTTACAACTTCTTCACCACAACCCCTAGAAGAGGCCAGCAGAGGTCAATGACTCCTTCCCATCCTATCTAGTTGTGTGATGTTCAAACTAGAGATAAGCATCATCAGGTCACATATAGACGCACTGCCATCCCACCAAATGAACTTCCTTCGGAAGGCAATGAAACAAAACTTACAAGGAAAGTAGAAGGAGGACTTCTCTGGTGGTACAGTGGAGAGGAATCCACTTACCAATGCAAGGGATATAGGTTCAATCCCTGGTCAGGGAAGATTTTACTTGCCTTGGAGCAACAAAGCCCATGTGCTACAACCACTGAGCCTGTGCTCTGCAGCCGGGGACCCGCAACTGCTGAGCCTTCAGTGCTGTGATGACTGAAGCCCACATGCCTAGAACCTGTGCTCTGCAACAAAATGAGAAAGCCTGAGAGTAACTACAAAAGTTTAGTGCAACACCCCCCCAAACTGATTTATTAATTAATATATTTTTTTTTTTTAAAGTAGAAGGAGGAGGGAGGGAAAAGAAGAAAGCTCAAAAAGAATGAGTCCAAAGAGAGGAGAACTAACAAAACTTGGCAATAGATTGAATTTGGGAATTTTAGTACTACAAGTAATCTGCCATGAATTCACAAAGTTCCCTGAATATCAACCAATCCTTGGTGTCTCTCTAAAATGCACACACACAACTAGTCACTCACATTCTTTCATGCCCACAGCTAAAATCCATTGTCATGCTGATGATGCTATGAGTGTGTATCTGGGACTTGGTCACTGTGAACCCTTGTTTGCTAAGTGCTGTCATTTCATAAAGATGATTTACATAAGGACAACTTTCTTAGTTCTGTTTTACTCCTTCAGGATCAACAACAACTGGAAACATATAAAACATATATTATCTGTGACTTCCTTTGAGAGTGCAAAACACATATTCGATATAGAGGAAGAAGTGTTTCCCACCTCTCTCTATTGCTGAAGGTAGTGGATGGCGAAAAAATGATTAGATTCTTGCTTAAAAAGAAGCTTTTGGGATTTGGGATTTTGTGACAGCCCTTTCCCATATAATGTGAACCATATAATCAGGCTGCCAGTGCATTTGTTGCTACACGAAGGAAGAATGTATTTTTTCCAGATAAGCCAATGTATAAGTTAGTAATAGATAAATATGATTCAAAACATTAAATGGAGGGACTTCCTTGGTGGTCTCTTGGGTAAGACTCTGATCTCCCAATGCAGGGGGCCTGGGTTTGATCCATGGTCAGAGAACTAGATCCCACATGCACAGCGAAGACCCAGCACAGCTAACATAAATACATAAATTAAAAAAAAAAAAAAAAACTTTTATTAAATGGAAACCTCAGAAAACTGGATTGTGTTATAAAGCAAAGTTGATGAGAAAGCTCAGTATCTTTGAAAGTGAAAGTGAAAGAAGTCGCTCAGTCGTGTCCGACTCTGCCACCCCATGGACTGTAGCCCACCAGTCTCCTCTGTCCATGGGATATTCCAGGCAAAAGTACTGGAGTGGGTTGCCGTTTCCTTCTCCAGGAGATCTTCCTGACCCAGGGATTGAACCTGGGTCTCCTGCATTGTAGGCAGACTCTTTACCGTCTGAGCCACCAGGAAGTCCCCACTATCTTTGAGGAAAGAGTAAATTTAATTGTTTTAATCACAAATGTTGATGAATTTAGGGTTCATAATGATGAATTATAGGTTCATTACCTATATTGGAAATAAATACTGAATCTTAGAGCACTAATTTTAAAATTACCAAAGTGAGAGAAATAAGAGATGTAGTAATATTCACCAAGTATTCAATCTGCTTCTCTACTAGTCTCAATTTTACCTAATCAAATATGAACGGATGTGGTTCATTAAACTCCTAGTCTGAGGCATGGTCAATTTTCTAATTTTTCCCTCTTCCCCTATCATCAGGACTAAAGAGGTCCCATGTTTCAGATTCAAGAGCTACAACGTGGTGCAGCCTCTATCTACCTGGTGTGCTTAGGAACGCCAACAGAGCTCTAACTGACCAATGTGAACCACACAGCATGAATGATAAGTAAACTTCTGTGTCAATAAACTTAATAAACTTAAATAAACTTAAGCGTCTACGATGGGATTACTTATTACCGTAGCACAATTTAACTAATTCTGACTAAACCAAGGAGTAAGTGATTAAATATCAGAAAGAACCCAACTCTGAAATTAACAATGAAACAAAGACAAACACCTCAAAATCTCAGGCTCTCAACAGCTCTCTAAGCAGGAATTTTGCTCTAATTAGGGAAGATTGTTACTAAAATATTCCATCTAGCCCGAATACCACCTTTGTTTTATCTAAACTACCAAAAATGATTCTGAATTCAGCAACTCTGGGTTATTTGTTGGTCAAACAAGTCTAGAGAATGGTTTTTGTTTATTTGTTTTCACTGAGCTATTTTACCACTGAGTTGAATACAATTTCAATGTGTATAACCTCCCCTCCCAGTGTCTGACTTGTAAGTATCTGGTAGTCAGGAGAGTCAAACTCCTCAGGCCAAATCTTTGATAGAGGAAATTGCCATGGGTTGAGAAGAATATATTTCATAGATTTTGCCAAACTGCAAAATGCATGGTGAGCATGTGTTGGAAAACCCTCAATTAGGCCCCAAACTACAAGAATGTTAACAAGAACAAATTCAGGACTAAGAGTGATATAGAACCAGCTGCCTGAAATAATGAGCTGATTCGACTTGTGTCAAATTCCTGAGAGAAGAGCTTCTACAGAGGTTAGCCCCAGGCACCCAGGTGTCACCTTCAGTACCCAAGGGGGAGTTCTAATTTCCTCTGCTTCTCTGAGCCCAAGGACTTGAAACTACCAGTTGGTGAAAAGCAACATTTACTGAACAGCTACAGCATGCTAATTACTACACTATATAATTTCTAAAGTAAATTTCCATTTTACAGATAAGGCAACTGAGGCTAAGGGTAGTTAAGTCACCAAGAGCCAGGGTCAGGCTGCAACATAGATCCAGGTCTTTCCATCATCCCACGTGATAACATTAATCAGCATATAAATGAGACCACATAGCTATATTCATCCTGGTGGAAATCATTCTAGTGAAGGGATATAATAAAAACCGATGCTCATTTTTTAAACCAAGATATATATCAGTGTATATGCATGCATAATGTCACAGATTCAACATGCACAATGTGCCAATTTTGGTGAAATTCTACCTATCTAAATATAATTAATTTTTTATTAAAATCATTAGAAAGTGTGATATTCCTCATATACAAATTTTCTTAATGTCCAGAGCTTACTTTCAGGGTCACATGTTTAAATATTTTACCAATATTTTCAGAAAGTTTATTTCTGGCTTTTTTTCCCCTCCAAGTTTATTGATATATAAATGACATATAATGTTGTGTAAGTGTATGAAATCCTACCTTGGAATGAAAAAAGCAGTAAGGCAGCTCCAGGAGACAAGATTTAGCATATTAGGGATTTCGCTAGAGGTTCAGCAGTTAAGACTTTGCCTTCCAGTGGAGAGGGAGTTAAGATCCTACATACCTCATGACCAAAAACCAAAACATAAAACAAAAGCACATTGTAACCACTTCAATAAAGAGTTTACTTTAAAAATTGTCCACACCAAAAAAAAACTTAAAAAATAGAAGATTTAGCATATTAAATCCACATTATGCAACCAATAAGATGGAGGATACAAGAGGAAGAATGTTGAAAGTTATAATTAAAAATAACATTGACACCTTGCTGGTGAAGACCTCACACAGTTGAAAGCATTTCTTTTCTGCTTTCCATGCAGATTTCACTCCTGAAAAATACATATTAAAAATTTGTTTAGATTTTTGCCTTTATTTTAATATATGTAAGAAAAGAGCAGACAGGAAACCTAAGACACAGTACTTTCATCTCATTTTTTAAAATTAGGATTTGGAAACAACAGTTTTGTTTTCCTATAAGCACATTCCTGATAAAGAATCTTTTTGGCCATTGCAAATTATCTTTGGATTATTTTATTTATTTAGTGGATAGATTTATTTCTATTGCATGTGAACAATATTTATCTCATTTTTACTTAGACTCTTACATTATGCAAATAGGGAGAGTCGTTGGCCTTTTAGTGAGGATCTAGGGGTAGAAACAGGCTGAAGGAATTGAAGCAGGGAGGACCACAATCTTTCTCCTAGCTCTTTACCTCTGCTAACTGATTGAGTGCTTTAGACAGAGCCAGCTAACATACCATGTCCACATGAGATGCAGGCTTCTCAAGAATTTTTATTCCATCAGCCTTGGCAGGCAAAGGAGAAGGATGGAGGAGGTTTGTTCTTTCTGGCTGAGAGAAGCCTCCTCCATTCACTCCTGATGCAGCCCAAATACTATCATTTCCCATGTATGTTATATCAGAAAGATTTTGGAAAGCATTTCCCCAGAAGATACAACCCTTTGTCTGTTTTTTAAAAAAATTAAACCACTAAAATAAATTTAACATTCTAGATGCAAGTTGATGACATTTCTATGTGAGCAAGTCCAGTTTTACTTTATTTTTATTATTATTATTTTTTTACTTTTTGACCTCATGACAAGGCTCTTAGTTCCCTGACCAGGAATCGAACTCAGGCCCCCTGCAGTGGAAGCATGGAGTCTTAACTGCTGGACTGTGGCGAGTCCCAGGCCCTGTGTTATTTTAAAAATTTTCTTCATCTGTAAAAATACAGACCCTTCCACACCTACTCCATGGGGCAATTGTGAGACATGAAAAGGCAGGATAATTGAAAGAAAGCAACCATTGCCTAAATCATTGTACGAACCAAGATATATTAGCTTTCTTTCTTCTTTCCTCCAAATCCTAATTTGCATCCGTGCTAAAAGTTCACTAAAGTTTAAGCACTTTGGGGTCAGGCACCTTTTCAATTTATCCCAGTTCCTGCAGAGCCCAGAAAAGTATCTGACACATTGAATACTTCTTAAATAAATGACTATTCATTTCCTTGTCTGAGGAGTTTTACATCAACTTTCAAAGTTTCATTTCCTCTAAATTTTGAAATTTAGGCAACCGTGGATGATAATTTTAAGTTTCAACCTCACTGCGATCTTTTTTAACACATTGTTTAATATTATTTCCCATCTCACTGAAATAATTCTCCAGTTTCTCTTGAGGGAATTGCAAAAAATTGCATTCGTGCTCTGGCTCTAAATTCTTCTACAGAATGTGGTTTTGATAAGTAAACAAAGGCTTCAAATGTTTCCTTCTATTATGTGTGTCCTCGAAGTGTTCAGTCTCAAGTTACTTAAGACTGCTCTAAACCTGAAGTAAGAACTTGGTACTTACAAAAAAACACAGAAGTTATTCAAACAAAACTTAGAAGTAAAAATCTGCCAAGAAATTTTTGTTTTTGCTGTTTTGTTATCTTTTTGTTTTGTTTGTTTTATATCTTAAGGGAGCTGGAAAAGTAGTTTCCCACTTATCTAAGAAAGCAAAGATTAACAAGGGAATGGCTATCCACTGCAATTTTCTTGCTCAGAGAATTTCATGGACAGAGGAGTCCATGGGCCCACAAAGACTGAGCGACTGAGCACAGAGCATTTTCCCTATTAACATCTGTAAATTGTTTTCTAACCATTTTGAGGGAACAGCATTTTCTTTGCAAAACTTACACCAAAACTTTTGTTCAAAAGCAAAACAAAGTTGTGGTCTAACCTGCCTTTATTCGGGGAAGAGCAAAACCAAACCAAAAATTCTCTGCCTTCAGCCTTCAGTGTTGCCTTTGAAATGGTTATACAGTAGCTGATTTCTGGTAAGATAGCTTTTGCCCTGAAGAAAACTTCTATTTTAATGTTTACATGTGACCCCAAAAAAGGAGGGAAAGGGAAGAAGAAAGTTATATGCAAAGAGCTTTATTTAGTCTCCAGAATCATAACCCCAAAGTGAGCTGTTCAGTCAGAAGAATAAGAAGGTGTTGTGGGGAGTTTATGCTCTCAGTGTAAAGATCCTCTCATTTCAGTTTATGCCAAGAGGTTAAAATCCACTCACAGCTCCTCTTGGCAAGAAGGAGACTACCAACTACGGCTGCAGTGTAGCTCAGAAAGTGTTGCCGTGTGGCCAACTCAATCCATCTTCATCAGAGGAGAGAGTGTGTGAGGCTCAATGCAGACACTTTGAGAGGTTTTTTCAAAAGTTGAAGCATATCAGAAGAGAACAAACAGGAACTTCCCTGGTGGTCCAGTGGCTAAGACTCCATGGTCCCAATGCAGGGGCCTTGGGTTCAGTCCCTGATTAGGGAACTAGTCCCAAGGGCCTTAACTAAGCCCTGACGCAGTCAAATAAATAAGAAGAAGAGAACAAACAGGTAGCATCGAGTAATTCTCTACTCATGAAACCTGATCAGGCCCACCCTCAGTGTTTGTTCTAACAGCCTTCTAATAGCCTCCTAACCACCCACCTTCCTGCAGCAGCCTCTGCCTCTGTACATGCTCTTGCACACCCACCCTTGAAAACACAAGTGTGGTGGTATCTCTGTCACCAATGTCCCAACGATGAAGTCCCAAACTCTTCTACAACATAAGATAGTCTTCTTAAGCCCCTCCCCACACAACTTAGATACTATTTTCTCCACTGACTACCATCGACTATTATTCCAGCAATATGAGACTCCCCATCAGTCTTTGACTTTGGTGCCCACGTGTTTCCACTTGAAAAACCATTTGTCCTTCTGTATTCCTAGGAGTCAATCATTTCCTTCTTTGTTCTTGTCTTCTCTTTTGTGCATATTTTTATTATTGTATCTATCACAGTGTATCTTTGAGCAAGTCTCTTCTCTACCTCAGATTATCTGCATAAAATAATCATAAGTGAGCACCTCCAGTTTATTCCCATCTCCAGTTGATGGTTGAGGAAATGGAAGCCCACAGACCATAATGAATTTGCTCAAAGCCTCACTGTAAATTGTGAATGCCTTAGGAGCAAGGTCTGGATCTAGTGCTTCTGTTCACCTCCCGTGCCTGGCATACCATTGAAAGCACAGGACCCCTTAACACATATTTATTTGAATGAATAAATGAACAAATGAGGAGCCTGAGGGAGAAGGCGCTGACTCTCCTCAGTTACTGGAAGGTTTCATATAAGCCAGGACTCAGTTGCACAAATATCTGGAATGTGAATGAATGGAGGCAAAATGGCAGTTATAGGAGGACCCCCTGCAGGAGGCCATGGAAACCCACTCCAATATTTTTGCCTGGAGAAGCCCATGGGCAGCAGAGCCTGAGGGGTAGGGGGCTACAGTCCATAGGGTCACACAGAGTTGGACACGACTGAAGCAACTTAGCATGCATGCGTGGCAGTTATAAGCTGGAAGAGTTTAAATAATGTAAATCTGAAACAGCACATTCTTTGTCGTTTGGTGAGCACCAACTCTGTATCAGGCAGGCACTTTGGTGTCTGGGATGTGCCGGTTCTTTGCCATCATGAAGTTTACGTTTGAGCTGAGGGAGACAATAAACATAGCCATAATGGATAACTAAGGCATAGAATATGCTCAGCTGACAGGTGCTGCGGGAAAAGAAAACTAAGACCTGGGTAAGGATGGAGGTGGTCAGTGTGAGATTTAGGTCAGTGCGCCCCTCACTGAAGAGAAAATGTTGAAAAGTGGAGCAAGTACTTGAAGGGGATGAAGGAGTTAGCCAGGTGAGTATGTGCAGGAAGGACAGCCCAGGTGGACAGAACACGCCACTGCTAGTCCTAAAGCAAGAGAGTATCTAGAACACCAAGGAACGACAAGGGGGCACTGTGCCTGGAGTGCTTGTGCTCACGCTCAGCTGCTGTCATGGCTGACTCTTCGCAACTCCATGGACTATAATCCCCCAGGCTCCTTTTTCCATGGAATTCTCCAGGCAAGAATACTGAACTGGGTAGTGATTTCCTCCTCCAGGGGATCTTCCCAAACCAGGGATCGAACCTGTGCCTCCTCCATTGCAGGCAGATTCTTTACCATCTGAGTCACCTGGGAATTATTATATCTGGAACAAGTTTGTCAGATCAAACACAGAATGCCAGGTAAGTCTGAATTTTGAGATCCAGTGATGAAATGTCACCACTATAGATGGCTGTCGGGGTACTGAGGTAGAAGAATATCTATAGTGAAAGAAAATGATAAAAATTGCATTAGTTGTTTAACTGATACTCAAATTTAAGTGAGCATCCTGCATTTTTATTTTTATATAGTAAAAAAAAATTTATTGGAATTTCAAATAATAAGTAAGTATTTTTTTATTTTCTTGGTAATTAATTTACTGTCGATCCTTGTTGGTTATTTTAAATATAGCAGTATATACATGTCAACCCTAAACTCCCAATCTATCCCATCCCTACACCCTTCCCCACTAGGTTCCTTTAGCATTTGTGGCAAAGTTGGTGTGGTGGTGCTGAATTCTCTCAGCATTTGCTTGTCTGTAAGGATTTTGATTTCTCTTTTGAATCTGAACAAGAGACTTGCTGGGTAATCTTGTCTGCAGGTTCTTCCCTTTCAACACTTCAAATATATCATGCCACTCCCTTCTGGCCTGCAGAATTTCTGCAGAGAAATCAGCTGATAACCTCATGGGAATTCCCTTGCGTGTTATGTGTTGCTTTTGCCCATCCTGTACTTTCATTTGCTTGATGTGGCACCTGTCATCTAGGGCAGGGGGAGGGGGGGACAGTCTGTTTTGCATCTCTGCCTCTCTGTGCAGCGAGCTGCTCTTTTCCTTTCATAGCTGTCCACCTCCCCACCACCTGGCAAGGAACTTTAGAGCTTTAGAGCTTAATCCCACAAAGTTAGCAATCAATGGAGTCTGACTCAAATGTATTGTGGTTCCAAGTTAAGAAGCCAGGCAAGACCTGGATGGCTCTATAGGAGTAGGGGCCTTGTGGTCAGGTAGACTCAATGCTTGGGCCTCCCCTGGTGGTTTAGTGGTTGGCAATCTGCCTGACAAGTGGTTGGCAATCTGCCTGACAATGCAGGGGACACAGTTTCGATCCCTGGTCTGGGAAGATCCTACATGCCGTGGGACAGCTAAGCTCGTGCACCACAGCTACTGAAACTGTGCTCTAGGGCCCACGTTCCACAACAAGAGGAGCTACTGAAATGAAAAGCTCTCAGATCGAAACTAGAGAGTAGCCTCCACTTGAAGCAACTAGGGAAAGCTCACGTGCAGCAATTAAGACCCAGCACAGGCAAAAATAAATAAATAGATAAACAAATGAAAAAAAAAGGACTCGATGTTCCAAGAGGATCAGCTTGAGTCAACAAAATACCTTCGGTCATGTTACATAGGATGGCTCCGAAAGGGACAGAGAATGGTGGCTAGGGGAGAAACAGTGCTGTGGTGGTGTCTTAGTCTAATCAGGCTACTGTAACGAAAATACCATCAACTGAGTGGCTTATAAACAACACACATTTATTTCTCACAGTTCTGGAGGCTGGGAAATGTCTGGTGAGGGCCTATTTCCTTATAGACAGCTGTCTTTCCCCCTTCACCTCACAGAGCAGAAAGGGCAAGGGAGCTTCCTCTGGCCTCTTTTATAAGGACTTTAATTCCATTCATTAGAGCCCCATCTTCATGACATATTCACTTCCTCACCTCCCAAAAACATCACATTAAGCACTGAATTTCAACTCACAGATTTTAGGGGGACACAAACATTCCGTCCATAGCAGAGAAGATAGGTGGCTTTCCCAATGGCTCAGCAGGTAAAAAATCCACCTGCAATGCAGGAGACACAGGTGACATGGGCTCGATCCCTGGTGAGGACTGTCTCCTAGAAAAGGAATTGGCAATCCACTCCAGCATTCTTGCCTGAATAATTCTATGGACAGAGAAGCCTGGTGGCTTATAGTCCACGGGGTCGAAAAGAGTTGGACACGACTGAGGGACTAAGAACACAGCACAAACAGGACAGGTGCAGACAGAGGTGTTCACATGTAGATATCCTGACAGATCCATAGCACTAAATATTTCATTAGATTTATTGGAGGACAGAAGCAACAAATAATAAAAAAATTCCCCAAAGTGTGATTCTTCCCAATGTAACTTGGATTTAAAATGTATTGCCCACAGATTTTTGTTTGTTTGTTTTGTTTTAAACTGTTATCTTTCAAATTATCATATTATTAACTAAACTGATACCATTCTTATTGTCTTTGCATACATCAAGCATCTTTAAGGAGAAATGTTCTGTTGATAATGAACGGGTAGAGCTTCCTACAACTCATAATTTCTCACAGTAATCCACCACTAAGATTGTCCACATTTAGCTGATTACAATGTTAACCCTCCTATCATGTCTTCCGTGCTCTTGAGTAAATGTAAATTTCCTAGCATAGAATTGCAACCCAACCTGGATCACAGAAATTGCATTAAAAAAAAAAAAAAGGAAAAATAGTCTTGAAGCGCCTGCACACCTGCAAGTTCTCTCTCTCGCAGAAGCTTTGGATGTACTGCTGACAGTAGTTTCACAGAATTCAAGCAATTTATCACCAGATTTTCCAATACTTTTTGCTGGATAACTGTAATTACGAGGTGTCACCACTATAGCCGGCTGTCGGGGTGCTGAGGTGGGGAAGTGTTTGTGACGAAAATAAATTTACAAGTGAACTTGGGTGAGAGAATGTTTTTCTGGCAGGAGAAGAAGAGGATGTGTGGGTTCTGGTGTTTCGGGTTGTGGGAGTCTGTTTAGCACCACACAATTGAATAGAAGTTGTATCCAGAGGTCACAGCCAAAGTCCATCAGTAACCACACTCTATGGCCAAAAGCCTCCTCTCTGTGTTCTCTGTGGAGCCAGGGCATCTTTACTTCAAACATCATGTATTCCTCCCATGGAGGGATTTCACAAAAGAATAGTCTGGAATAGTTATCAAGTTGCTTGGGACCCTAGCACGTGTGGGCCCTCCATTTGGGGGACCGTACTCAACCACTCAGGTTTTACAGCATCCTTTTTTTTTTTTTTCAGACAAACCAACTTGTTTGTTAATTTGCCTATAAAATAAGCCTTCATATTTCTCTGGAGACCCATTCACTAGCCATACCCAGAGTCATGTTTTTATTTGGAATTGTTGCTAGAATAACATTCAAGGCAGGAGAATCACTGTGGTCCTTTCTCTGTCATAACATATAAACATATGCTGACAGAAGGCAAAGCAAAGAAGAAATACATGTGTTGACTTTGTCAGACTAACTTCCTGACTTTCACAGGCTCTGCTTAATGACCCTACCCATGCCTCAGAGACGTGTTTCTGGAAGATCATGTAAAACTCTATTGTGAGATTTCATAGTGGGCATCACTAATGTCTGACACTCCACATGTCACTGGATGGCTCCAGGCATGTGACAGCAAAAGCTCAAATGGAAATAGTTTTCATCCCCTTTAGTTGCCAAATTCCAACAGCCACTCAGCTCTTTCAAGAGGATGGAGAATTCCCAATCAGCTGCAGCGGAGCACCACACAGCTTGAGATATGAGATCAGTTGGTCCAGACATTGGATCATATCTCAAATACCAGCACCCATTCTTCTTTTATTTGCTTTCAACATGGCTCGTTGGCACACCGTCTGGAGACCAGGCACCATGTGGGTGCTGGGAAAAGATAGCTTTTATAGTCTCACGGTTTGCGAAATAAGTTTTCATCCTTGTCATGTTGATTTTTTTTTAAAACCCTTTGTTTATTTGGCTGTGATATGGGCTCTTCATTGCATCATGAGGTGTATAGGCTCTCTAGCTGTGGCTCACAGACTCAGTAGTTGCAGCACATGGGCTCTCGGGGGCATGTGGAATCTTAGTTCCCCAACCAGGGAATGAACCCGCATCCTCTGAATTACAAGGCAGATTCTTAGCCACTAGACCACCAAGGAATTCCCATCTTTATAGTGTTTTAACAAGCTCCCACGAAGGCTTTCTTCCTGCCCTCTGACCTGTTTGCAGGGAGTTTCTCCTTTCCTAAGGCCCCCAAAGAGCTGACCCACAGGGAGAGAGTGCCGGGTGCCTTGTGCTTGAGTTCTTGCATTCACTAAAGAAACCCAAGGCAGGAGGACGGGGCCTCTTTTCCAGAGTAGTTGTGCTCCCTTTGTCCTCTAGCCAAGGTTCCCTTATAGAGAGAAGGGTGACTGTTGTTCAACTTGTTTGTCCAACCTCCCTCCTCCCCGCCCTTTGCTGTCTGTCAACTCAAACTCCTACCCCGACACACTGGGAGAAAAGCTGTCACCACTGAAAGGCCTCAACTGCCCTGCAGCGCTGAGTCCCTCTGCCAGCTCCCTCAGCCTGGGTACTGGCAGAAGCACCGTGCCTCCATTTCAAGGACAATGAAAGGGGGTGATGAATAGAATTAAGCTCCTTTAGGTTTCCTTTTCAAGTACACTCCACCTCTAAGGCACCCCAAAAAGGCCCCCAGGTTTTTCTCACCTTCTTTTCTAGTAAGAAATGACCTAGAGAGGAAACACTACTGCTCAAATTTAAAAGGCTTCATCACTGGATTTTTCTATGCAAATCAAGAATGCTGATCAGCAGGGGCACAGGGAAATTTCCTCCTTTCATAATATTAATTTATGGAGCACTTGCCCCAGTTTCCTTCCTCTGACTCTGTTTGAACTGCCTTCTACTCACTTAATGAGATGCAGTTTTCATTCTCATTCCAAAGATCTTTGTGAGTTTGGGGGTACCTAACAGAGGAAGTTAGCTTGTCTTAAGGCCACCTTTGAAAGGTGGCAGAAAATGACTGAACCAGGATTTTCCAGTGCTAAGGGTTAAGTGTGTGTGCATTCAGGAGGAGCTTGTGTTAATTTAGAAAGAGGAGCAGGGCTTCCTTGGAGAAGGAAACAGCAACCCACTCCAGGATTCTTGCCTAGAGAATCCTGTGGACAGAGGAGCCTGTTGGGCTGCAATCTATGGGGTCGCACAGAGTTGGACATGACTGAAGCAGCTTAGCATGAGTGCATGCATTGGAGAAGGAAATCGCAACCCACTCCAGTATTCTTGCCTGGAGAATCCCAGGAATGGAGGAGCCTGGTGGGCTGCCATCTGTGAGGTCACACAAAGTCGGACAAGACTGAAGAGATTTAGTAGCAGCAGCAGCAGCAGCAGCAGGGCTTCCTTGGTTGCTCAAGTGGTAAGGAATCTGCCTGCCAACGCAGGAGACATCGGTTCAATCCCTGATCTGAGAAGATTCCACATGCCAAGGCACAACTAAGCCCATGAGCCACAACTACTGAACCTGAGCTCTGGGGTCCGCAACTACTGAACCCACAAGCTGCAAATACTGAAGCCCCTATGCCCTAGAGTCCATGCTCTGCAACAAGAGATGCCGCTGAAATGAGAAGCCTGCGAACTGCAACTAGAGAGTAGCCCATACAACAACAAAGACCTAGTACAGACAAAAATTTAAAAATAAAATTTAAAAAAAAAGGGGGGCAGAAAAGCCTTCCCTATGCATCTACATTTACATTGCAAACTCATTCTCTTTCTGTAGCTTTTGCAGAAGGCTGCAGAGTCTTTCTTCATTCACCTCTTCTCCCTCCTGGAGCAAAGCATGGCTGCTGGGTCCACAGCTATCTGTCATTCAAGTGTCATTCATTTATCTTTTTGGAACAAGACATAGATCACCATTAGCCACAAATTTACACACTCTGTGCAAGAGAGGGAGAAAATTAAAAAAGATGAATCAGGGACGGTGGCTTAAATAACCCAAGCTTAATGACGTGTTAGTGGTATTATGGATCACTCTTTCTGATAGGGTACACCTGGACCATAACTGCTGGCATGGGTTTTTGAACAAATAATTCCATTTAAAAAATATTACTGTACTGGTTTAGTTCTTCTATTATCTTCTAACTTATCGTCTATTTTATTGCTTTGTTCTAGCTATATTTTTTTCAGATTTTTAAAAGTTAATTGGAGTACTGTTGCTATACAACATTGTGTTCACTTCTGCTGTACAGCAAAGTGGATCAGCTATATATATATATATATATATATATACATAGTCCCCTCCTTTTTAGATTTCTTTTCCATTTGGGTCTCCACAGAGCACTGAGCAGAGAACAGTAGGTTCTCATTAGTTATCTATTTTATACACAGGAGTGTAACTACACTTCTTATGTACATGTTACTAAGCATTTTCTGATAACTCTCCATTGTTTATAATGAAAAGTAATATTGAAGAGTAGAGCAGGGAGGAGTCAAAGGGGATTGCTAAAAACATCCCAAGAAACCCCTCATCCTGAGAGTCACCTCCGTAGGCAATGCCCTAACGATGGATGCACTTATTCCCATGTAACTGATGAACTCAAACCCAAGCTCACCTTTCAGAGCCTAGTGAGACATGGTCCTTCTCTGTCAAACTTGGTGTGATTCTCAGATAATGTGTTTGCTCTGCCCCCAAAGTATCCTGTATGACTCTGTTGTGAATACTGCCTTTCACATCTCCCCCCCCAGCCAGACCATCAGCCTCTGAAGAACAGGACTGTGTCTTTCATCTTCTGAGCTGTGATGCTTGGCACGTAGTAGGGAGACAGGAAGCGTCTCCAGTGGATGTTTAAACAGACTTCTCCCCACCTCTTTCTCACCCTTCCATTTTGCCTGAATTTCTGCTAATTGACCCAGAACATTTCCTTTATCCTTATCATGGCCAGTTGAGATAAGGATGCTTACCAAGCCTCTTTGAGAGTTTGGAGTGATATGACTATCACACAGATTGTATGAGTGTGTTGAATGTTTTTCAAAAGCTTACACATATGTTGTAGCACATTTATTATTCTGTCAATTAGATGATCATAAGCTTTTTTCTAATCCAGAAATAGAATCCCAAACTCATATGGTTCTTAAGTAGTTTACACAGTCAATGCTTTGAGACTTCTTTTCCTCATCTGTGAAACGCAGGGATTGAATGGAGTTTCTTCGAAGTCTCTTTCTGGTCTTGAACTGTCCCTGAGGATTAGCCCAATTATGTGGCATGGGTAAAGTTGGGATGGGAAGCAGGAGGGAAATAACAGGCCCACGCAGCCATCATAGACTTCAAGATGCAAAATCTCAGAAGGGTCTATTCTGATTAGTTCTCATGACTGCCAGCTGCGACTTCCGTCAATGGGACGGAACTGAGGGAGAAATTTCCCTCCGTATGAAGTAGGCTGAGAAATGGACTGGGGTGAGGTCAGGGACAGACTCTGAACACTGATAAGCTTCTCTTTTATTAGCTATGAATTGTTTCCTTCTTCCTCTTGCTATCCATTGCAATACATAAAAATACAAATAAAATATTTTTTAAAATAATTTATTTTTTTCCCATTAAATAATATTTGGCAAAATATATTAAACATGTTCTTTCTTGGTATTAGTATTTGGGGGGGTCAATCTTCTAAAAGATACCCAAGAAGAAGCTAAATAATAGTATATAGTCACAGCACACTTTCATATGTTACTGATTCAGTTGTGCAGACTTGTTTGTGACAGTTTTTCAAAATATAACCCTATGCAAAAAAGAAGTTTCAGATCAAAACATTAGCTTATAACATAGATGATTAGAAGGATTATTATACTTACATTTTAAAAATTGTGAATGAGTCTATAAGTGGACATGTGCCAGGTCCAGAAAGAAATATTTTGAAAGATTTCCAGTGACATGACACTTATAAGTAGATATGTTGTAGCTTTTGCTGCTGTTTTTGTTTTATTTTTTCTTTTTTTTTTTAGAGTCAGTAGGCAAAAACATTACATGTCATAGAAGGGATAGTTAAGAGAAGCATAAGTTTCTTTCTCTGTGTGTAATCTTTCATTTTTGCTATACCATTTGCAAGATTTCAGTGTTGCTCTGATGTTTTGATACTCTACTCAGGAAATTTTGGTAATAGGGACAGCTCATTTATTCTGCTGTTCCATGTCTAAATTCTACATGACTAGTTACACAAACATGCAAATTATATTTAAATGAGCTTGACTGGGCAGATTCATGCATATTTGTTGTTGTGACTTTGCCCTTGGTGTGCTATATCTTTTTTTCCTTTTTTTTTTTTTTTTGATAAAACCTGAACAATAGCTGCACGCATGCGATTTTGGACTCAGTAGTAAATTCAATGTCTTTTTTTCAATTTATGATGTTTTAAATTCTAAAGAGTCTTTTAAGGATGAAAATTCACATGTACATCCTATTTTAAAAATAAATAAATCAACATTCTATTGAATAAATGAAACGTGGAGATTATTTTTTTTATTATTATTTTATACTTACGGTTCTTCTGCTTACTATATTCTATCTTTTCATTACTCTTTCCCCTTCTAAGCACTTTATCAACCCCCCCCACCCTGACCCCTCCCCCGCCATACCCCATTCAGTGCTATCAGTACAGTAGCTTCTGTGATGCAGCCTCTAATAAAGTGACAGGGGATGGTGGCTGGCTGTGTTATAGCCAGCTCGCTGGTGGGATCAAGAAGCAAACTTCACCATTCACCTAAAGCTTCACCAGTAGGAGAAAATTGACCTTGGTCTAATTACAAATTAACAGCATTTGTCTTTCTAAAGCAGCAAATATTTTTATCTGTGGTTGTGTGTGTGTGTGTGTGATTTTAAAGTGACTGTCGACTCAAAACTGTCAAAATGAATGCTTTGTTATGCAATTTTTTTCAAAGCGCTAGGAATTGCATTCAGTCTTTAGAATCCTGCTAATGACTTTCCCCCATGTTTGGCTTGTTCCAGGAATACTGGATAAGAAGACAAAGAAGCAGCACCAGGGATGGGAACCCCAGACCAACACAACTTAAGTGAAACTGTCAACCCCCCAGGGAGACATTAATAGTTTATTGGGTATGGAAGATGCATAGCAAAGTGAAAGAAGAAGGCTAATAACCTTTAACATTAAGAAAAGTAACTATTATTGTGACCAGTGTAGCATGAAGCACAAACAGAATACTCTCTGGGCAACAAAAAATAACGTGCAGTCCACTAGAGCAATTAATAAAATGAAAGCGCAGTTTCTTGCAGATGGATATGCAAGGGAATAATGGCGCAGGGCTGCGCTGAGCTGTCATGCATCAGATACTACATCTGTTATGGAAATCAGGGGAAGTGGGGGCCTTTTGTTCATGTGCGAGCCCTCCCAACAGAGATTTGGCTGGAGTAGATTTTCTTGTTATTAAACATGATTTCTAGCTAGTCGAGAGCAGATGCTTCTGCAGCATTTGGAACTAATAACCAACCTTCAAGTGCGTGCCACCCCTTCAAGAGGCTGGTACTGTTGGAGAGACCAATTTCAGCTCAGAGATAATGTGTTCAGTTCAGTTTCTACTTTGCACATGAATGACACGGAGACCAGATGAGCCTTCTGGCCCAGAGTTTGCTGGAGACAGTAAAACAATGACATTGCCCTAAAGAGGACCTGAGCTTTCCAGGTGTGCTTGCGAAGGATGACTCAGAATCAAGATAGCAAGGTCGACTTTAGTTGCAGAGCAGAAAATGGGCATAAAGGGAAAAACGTGCAAACTTGTACAGTATTTGGCAGGCTCAGCCCAGGCCTTTACCTGCCTCTCACATCTGGGCTGTGACTTTTGTTGAATGAAAATGACTAATGGGTGCTGCAGGTCACCATCTAATCAGTAAAGAAAAACACTTTTCTTGATAAACTATTTGAATTTGACTATCTAACATGTTATTTCTGAAATTTTTTCCCTTTATTTTTCTTTGAACACAACATATAAATTTAACAACAGCAACAAATAAGTAGACCAAACATCCCTTCCATCCTAACTCTTGTGTAGATGATCATTTCTAAATAACAAATAGGCATTTGGATCAAAATCTTTGCAATTGCAAAAGAAATTTGAATGTAAGTAAAGAAGGTTCTTTTTTTTTTTTTTTGGTCTGAAACTCAATATTAATATCTGAAAAGTTCTAAAATGTAAAGATGAGGAACACAATTAAGTATAATTTTTACATTTGGTAGGTATTCTTATTAAAACAATAATATAGTCAGAAGTAGGTATGAGTATAGATATAGTCCGATTTCCTTCTATTTTTTATTCCAAGAAGTATCCTGTAGCTAGAATTTGCCTCCTTAGAAACAAGACAGTTGTTCTGGGATGGAACCCATGCTAACCATGACACAGCTTGAAACGGTAGCATATTAGGCATTTCTAAACACGAAAAGCCTAGTCCCTGTTTTGTTTTTATTATTTTGCCCAAATTTAGAGGCTGCATTTTGAACTTTCTTACTCAACCCTTAGTTACACTTCGAAACTCTATTCCTAAATATATGAATTTTGACATCCTCTCCCCAAAGCTTCCCCTGTGAATCTATGTGGCTTGTCTGTTAACAGCTGCCTCAACCTGTTGAGTCCCCATCTACCCCATAGGGTCTCTTATTTCATTCAGACACAATTCAAAGTATAACTAAAAAAAAAACACGTAGACACTGGGTCTGGGTCCAGGCACTGAATTAAACCGGAAGGTTTGATAGATTAAATCTACTCTTAAGAAACGTGCCTGCCAATTCAGAGATAAGCCTTCCAACTTAGGCTTTACGATGTTGCTCCGTAGCTGGGACCTGCAGGCACTAATACCATAACAACAGCAGCAAAGTTTGCAAGCTGCTCTAGTGTATCACGTGCTTTCACAGGGTTGGTGGTATTTGATTTGATCCTTAGTATGATTCAGAGAAGGAAGCCAGTGAATATCATTACCCTCAGTTTCCAAAGAAAGAAACTGAGGGTGAGGTGAGCCAACTGTCTCACTGGGACATAGCTAGAAAGTGGTGCAGATGGGGTTGATTCCTGGAACTCTGACCCAGAAAGGAAGGATCCATTTAAAAGAAACTTAGTTTTTAACTGTTTTATGCCCTATTCCTTTAAAAGCACAATTGATTTCCACCCGCCCCCCAAGATTATAGTTAGAATTTTTGCTAAAATCCAGGACAAATAGGATCGAATTTTTGAAGCTGACACCTTCTTTCCGTAGCTGCTAAATTTCTGTCATGTTGTTCGGCAGGTGTTAGGGATACTGACTATAAGAAGGCTTTTTAAATGAAGTGTCAACCTGGACATCCCAGACACTTGTGATCTATAAAACTAGGGTGGGTATATATTTTTTATGATTATTTTTCACAAGCAGGGTTGTTAACCCTAATGCCCTGGCCCGTTTCCAGATAAAGGATTACAATTTGCCTTGCTAAAAACGTTCCCCGCTGCTTTAATTAGATATGGTATTTTCCCTTCCCTCTTCGGCACAGTCTGCAGCACGCTCTGTCCTGTCAGCCAGCTGCTATCAGTAACTCTAGGAGGATGAAATGATTCTTCTAATATCAAGAGACAAAGCAATAGCCACAAAGCTGGATTTCAAAACAATATATGAACTAAAATGACTGATGGTTAATATTTTAAAATTAAACCATAGAATAAGAAAGAAGCTTTGAAGATTATCCCTTTAAGCTGGGTCAGAGAGAGGCCACATTTCCAGGAAACCAGAGTACCAAATTAATTTAGCCAACTCTGCTTTCAAAAAATCTGTCCAATTCTGGCAAAAAAAAAAAAAAAAAAAAACAGAAAAAGAGAAAGAAAGTCAAACCAATTGCTTCTTGTAAAAGGGTCTACTCAGTTGTTCTGTGCATAGTAAGAAAGTTCAGCAGATTCCTATTAATTTCCATGACAGTAAATAATTTTCACCCCTCTACTAACATCCTAAATTGGATAAGGAAGCATTCAATTTAGCTAAGTGAAAATCATTTAAACCAAGGACCGGGAAAGCAAAGAAAAAAGAAAAGGAATATTCCACACCTTGGAAGTGGATTTGTGAAGAAAAATGAAATATTCATAATGTGTGACTGTAAGACAGTTTTTGTGGGATTATGTGGGGAAGGCTATATCCCATATGGTGTTTCCAGACTGCATCCCAGAGAGCTGCCATAAGGTGAGAGCTGGCTTGACAGAGGCAGCGTCCATCTGCATTTGGAGTTGCTGCCACCAGCCGAGCAGATCTCCGTATCTGGACCTGGCTCCAAAGCTGGACAGTCCACTTCGAGCCCACACAACGACTGTCCTCTGCTTCACAAGTGAGATTGCTGTGTCTGACTCTGTCTCCCAGATAGTGTAAATAACTGTCTCCCCACTACGAAAACCATTCCCATTGTGGGTTGCTTCCTGTGTGCATACATTTCCATGGATTCCTTTTATTCATACTGCTGCTCTACCTCACCGTTCACACGCTTCTTTCTCCCTTTTTTGTTTCACTGACCCATTTTTCTCCCTTTCATTCCTAATGAACCACAAAACTGGAATTTGAAAGAGGCAAGTACCATTCTTCAGGTCCTTAATACACTCATTTAGGAAAAGTCTGAACATTTGCGTAATAAATCTATGGGGTCTCAATGGCAAACATGGCAACATGGTATATTTACAGCATGGCACATGGAGCCCGTCTTGAATGCCTGTGTTCAGAGAGGTTATCAGGCCCAGCAATATAGAGTGGTGGGGACTGTGGAAAACTAAAGGGCTCATTTCCTGTGTAAAAGGGGAAGCTTCTACTTAGCATCACACTTGAACTGTGAAATATAGTAACTAATTAATTTTTTTTGAATTCCCCTAAAGTCAAGCTAAACACAAGTATGTCCACTGGCATAATGCCTTCTCAAGAGAATGGTTAGACTGTTTTACTGATATTAAGTTCAATGAAGCACCAAAGATTTACTGTAGAGCACAGGAAACAATATTTAATATCTTGTAATAACCTATAATGGAAAATAATCTGAAAAAATATAACTGAATCACTTTGATATATAACTGAAATTAACACAAAATTGTAAATCAACTATATTTCAATAAAAAAACTCAAATTCAATGAAAGACTAAACCAGAGAACAGTCTCTATTGTTCAAAGATGAGAGGTTGGTTCTCTAAGTCACCCCATTTATGCAGAATTTCCCATCAGCAGTGGTCCCGTGAAGGGGACAGACACATCATAGGAAGGACAAATCAGATTACTGCCAACTCTAAGGTAGGATTCTAAGACTAGGGACTTTTCCAACTATACCAAAATCCTTTTTTCCTCATTACTGTACTTCATTCATCTCGGAGGTTTTTTAAGTGTCTGGTTAAAGCAGAAGTGTATAAAATGTTCCACATATAAGTGATATCGTATCATATGTGTCTTTCTCTGTTTGACTTACTTCACTCAGTGTGACAATCTCTAGGCCCATCCATGTTGCTGGAAATGGCATTATTTCATTATTTTTTATGACTGAGTAGTATTTCATTGTGTATATGTACCACATCTTCTTTATCCATTCCTCTGTCAATGAACACTTGGAACTGCAGAATAATTAACCAATGCATTTAAAAAATAAAGAATACAAATCAATAAGAATAACTGTGGTTGACTACACCAGGTTGGCTACCAGGAGACCTGATTTCTTTGCTTTTACCAGATATATGTCCTTGGACAAATCATTTAACATGTGTTGAACTTGTATAAAATAAGGTAGTTGAACTATATCAATCTAGTCAAAGGCCTAGGTCAGTCTTACATTAACAGCAGACTCATTTTCTCAAATGAGTTTGCCTATAGAAACCACTAACAGAAAAGATAAAAGTAAAGTAGCTTGTATGAAAAAATTCAAGGCATCTGATGTCCTGTTGCAATTACAGGAAGGGCTCCTCCAAGCCCATTTTGAAGACGCTGGACAAAATTATGTTTACGTTCCTCTCTACGGTTGAAATTCAGATTCTCAGTTTGCAAGAGTACATGCAATTCTACCCACAGTGAAAATAAAATGATTTTTTTGCTCAAAATAAACTTCTTCCACACCTTCATATCAGTATTAACAATCCCCTATTATGTGCCCATTGAATTTAAAAATTGTCCTTGCCTTCAAGAAGCAATGCATTTGTGAAGATGAGGTTTTAATATGAAATGAAAATCCATCATAATAAACCAACTAATAATGATAGACAAACTTTTCATATAGTAATTGCATTAACATAACTTAACTCAGCTTATCCAGTAATAAATGAAGTCAACATTATTTTATGGTCCAAATGACATGGACTCAAACTCCTAGTTCCATAATATCCCTTAATTATTTCTGGGACTCCACAAGGGTTACTTCATTTGTGTTCACAAAATTCTGTCTGCTGGAGTCATTCGCCCTCAGTGAATAATCAACTGCTATAATCTTTCTCTGTGACTTAGTTCCTTCTGCCAGTGTCAATGGTCTTCCAAAGAACTTGTTTGTTATCCTGTTGCTGATTCTTCTCAGGCAACAACCCATCTTGTGGATGCTCCAAAAGTCCCCCCTCTGTGAGCTCAAGCAGCTCCAATTGCTGTGGAAATGAGAGATGCCCCACTCTTCCCAAGAATATGCATGCTCATCTGCCTAGTAGATCTTCCAAGCACTGCCCTGCATTTCTGGAGTCCTGAAATGACTCTTAAGAGCTGGCACTAGGGTTTTTCACTCTTGATTTTGTGATATAAACTCTCAGCTCACCTCTCAGTAATTTAAAATTGCTTTTAAGCAAATTATGCTTTCAGAGAGTAACCCCTAAACTGGAAGGTCACTTCTTTTATTGGCAAAGTTAGAGGTGCTTTTTGAAGATTTTCTTAATGTGTTGTTCAGGATAGGCTAGAATATATGCAGCATATTCAGGATACACAGGAACAACCCCTAAATCTTAATGACTTGAAAATCAAGATTAATTTCTTATTCCTGCTATCTACTAATCATGGGTGAGCTCGAGGTCATCGTGAGTCTTTGATGGACTCTGATTCATGCAGGAGAGGTGACTTGGTGATTTGCTGGGCTCTTCTCTATGTCATTCTATAAGGCAGAGGGAAAAAATTCAGAAAATCACACATTGACTCAATGTGTCTCAACCAGAAGTATCACACATCACTTAACTTCTCTATTCATTGGCCAAAGTCAATCATGTACCCACACCTAGCTTCAAAAGAGCAAGATTCTATCCTACCATATGTCCAAATATTTGATTAAAATTAATGATTACTATTCCCCAAAACAATCTTCCATAAAAGCTAATTAGAATCTCTACCTCTAGAGATAGAAAACCACTTGCAATATTAAAGGCCATATTCTTTGCCCACCTTCTACTTCCCAATATTCCCCAAATCTCCAAAATTAGTATTACCCAGCAACTCAACTTAGGTTTGTTAAAACAGTTCAGAGCATGGAGTAGCTGTTGACATGGAGAAGTTAAGGAAGGTCATGAAAAGAGAAAGACTGTAAATTGGACCTTGAGGGAAAGGATTTAGATTTTTTTTTTAAGGAAATGAAAAAAAACAGTGGAAACAGGAAGAGAAGAGTGGGCCGGGAGACTGTGGGGAGCCATGAATAGGGAGTTTGCTTCACTGTGCTGTACTTTATGTACAATAATGAGACTGGTAGTTTAGAAACAGGTTGTGAAAGGCCATGATAAACAGTTGGGTCTTTGTTCTACAGAAAATAGGGGCCATTCAAGATTTTGAGATGGGGTGAAGATTGCAATGCAAGAAGGTAAATATGTTCTTGGAGAAGCTGATGGATTGGTAGAAGGAAGGCTGATAGAAGAAGATAATTAGTCCACTCTTGCTATCATCAAGGCCTAGACAAGGATGGCGTCAGCAGGAATGGTGGGGGAAAACTGCTAAGGAAAGCTTGGGAGAGGAAGGTTTTAATAGGATTGGCTCTGTGACTACAGGAAAGGAGAAAAAGAGAGTAACCAGGTCCATGCTTACTTATGCCTCTGGTTAACCCTGCCAAGACTGACAGCTCTCTCTCAGTGCACTGGGTGTGTGTCTGTGTGTGTGTCTGGGGGAGAGAGAGAGAGATAGGGAGAGCGCACGAGGGAGGGAGAGGGAGAGAGAACAGTGAGGGGGAACTGATGTCTGTGGATGCCTCAATAAGACTTCTATTTTTCTAGCTGCGTGTATTAAGTTGGCCCTAGGTATTATTAAAAGAGACTCAGTGTCCGATAAATTGGGTAGTATATGATAATGAGTGCCTACTATTTTTAGGATAAATGGCCATTTTGCTCATTGAATAGTATATTGCTGAACTAGTAGGAACATTTTGATTCCAGTGTTTTATCCTTAAAATCCTTCTCTTGGACTTCACAATTCAAATTGCCCTAAAACACAAACTAGATCTGGCTTTTCAGTTAATTGGTGCCAACTTCCTTATGAGTTCAAATCAAGCCTTCGTATATTTTATCTCCCTACTCAGCCCATCTATCAGACTCCCCTTGAAGAATCAGAGTCTGTGACTTAAAGTTTTATCATATTTTGCCTGCGAACATAATTCCAGCAACATAATATTCATATTTGTAAAATTTTCTTTTAGCTTATTCAAGAGGTTTTGCTCATGGCATTTTTCCAACTGACTGATTTAAAGGATCCACAGGGCCAGCTGCAATTTCTCCTAAGGACTCTACATTCTGGACTTTATCCCCAGTTACTGCAGGTATTGCTGTTCATATAGGATTCAAAAATACACATTATATTCCCAGTCCTCTCCTCCTTTCTTCAAGAACTGCCCACAGTCTAAGCTGCCAGCTATAAAACACACCTCAATATTTGCATTTTATACCCCAGGACTTGAGCTGGTTCACAGTGGAAGGAGACAGTTACCAAGTTCCCAAAGGTATTTTTATTCATAACTTTATTAAAACCATCGTTGTGTCCAAGTTAATTATTTATAAGAAAGAAGATAATTTTTAAAGTGGTGTTTTAAAAAATTCCATTTTTTTAACTAAATTGGTTAATACACATCTCTCACTGAAAGTCAACACCAAATCAACTTTTAATCATAATCTGAAGTCCAGTATACTGAAAATGGTATCCTACTGATGTCAGAATGCACTGATCATAAACAGCTTTGAGAGTAAATAGATTATTATTCTCCAGAGTTTGGAGTCATATTTGGTCTGATCCCAGTGACTATAATCCTAACCACCACTCCTGGGCTCTTACTTATAAGATGTCAAAATACCATGCAACTTTAATAAAACAGTGTGGTGCAGCCATAATAATAGAGAAATGCTGCTGTGCTCAGTTGTGTCTGACTCTTTGCGACCCCAAGGACTGTAGCCTGTCAGGCTCCTCTGTCCATGGGATTCTCCAGGCAAGAATACTGGAATGGGTTGCCATTTCCTTCTCCAGGGGATCTTCCAGACCTAGGGATCTAACCCGCACCTCTTGTATTTCCTACATTGGCAAGCAATTCTTTACCACTGTACCACCTGGGAAACCCATAGATAAATAAACCACTGGAATAGAAAATAGATTCCAAAAAGACATGTCTATGAGAGAATTTGGTACATGATGATGGTATGGAAAGGATGAATTATTCAACAACAACACTTTGGGGGAAAAAATAAATTGTGATCTCACTTCAAACAATATACCAAGGTAATTTTTGAATGAATTAAAAAACTAAGTGTAAAAATCAAACCCCTTCACGGATCACAGCCTTGTCATGGCATAGGGGTTTGTATAACTTATTGAAGCTATGAGCCATGCCATGCAGGGCCACCTAAGACGGACAGGTCCTACTGGAGAGTTCTGACAGTGTGGCCCACTGGAGGAAGGAACAGCAACCCACTCCAGTATTCTTGCCTAGAGAACCCCATGGACACTATGAAAAAGCAAAAATACATGACATCTGAAAATAAGCCCCCTAGGTCATCTCTAGAGATCTTTTCAAGAAAATTGGAGATATGAAGGGAATATTTCATGCCAGATGGGCACAATAAAGGACAAAAGTGTTATGGACCTAAGAGAAAAGATTAAGAAGAGGTGGCAAGAATACACAAAAGATCTATACAAAAGAGATCTTAAAGACCCAGATAATCACGATGCTATGGTCACTCACCTAGAGCCAGACATCCTGGAGTGTGGAATTAAGTGGGTCTTAGGTAATACTACTATCAACAAAGCTAGTGGAGGTGATGGAATTCCAGCTGAGCTACTTTAAATTGTGAAAGATGATGCTATTAAAGGGCTGCACTCAATATGTCAGCAGATTTGGAAAACTCAGCAGTGCCACAGGACTAGAAAAAAAAAGGTCAGTTTTCATTCTAATCCCAAAGAAGCGCAAAGCCAAAGAATGTTCAAATTACCATACAATTGTGCTCATTTCATATGTAAGCAAGCTAATGCTCAAAATCCTTCAAGCTAGGCTTCAGCAGTATGTGAACCGAGAAATTCCAGATGTACAAACTAGATTTAGAAAAGGCAGAGGAACTAGAGATCAAATTGCCAAAATTTGCTGGAGCATAGAGAAAGCAAGGGAATTCCAGAAAAACGTCTACTTCTGCTTCATCGACTATACTAAAGCCCTTTGACTGTGTGGGTCACAACAAACTGTGGAAAATTCTTAAAGAGATAGGAATAGCAGACCACCTTAACTATCTCTTGAGAAACCTGTATGCAGGTCAAGAAGCAACAGTTAGAATCAGACACGAAACAATGGACTGGTTCAAAATTAGGAAAGGAGTATGTCAAGGCTGTATATTGTCACCCTGCTTATTCAACTTCTATGCAGAGTACATCATGTGAAATGCCAGACTGAACGAATCACAAGCCAAAATCAAGATTGCCAGGAGAAATACCAACAATCTCAGACATGCAGATGATGACACCTTAAAGGAAAAAAGTGAAGAGGAAGTAAAAAACCTCTTGATGAGGGTGAAAAAGACAGTTAAAAGGCTGGCTTAAAACTCAACATTCAAAAAACTAAGATCATGGCATCCAGTCCCATCACTTCATATCAAATAGAAGGGGGAAAAGTGTTAACAATGACAGATTTTCTTTTCTTGGGCTCCAAAATCACTGCAGATGGTGACTTCAGCAACGAAATTAAAAAATGCTTGCTCCTTGGGAAAAAAGCTATGAAAAATCTAGACAGTGTATTAAAAAGCAGAGACATCATTTTGCCAACAAAGGTCTGTACAGTCAAAGCCATGGTTTTTCCAGTAGTTATGTACAGATGTGAAAGTTGGACCATAAAGAAGGCTGAGCACTGAATTGATCCTTTTGAATTGTGGTGCTGGAGGAGACTGTTGAGAGTCCCTTAGATAGCAAGGAGATCAACCAGTGAATCCTAAAGGAAATCAGCCCTGAATAATCTTTAGAAAGACTGATGCTGAAGCTGAAACTCCAATACTTTCTTTGGCCACCTGATGCGAAGAGCTGACTCATTTGAAAAGACTGATGCTGGGAAAGATTGAGGGCAGGAGGAGAAGGGGACCACAGAGGATGAAATGGCTGGATGGCATCACTGACTCAATGGACATGGGTTTGGGTGGACTCCGGGTGTTGGTGATGGACAGGGAGGCCTGGTGTGCTGCAATTCATGGGGTCGCAAAGAGTCAGACACGACTGAGCGACTGAACTGACTGACTGATGCACACATACATGCACGCAAGGACAGAAGTGGGGCAGGGTAACTCACTGCTAACAGGGGCCTGGTAAGAGAAGAGCTGGTGGGTGAGTAGAACATAATCTCTTTTTCATCTATAGTATATTTTACTCTATTGCCTACTCTTATTTTAAAAATTATCAGAAATTTTGACTACTTTGAAATAAAATAATTCTTCCAAATAAAAATTTGCTATTTCTGTATGTTGATGAAATGAGACAAGAATATCATAAGTTCCTTTCAAAGTCCTAGCTGTATCATTAGGCAAGCTATCTTTTCTCTTCAGATTCGAGCGTCAGCTTCCTAACTTGTCTCTTGCCTGCAGTCCAGTTCCCATTATCCCCTCCTATTAGTCTTCACAGACATGACATGTGGAGAGTAATGTCCCAGCCCCCAGCTGTGTCACCTTGGATGTCACTTCTGCAGATTCCCCTATCTAAATGGTTGTACTGTTTTAAAACATTGTGTGCTTTTTCCCTAATACCACACAGCACGTTTCTTTATTTACTATCTGCTTCACTACTCTGTCCATAAGAAAAGGGACCATCTCTGTGTGGTTCCATACAGAAACTTCATCATCTGGCACATGAAGCATGAAGTAAATAAGTAAATAATAAGGTAATTATTGAATGAATGAATGAATTTCTTGAATAGACAAATACAGATTAAACAAAGGAATGAGTAACTTATTCAAGACAGGAACCACCAGTTACAAAGTATATCCACCACGGGGAAATAGAAACCATAAATATTATTTACACATAGCCAGAGGGGATTTAAATACAGGTACCCAGAGAAGAAGTGGGCAGGAATTGGACACTCTCTCTTGATTTTCTTAGAGTCATTTTGAAAAAGAAGCATTCCAGGAAGCGCTAAGTGATGAAGGTCAGGTTTGTTATTTACAGACCTCCCTGCATTTTCCAGCTGTATTTCAGGTCAGAACTGGCAAGATAACAGGATACCCAGGGGAGCTCTTCTTAATTCTGTAAATGAATGTTCTAAAAGAAACATTGGTGAAAGACACAGCTCTCAGACCCTGGAAGGAGCATAATGTAGGACTGGCCTGAGGGAGGGGAAAAAAAAATCAATAGCTTTAACAGAGAATGAGACCAGTTTCTTTACAGCTAAGGTTGGCAAAGGGGGAAAGCCTCAGGGGCACTGATATTGGCACTGTCTCCATCAATTTCCTCTGGCTCTGCTTGATAACAGATAACCAGCAGGGCTTAGGGATGCAGTGGAGTTGGCTGAGCCAGGCAGGGGTAACCGGGGAAGCCCAGCTGGGCTTGCAAAGAGACTTCCCCCTGCTCAGTTCTCTCGATTCAGCCATTGGAAGCCCACGGGGCATCCACTAGGCGAGAGCTTGACCCCAGGAACATTAATTATATGGCTGAATCGAAATTAGGCCCCCAATCAAGAGCTTTTCCTTCATTAGCCATTGTATTCTAGGCACATAATGAAAAGAAATTAAAAGACTTTAACCATGAAAATCCTACTACTGAGGCTAGATCCTCTCAAATCATGCAAAGAACTAGGCATAGTACTCCTCAGTCCAATTGGTTAATGGTGGACAAACCTTTTAAACCTAAACTTTGTCCTTATCATAGGGGTCTGTGTTCTTTAAGGGAGAGAAAATGGTTTCCCATAACAGTATCCATTAATCAAAATCAATAACCATAAAAGCAATTTTTTTTGAGTGGAGGGAGGAGAAACCATCTGGAAAGAGAAACTTGACTCCTCAGAAAAGAAACGTCCTCAGCCTAGTATCCAAACTAAATAATCCCGTTACCAGAAAAGCAAAGCCCTTTTGTTAAAAAACAAAGCAAACAAACAATGATATCCTCTAACCTTAGCCTATGGTATAGTCTTTCTGTTTGGGTTTCTTTTGGTTTGCTTATTTACTTTTTAATATAGGCATCACTTTAGATTCCAGACTCTCATTCCTAAATTTAATTATGGCATCTTTCTAAAATTACATTTGTTGAGATGGATGCTCTGACCCATCTCTTCTTGGTCTGTCTTTCATAAATATCAAATTTTCATGACCCTGCCTCTCTCATCACTCTATCTTAACTACTTTGCCCCAATTTTGAGTTTAATGTGCAAATGACATTTATTGGTCATTTACTTAGAGATTTTAGTATTTATTTAGTATATGCTTTGGCCACCTCATGCGAAGAGTTGACTCATTGGAAAAGACCCTGATGCTGGGAGGGATTGGGGGCAGGAGGAGAAGGGGACGACAGAGGATGAGATGGCTGGATGGCATCACTGACTCGATGGATGTGAGTCTGAGTGAACTCCGGGAGTTGGTGATGGACAGGGAGGCCTGGCATGCTGTGATTCATGGGGTCGCAAAGAGTCAGACATGACTGAGCGACTGACTTGATCTGATCTGATAGGCAATCTACAATTACAGAAAGTTAACTTAGAGGATGAACTAGAGAAAGTTAACTTTCTAACCTTTTCTTATAGGCTTTTAGTATTTTGATTTAAAATGAGAGTAAATAAGATTACCTTGATATGAGAGGAGAAATGTTCTTTTTTTCATTTTCTAGCACATAAGAGGAAATGTAAGACCTAATTAAGAATCAGAAGTCTCTAATTTTACTCTTTATATAGCAAACATTATTACTATTCATGCACCTTCAGTGCAGCCTCTGAAGTGTAGCCTCAGCATGCCTATCATGTTCTTCTGATTTTTTGTGGTCACCTGGAGATGATGAAGTAAAACTTGGAGGAAGCCAACCTGTTTCCTCAGCCTGTGTTCCCTGCTGATGGCAAGGGAGTTTGAGGTCTACCTGTGTTAAAGGAAAGAGTTTCAAAAATTATTTAACTAACTTCAGTCATTTCTCTCTTGATCTCTCATAACTAAAAACCACATACTAGCATTTTTCAAATGCAGAACATAAGCTCCTACTAAGAGGCAGGATAGTGCAGATCTGAAGCTGCTTGAGAATTAAATAGGTTTGAGTTCAAATACCAACATCACAATACATTAGATATGTAAATTCGCACAAATACATAAATGGAAAAAAACACATACATATAATTATACACGCTTGCTTGCTGAGTCATGTCCAACTCTGTGATCCCATGGACTGTAGCCCACCAGGCTCCTCTGACCATGGAACTTTCCAGGTAAGAATACTGAAATGGGTTGCAATTTTTACTCCGGGGGATCTTTTGGACCCAGGGATCTAAGCTGCATCTCCTGTATTGGGAGGCGGATTCTTTACCACTGAGCCACCTGGGAAGCCCATATGCATATATATATATATATATATACTGTCTAAAGTCAGTGGTTGCTATAAATCATTGCTAGTAGCAGTTATATTCCCTCTATACACTATTCCCTCTATGCACACTATATGGATCGAATGTGTAGATGTATTTCCCTTTGAGATTCAGTGTCCCCACCTGAATCCTGACTTAAAGAGTTGGAATAATGTATGTAAAGCACTTGGCACCTAGTAGATGTTCATTGACTATTATTTTTAATATATTTATTTTTGTTATATGAAAAGTACAATGAAATATAGAAATATAATAAATATTTTCTAATAACAAAAAAACAATTAACTCCTTTCTTTTTCTTATTTGACCAGAGACCAGGTTGGCCAATCTGGACATGGAGTAGAAGCATCAGTATATTTTTTTTTCCTAGGCAATTGTGCTTAAATAGTAATGAGTAGTTTAAATATTTTTTCCTAATGAAATAATCTTGTGACTTTCCATGTTATAAAATTTAGAGAAATTATCCTTCATTCAAGTACTGAAACTGGCAAGAAATTAATCTTAAGAGCAAATCTAGTTTAACTTGCAGCTTCTTGCCATCTCTCTGAGGAGATGCATGGTCAGAAACCTCCAGACTGTCATTTGTTTTTCGTAAATGCTGGCATCATCCATTCAGTAATATGTGTACTTTCATGAAGGAAAAACTGCCTGATTTGCAAGAAATATAAAAAATTTGTTTGAGAGAAGTGATATCCAAACATAATTACCTTGTTGTTTCAAGAATTTATTTTTCCTTTATTACACAATAATAACATATCTGTCAAGGGAAACATTAGAAATACAGATTTTAAAAGTCATTCAATTCTGTGGTCCAAATATAACTGTTATTAATAATGATGAATAACAACCACTGACTTTAATCACTATGTACATATGTATATATGTATCTTTGTTTAAAAAATGATATGTAGTTTGAAACTTAAAAAAATAAAAATTAGGATTCCTTCAATTGCAAATGACAGGATTCTCAATGCCATATGACTTAAAAGAGGGAATTTATTGGAGCTTGTACTGAAAGGCTGAGGAGACATGGATTAACCCACTGTAATCATTTGGCACTATAGACAGCACTTTGACAAGTATGCTGTGAAGGCAAAAGCAGATTCTACTATGTAGTAATAAGGTTTTGTACATGTGCTTAAAAATAAATATCTTTACATCAACACATACGCTTTTATAACAGTAAAAGGACAGGTATTTTATTTTCAGACGCTTTGTTTCTTGATTCATTCAGTCAATTTCCTGTTGAACATGCATAGTAAGATAGTGATTTAAAAGGCAGACTTAAAACCGAGTTGATTTACATTGGGCAAGTTACCTAACCTCAGTCCTCTCATCTATAAAATGAGGATATTGACAGCACACACCTGATAGAGTTATTTCAGATTTGAAGTGAATTAATTCATGTAAATAGTTCAGAGCAATTCCTGACATAGAGTAAGTACTCAGGAAAAGGTGGTGGTATTATTATTATAATTCCTACTATTATTTATTGTCAGAGTGAAGAACATATTCTCTTATGTGAGATAAGAAATTTAGCAGTGTTTCTATTCTTTTTTCCTATTTGTTTATACAAGGTTAGATTTGGAATACATGATAGCATTTTTAGATTTGGAATCCATATCATTATTTTTATGGTATTAATGCTTACCTTCCAATTATTTTACATATTTTGATAATATTTTGACATTTATATTTTGCTTTGTAGCTAAACTTATAGATATGTTGTGGGTGTGTGTGTGTCTAATGCTTTAATTTTGACAACCAGCTCCAGTTTATAACATGATCTCTTAGCTACTCATTTTATTTTTTCTCACATGGTATATATTTAAGAAATGTTTTTAAGAAAGAAACATAGATACTACATTTTATGTGCCTACTCATATCTGTGCATTTCTGATTTCTTTACACATAAAGGAAAATTTGACACAGTATGAAATTCTTGACTTAAAATTGTTTCTTTTGAAAACCTTTCGGGTCTGTTATTATTGTTATTGTTGTAGCTTTGGCATTCTATTATGCACATTGAAACTGGCTTATTTTTCTTTTCTTTGTAGTAAATTTTTTTTCTTTGAACTTTATACGGTTTTATTTTTTTACTTCACCCAAGATACATTTAGGCATAAATCGTTTTCATTATCTAGAGCACGGTGATCCCATTCAATGCAGAGCTTCCTAAGGAAAACTTTCCTTTATGATTTTTTTCGTTGTTTTTCCTATTCCATTTTTTTTTTTTTTAACACACAATTTCACATATGCTGGGCTTCCCTAGTGGCTCAGATGGTAAAGAATTTGCAATGCAGGATACACGGGTTTGATCCCTGGGTCAGGAAGATCCCCTGGAGAAGGGAATGGCTACCCATTCCAGTATTCTTGCCTGGAAAATCCCGTGGACAGAGGAGCCTGGTGGGCTACAGTCCATGGGGTCGTAAAGAGCTGGACACGACTGAGCGACTAAGCACAGCACACACGCTAGTTTTCTGCCCTTCCCCTCTACGTAGTTCACTGGGTTGGATATTTTCCATTTGTCCCACAGATTGTCTCCATCTTTTCCACTATGTTCTATGCTCTGGGAACCTGATCTTTATATTGTATAACTGATTTTCCTGGCCCTCTACCTTTCAGTTGTCACTGGCCAGTGGGAGATATCTTCAGAAGGTCAGGGGGCAGGAAAAGTTGGATATTTATTTCCTGAGCTTGTTGCCTGCTGGGTCAAGGCTGAATCTAGCTCTGATCACAACTTCTGCAGGCCTTCTTTTTCTGCCTTCTCCAGGGTTCATTGCTTGCTGCTCCCTCACCCCTTCTGACCTGGGGGTGGTAACTGGTCCTCATTGTTGCTAGTTGCAGAAGCTTCATCAGTATTTCTTGGTTTCCCTGGTGGCTCAGTTGGTAAATAACCTGCCTGCAATGCAGGAGACCTGGGCTCAATTCCTGTGTTGGGAAGATCCCCTGGAGAAGGAAATGGCTACGCATTCCAGTATTCTGGCCTGGAGAATTCCAAGGACTATATAGTTCATGGAGTCGCAAAGAGCCAGACAGGACTGAGTGGCTTTCACTTTCACTTTCCACTGTACCCAAACCGTTGCTCACAGTTCCTTCTTTAACCCTCAGTCTACTTGATTTTGTACTTAATCATTCCCCACAGGAATGTTTTCTCCTTAGAAAATTTTCTCTAATTTCCCTAATTTTTTTGTCCTCCTCTTCATCTAGGCAGGTTTCTTAGTTTTGTCTATGGATAGCGACTCTTTAATGCTTTCACTGGTGTGGAGGTATTAAGGATAATGAGCTATTACTCTACCATGTTTATATTTAGTACACTTGCATTGATTACTTATTCAGTTTTCTTATAAAGAAGACAGTTTATTTTAGTTATATTTTAAATTAAGTAGTTAGTTTGCTTTTGGCTGTGCTGGGTCTTTGTCGCTGCATTGCAGGCTTTCTCTAGCTACGATGAGCTGCTCTTTTTGAGCACAGTCTCTAGAGTGTGGACTCAGCAGTTACTGCACATCGGCTTAATTGTCCTGCAGCATGAAGGGTCTTCCTGGACCAGGAATCCAACCCATGTCCCCTGCATTGGCTGGCGGATTCTCAACTACTGGGCCACCAGCGAAGTCCCCTTCAGTTTCTTTTATACTTTACTTAGATTTTTTTTTTTTTTTTAATCTCAACCTGTTTTCTTTTTAATTGTCAGTCCTTGCTTAGTAGAATACATATTTTCCCTTGCTATTTTGTTAGGTTGCAGATGTTTACAGACATTTTCCCCTTAGGGCTGCAGACAATCATTTTCAAAGACAAGATCTTATTGTGAATCTTCTTGTTACTATTCCCTTCTCTTTCCAGCAGTCTCCCCCTCCACCCCCACCCCCTACCATGCCTCACAGGCTCCAGTTTTCTTTCTCTACTTCTCCTGGACTGAGGTGTCGCAGTGTAACGAGCCTATACCTCCCCGCTCTTTCTTCTCAGTTATTCCTGGGTTGTACGTAATTTGTATACACATAGAAAGATGC
Organism: Bos javanicus; assembly: GCF_032452875.1. Taxonomy (NCBI): domain Eukaryota; kingdom Metazoa; phylum Chordata; class Mammalia; order Artiodactyla; family Bovidae; genus Bos; species Bos javanicus. The sequence continues at coordinate 45,801,500 of NC_083869.1, read as the reverse complement.
TGACAGGATGGTCGGCCACCGAGACGCACCCAGGGATAGATAGTGATGGTTGCCCAGTTCTTCACTATTACACGTTCTAAGTCTTAAAGTAATGGATGGATATTAGGAGAGTTGTGAATCATTTATGTACTTTTATTAGGTGACCCCTTTTGTGTAAAACAAAACTGTGATATACGAAGCAGTAGCATGTTATCTTAATTAAGAGTATAGATGTTCTTGGTTTTGCTGTCAGCTCCACCGTGTACTAACCTTATGTGAGTCACTTAACTTCTCTGTGTTTCTGTTTCCTTCAACTGAAAAACAGGGAAAATAATAGTAACCAAACTTACAGGATTGTTTTGAAGATTAAGTGATTAGAAAAAGGAAAGTCTGAGAACCAAACCAGGAATACAGTGAATACCATGTAACTGCACTGTTGCTGTGACTTGCACCCTGAGGAGGTTTTCCCTCGGTCTGATTCCTTTATAATTAATGCCAATTATCTAAGATCTTAGCAGTGAGTCATTTGTCGGTTACGGTTTTTGATGTTTTAGGTTTTCAGTTTCTTCTTTGTCTTCCAGATACTCTATGAAACACGCATTGAGCCATTTGAAAGAAATCTTTAGATTTTCTTGGAATGAGCTGGACCACCAATACGTTGTATATGCAACCAATAATTTCTGAACACTGTAGAACTGCTTATACTTAAATGGCTTTCAGAGTAATTTCTAGACTTTTTAGATAGAAGCTGAAAAACCAAGTTTATGAAATTCAACATTACAGTTTGGAACTTTGGAAATGTTTTATCCTAAAAAAGAGAAGTACTGGGTAGGAGGTGTGTACTGTATTGACAGAGGAAGCAACATGCATGAGCCACGTGCACTGTGGTGAACCGTATCTCCAGACAATCTGGAACCAAGCTTCAAATCCTACCCGGATGCTTTCAGTCTAACGCTGCTTAAGGGAATCCCAGACTTTTCAGAGGAAATTACAAAGGCAAAGATTATACTGGCCTTGTAAACACTTGAACAAGGAAGAATTCTTTTCTGCTTTTATCCCCTTCAGTTTGCACCAGCTTATGTAGAATGTTTATTAGGAAAGAAAAATAGATGAAAAATGGGTTCCAACTTCTACTTTTGGTATTATCTATATATTTTTAATTCAATTTTTATTTAGCAGTTTCTAACATTATTTTTGGGCTTTCCTAGTGTCTCAAATGGTAAAGAATCTGCCTGCAATGCTGGAGACCTGGGTTCTATCCCTAGGTCCAGAAGATCTCCTGGAGAAGGGAATGGCTCCCCACTGCAGTATTCTTACCCGGAGAATTCCATGGGATTGCAATGAGTCAGACATGACTGAGTGACTAACACAGTGTTGTTTTTGTGATTAACACAACATACACAATGTTGTTTTTGCTTATAAGAAATTCCAACAAAAACTATTAATTACATAGTTAAAAAAATCCCAGAAGCAATTGGGAGCAATATTAAAATGTCAAACAGCTCCATAAATAATAGTTTGTTCACCAAGGTATTCACATCAGTTCATGTCTGATTTTTTTTTAATCCAACTTTTAAATGTCATGTCCCTTCTATATGTACATATTTGCAATATGAATTGTGATTTAAATTACTGGGAGTTAATAAAAATTGCTGTCAAAAAAACTGTTCAGCTATTCAGTTACCCTTTACTGCAGCAAACTACTGTCTTGCACTATCAGCACAGTCATATTTTAAACAGAGTCAGCAATTTAATGAGTCAGAGAATTGATTGACTGTGAATTACATGGGTCCAAAACAACAGGGATGTAAATTATTTCTATGCTGGCATTTTATTTAAGTTATGTGATAATTATCTCAACTCTAAACAGGCATACTTAGTGTTCTACCAAAACAAATTGGTGATAGAAGAAGTTTAGGAAGGACCAGTATGTTTGTTTTAAATCTGGCGGGTCTATCTAACATGTAGTGAAGCAAAGATGTTGCCATTGTCTAATTATTGTAGTCTAATATGGAGAACCAAACTGAGGAATGTTTTAATTAAGCAGAAAATGAACAAATCTCCACTTGGTTATGGCTGTGCTGATGAAAGCTCAGGGACATCTCTGAGCAGTGTTTTGTTTTTAATGGTGTGCTTCTTGTGTCTTAGCAAAGAATCGACCTCAGTAGGATACCTCAAATGTGGGCATATATGTATATGGTTTCCCTCAAGTAAAAAATATAAATACTGTGCTAAAATTGTGGAAAGGAGAGGACCACACATGTAAATGAAAGAAACTTCAGAGACTAAAATAAAACTAATGGTGTACTTAGAGCTCTTTACATGGCAATATGCCCTTTGATGAAGATGATGGGAGAGTCGGGAACTTTTATGTATGAGACGCTAGAAGGATAATCATGTCTTCAGCAAAAAGGCATGCATAAGCTCTGACATAAGTTTCACCTCCAAATGAGTGGAAGGGCAGGTTTTATGTTCCGGAGTTTACCCATACAGGAAGCAATTGAGTTTCTAAAGATGAAAGCCTGTAAAAGGTCTTGGGAACCAGCCAAAACCAGCTAACATCACTGACAGGATATGATGGATGATAAAAAACTATGTAAAGAATAGAGATATAATCTTTCAGTTGCTTGATTGATTTTCTACAAAGAAAGATTTTAAATATGCTTAAATACATAAATTCTTCAGCATTGTAATATCTAAGAATAAAGATCTGTTTTTAGTGGTACTTATTATTTACCTTCAGAGAGCAATGAGAATGACAGAAATGTAAGCACCTTTAAAGAAAGAGAAAGTGTTAGTCGTTCAGGAATATCTGATTCTTTGTGACCCCATGGACTGTAGCCTGCCAGGCTCTTCTGTCCATGGAATTCTCCAGACAAGAATACTGCAGTGGGTTGCTGTGCCCTTCTCCACGGGGTCTTCCCAACCCAGGGATCAAACCCAGATCTCCTGCATTGTAGGCAGACTCTTTACTGTCTGAGCTACCAGTGAAGCCAAGTATTTTTAAAGTGGTATTTTAAAATAAAAGTGAAGTTTTACCTATGAAGTAGGACTGACTACAGCATTCTGTGTAGGAAATGCAGGCCCGTGTTGTCATTTACACTACTTGCTTATGTATTTCAGTAACAGTGTTGCATAACTTTGCGAAAAACTTAAATTTCAACTTTTTATTTGTTATCGTTTTACAAAATCTTGTTTCTAAAATTCAGTCTCAAGAATTCAAAACACAGATTAAAGTTTCTGATTCATTTTTCTTCTTCTTATGTTTCCTGTGTCTTTGAATCTCCCACCCCCAAAGTTTGCTCTGATGAGACATTCCTTTCTGCCTTCTTCCTGTTTCAAAACTTACCCCTTTTCCTACCCTGTGAAAGCAACCCATTTCTGACTAATTTTTAATTACTAGACTCTGCTAAGGAAACTAAGAAATCAGTTCAACCTAAATCAAATAGATGGTAATAGTTATTTATGTCACTTTTCCAGTGAGAAGTCCCTAACACCTGGCAGCTGGCCCACCATTCACAGTGAGGTCTTGGTGTTGTCCTAATAAACACCAATAATTTCATAGAAGATCAGCATCAGACCAGGTTACTCTGGGACCATGATAGATCTAGGCAAAAGCAAAACTACTCTGTAATAATGTCTGAACATGACGAAATACGAGCATGATCCATGTCACAAAGTATCGACTATCTCCTTGCCCAGATAATATGAATGATTATTGCTTATTTACCAATGACAGATTTAGTATCCCTTTCTTCTTTTTTTTCTACTTAAAACTCATTAAGATATCCAACCATAGAATTAATCCCATATTCTGACAGCACTCAATCCAGAGTGAGTTCTCTCCTCCTTGCCTCCTTCTTCAAGTCACCTAGCAAAAGCTCAGATCTTACAAGTCACTCTTAACACTTTCTTGTTGAGAGGCCCTATACTCTCTCACTGTCGTGAGAAGTATTCCCAATAGTGTTTTCTATAAGTGTATTCTTGGTCTTTTGTGTGGTGAACATCGACACCAGGTAACAACCAAGTTTAATAGCTTACAAAATTCAAACTAGTGACTAAAGGTGAGGTTTTCCCAAAAATGAATGGGTAATGCTGAGATCCTGTTGGTCAGATAAGCTTCCTCCCCTAAATGTAAGATAGCATTGCTTAAGGTTGTATATCCATTTTCATTTATTTAATCATTAATTCATACATTCTTTTGTTAAATAAATATTTGCTGAGTACCTATACTGTATTATATATACATGTATATAGTACATATACTATACTACATACTATATATGCCAGCAAATTTGGAAAACTCAGCAGTGGCCACAGGACTGGAAAAGGTCAGTTTTCATTCCAATCCCAAAGAAAGGCAATGCCAAAGAATGCTCAAACTACCACACAATTGCACTCATCTCACACGCTAGTAAAGTAATGCTCAAAATTCTCCAAGCCAGGCTTCAACAATATGTGAACCGTGAACTTCCAGATGTTCAAGTTGGTTTTAGAAAAGGCAGAGGAACCAGAGATCAAATTGCCAACATCCGATGGATCATTGAAAAAGCAAGAGAGTTCCAGAAAAACATCTATTTCTGCTTTATTGACTATGCCAAAGCCTTGGACTGTGTGGATCACAATAAACTGTGGAAAATTCTGAAAGAGATGGGAATACCAGACCACCTGACCTGCCTCTTGAGAAATTTGTATGCAGGTCAGGAAGCAACAGTTAGAACTGGACATGGAACAACAGACTGGTTCCAAATAGGAAAAGGAGTTCGTCAAGGCTGTATATTGTCACCCTGCTTATTTAACTTATATGCAGAGTACATCATGAGAAACGCTGGGCTGGAAGAAGCACAAGCTGGAATCAAGATTGCCAGGAGAAATATCAATAACCTCAGATATGCAGATGACACCACCCTTATGGCAGAAAGTGAAGAGGAACTAAAAAGCCTCTTGATGAAAGTGTAAGAGGAGAGTGAAAAAGTTGGCTTAAAGCTCAACATTCAGAAAACAAAGATCATGGCATCCAGTCCCATCACTTCATGGAAAATAGATGGGGAAACAGTGGAAACAGTGGCTGACTTTATTTTTCTGGGCTCCAAAATCACTGCAGATGGTGATTACAGCCATGAAATTAAAAGATGCTTACTCTTTGGGAGGAAAGTTATGACCAACCTAGATAGCATATTGAAAAGCAGAGATATTGCCAACTAAGGTCCGTCTAGTCAAGGCTATGGTTTTTCCAGTGGGCATGTATGGATGTAAGAGTTGGACTGTGAAGAAAGCTGAGCACCGAAGAATTGATGCTTTTGAACTGTGGTGTTGGAGAAGACTCTTGAGAGTCCCTTGGACTGCAAGGAGGTCCAACCAGTCCATCCTAAAGGAGATCAGTCCTGGGTGTTCATTGGAAGGACTGATACTAAAACTGAAACTCCAGTACTTTGGCCACCTCATGCGAGGAGTTGACTCACTGGAAAGGACTCTGATGCTGGGAGGGATTAGGGGCAGGAGGAGAAAGGGACAACAGAGGATGAGATGGCTGGATGGCATCACCGACTTGATGGACATGAGTTTGAGTGAACTTCGGGAGTTGGTGATGGACAGGGAGGCCTGGCGTGCTGCGGTTCATGGGGTCTCAAAGAGTCAGACACGACTGAGTGACTGAACTGAACTGAACATATACTATGCCAGGAAAGAAAAATCAGTGACCACTCATCAAACTTACAGGTTAGGTCAGACATTAATTAGATAATTATTTATGAGGGCAAAGAATGAAGAGGATTTTTGTATTATATGCCTGGATGTTTCCTCTGTCATCCTGAAATTAAAACTGCTCTCATGAGACAAATATTCCTATTTGGGGCCATTTATTCAACATCTGCATTGGAGAAGGAAATGGCAACCCACTCCAGTGTTCTTGCCTGGAGAATTCCAGGGACGGGGGAGCCTGGTGGGCTGCCATCTCTGGGGTCGCACAGAGTCAGACACGACTGAAGCGACTTAGCAGCAGCAGCAGCATTCAACATATGGGGAATAAGGGGGTTTCCCAGGTAGCTCAGTGGTAAAGATTCCGCCTGCCAATGCAAGAGACACAGAGACGCAGGTTCAATCCCTGGGTGGGGAAGATCCCTTGGAGCAGGAAATGGCAACCCACTCCAGTGTTCTTGCTGGGATAATCCCATGTACACAAGACCTGGTGGGCTACAGTGCATGGGGTTGCAAAGAGCTGGACATGTCTGAGCAAGTGAGCACACACACCTGAGAAACTGAGCACATATTCATATGGGGAATATACAGATTAGTTTATTCATTACTGTGTTAGAAGATCTAAAAGAAAAAGGCTCTTTTTGCTATTGTAACTTAGATCTTGGAAGTAAATATTAAACATTAGCTATGATTCAAGGTACAATGTTTGAAAGTTTTTTCTGTTGATTGCCTAACCCTAATACCAAGAGTTAAATTCATTTCCCTAAAATAGATAACTACTTTCCACTATGCCAGGTAGCACAAGTGGTAAAGAATCCGCTTGCCCATGCAGGAAACTCAAAGGACTCCCTCAGTTGGGAAGATTCCCTGGAGAAGGAAACAGCAACTCACTCCATTATTTCTTATCTGAAAAATTCTATGGACAGAGGAGCCTGGCCGGCTATAGTCCATGGGATCACAAAGACTCGGTCACGACTGAGCACACATGCTCACACAAAATAGGTAACTAATGAGAACAGATTGTGTAGCAAAAAGAACTCTACTCAATGCTCTGTGGTGACCTAAATAGGAAAGAAATCCAAGGAAGAGGCGATAAATGTATATGTGTGGCTGATTGACTTTGCAGTACAGCAGAAACTAGCACAACATTGTAAAACAACTATAATCCAATAAAAATAAATAAACTTATTTATCTACCAGTGGAAAGCAATGGAACTCTTAACTTCATCAACCTAACAAGGTATAGAGAGGAATGAAAATTAGTCTAGGTTACAGTCATAACCCTATCTAGTGAAATTCTAGACACACAGCTAAAGAACTATTGATAACAATGTATTCTGCTGGGAACAGTGGGAGAAGTTTCCTAGCCAAGAATATGGCATCACCCAAGAGGTCAGACACTAAGCTAAGTATCTGCTAGGTTACATCTCTTAATCTTTATTCATGGATATATTCATTCATTTATTCAAGTGTTCATTCTTCAAGCATCTACTAGTTCCAGAAACTGGGCTAGGTACCTGAGACACGCATTATATAAAGGGTCACAGATGTAAACATAAGATTACAGTGTGATTGTGCTAAAAAGGAGGGAATACATAGTACTATGAAAGTGTCTGAGGGGGAAAGTAAAAGTGACAGATTGGAAGGGTTAAGAAGAGCTTTCCTGGGATGGGGCTAATTATGCTAAGAGCAAAAAGAAGTTAAGATGTTCAACACAAACCTGTGTTATAGGTATTGTAATAATCGTGTCTTAGGAAAGAGAATGACGTCTCAGCTATATCTAGCCATGGAGAAGTGGGTGAGTCAGGACTGGAACCCCCATCTCTGAGATTTTTACAATCCAGCATGTATCCACCACATTGAGCAACTCTGTATATCCTTCCATTAGGATGCTCTTGCTCTGCTAGACATATGTGTACACACCTGCCTTCCCCATTGGACTGTGCCATCCTCGAGGGCAGAAACCATAACTTACATGACACACAGTTCCGGCTACGTGTTACTCTTAAAAGGTTGCTTAGATGATAATCAACATGTTCGATGTAATTTTGTTCATTTAAAAAGACCTTTTTGGCAGAGAAGAAATTTTGGAAAATTTTCGTATGTGCACGCTCAGTCGCTTTTGGACTGCAGCCCACCAGGCCCCTCTATCCACGAGATTCTCGCAGCAAGAATATTAGAGTGGGTTGCTGTGCCCTCCAGGGCATCTTCTTGACCCAGGGATCAAACCCACTTCTCTGGTGTTCCCTGCACTTGCAGATGGATACTTTACCCTGAGCCACCAATCAGTAAAGCCCCTTGGAAATTTAATGAAATTTTAAACAAATATCCAAGGAATTTTGAATTTCTTTCCTCTCAAGTAAAGATATTTACTAAACATCATTCTATTTGAAATTAGGGCTGCCCTTAAAGCTGTATCACTTTAATCAAATAGCCTTTGCAGCCTAAACTATTAGAAGGCTTCCCTCTTTTTTTGATTTACTAGGAAAATCAAGGCCAAAAATAAGGTTTATCTTAAAACAATTTCAGATCTGTGTGATATAGGTCTTGATCCAATTTATTTTCCTTTCTTCATGTTTTTTTCAGTGTATTTACTTGTTATCATGTTTTAAATGCACCTCCTGAGTCACCCCTAATCCTTCTTGGAATATGGCAAGATATTCATGAATAAACAAGTACCATTTTTAAAGGCCTCACAAAGGAAATTAGATTTAGAGAGTGAGCGTCCATGAAACTAGTTCCATTTTTCTTCTGCTATGTTTTATTTTAATTTTAATCTTTGCATCTGGGAAAAATTAAGGAACACTCTTCTAGGAAAAAGAAAACAGAAAAGGGAATCTGGGGTGGGGGGCATGGAGGTGGAGCCATGAGGGGAGTTAAGTGGTGTCTTGATGATGATGTTAATGGTGATGGTGATGAGGAGACTTGGGGGATAATTGTGTGGGTATTTTCTACAGGACCTTTGTACCAAGAGTAAATAATTTTGTCATCTGGCTGTTGATTCACTGCCAAGTACCAAGACTGAATGGGTAAATAAAGGTAATAAAACATGAAGGATATGAGTATTAAGACTGGTAAATGAGCAAAGATGGGGAAAAAAGGCAAAGCTACAGTCCTGGGTGAGTGTGGGTGGAAGAGAAGATGGGCATTTTATATAGCTGGTGTTCTGGAGGACCTGATTTCCTATGTCTTATTTTAGAAAACTAAGAATACATTTATAGATTCCTTATGAAATTAATTTATTTCAAGAGCAGATATCTACAGAACAACCTTTGCGGCTAGGATTTCTACATCTTAAAAGTTCACCTACACTGCAGTCATCACAGAAGCAGCAATCGAATAAGAGCTCAATCTTATTTTCTCCAAAGTACTGTCCTCAGGCACTTTAAATCTTAAACTGATTACCATCAATTTTCAAAATTATCTCTTAGGATAGCTGCCTAACTAGGTCTTCTAAAACTAAATGACATCTAGTGAGGGAAAAAAAAGCAAACTCTGATCTAAGGTTAGTTTTTAAGGCAGATGCTAGGTTTGGTCAAACTCCACTACAACAGGGAGATTTTAAAAGACCGTATGTTGTTAACACAAAGGAATTCTCTCAGAATCACCGAACACAAGAGACACTCCTACCAGTTTACAGAGAAGAGAACCTGAGTTTCGTGGGAATGTTACACCTGGGTTAATTTCACTGTTTAGTTTTATACAGAGATCTACACATCTGAAAAGAAGAAAAGTCAGGACTTTCTTCAGTGTATTTTATATTGCCGTGTGAACAAATATTGATGCTCCAGGAAGATTTGGTTTGACTCTCTAACCAGCCCTAGTAGAACCACTCCCTTAAAGGGGACACGTCAGCTAATGATTTCCACCAAACCAGGTTGTTCATTAGAAGGATCAAGAAGATAGGAGAGAAAACAGTGGGTAAATCAACCCAGGGAAATTCCTCTGCTATTAGTTCAATCAACCATTAAATCAATACTTAGTGAATGTTTATCAAAGATACCAAGGAGAAATTCAGAGAATACTCACAGTTCTTATCCATCAGGCAATATCAGCCAGCACTCTAGTCTTTTAGTGATGGCTTTAATAATTTTAATAACAATTTAAACCCCATGCCAAATGCAACATAAATAACTTATATTTTTGGAAGAAATGTGCTACTCTTTACTCTGGTCATGATGAAGCAATTCAGAATTCTCTTCCATCTTTAATATACTATCTTATCCTATATTACAATATAATTCAATTATTCTAATTCTTATAGAGCATTAAGTGGGTCCACTTTTAACTCCATCCAAGTGTATTTCACTGCTAAAATATATTTCTTGATAAAGAAAGCCCATGTTTTTAGTGTATAATAATTTTTTTCATTGTTTGTTGATCAAATACGGTTCAGATAGTAAAGAATCCACCTGTAATGTCGGAGACCTGGGTTCCATCCTTGGGTTGGGAGGATGTCCTGGAGGAGGGCATGGCAACCCACTCCAGTATTCTTGCCTGGAGAATTCAATGCCTCTTCCTTGGAGCCTGGTGGGCTACCATCCATGGGGTCGCAAAAAGTTGAACACGACTAAGCGACTAAGCATAGCACAGCACATTCATTTTACACTGGATACTGTGGGATATGGCACCTGGGCTCAGGGATCTGACAGCTGAGTGATCTGTATTACATGCATTCACATGACAAAATGAAGTCCTGATGGCTCAGTAGATAAGAATCTGCCTGCAATGCAGGAGACACAGGAGATGAGGGTTCAGTCCCTTGGTTGGGAAGATCCCATTGAGCAGGAAATGGCAACCCACTCCAATATTTTTGCCTGGAAAATTCCATGGGCAGAGGAGCCTGACAGGCTTCAGTCCATGGGGTCACAAGGAGATGACTGAGTGCATCCATACACACAGAAAGGAATTCAGATTTAGAGAACTGTGTTCTCAAGAAACTGGTTCCACTTTTCTTTTTAAAAACTTTTAATGTCTTTAACCATATTAAAAAAAAGAGCCTATAATCTTCACTCAGATTCAGGAGTACACTGGGGCACTGTGAGAATGCCACCAGGATGGTAAGCAATACACAGAAAGAAACACAAGCAGCTACATGAGGTTAAAAGAACAAGAACTATGAGACACTGAGAAAAAAGCAGGAAGGATGAAAAAATTATAGATAAGTGAGCCAGAAAAAAAGTCACTACTGTGTAATTATCTGTTACTCAAGGATGTGGTCCCTGTGGTTTCGGATAGACTTGTTTGAGGCATGTTCGTCTGCAGGGCTGGCGGGGTTATGGGCAGGGATTGGAGGACGAAGAAAGATAAATCTTTTGGAGGAGCAAACACAGAAGAAACTGTACTAGGAAGTCTCCTAGCTCCTAAACATTCCAAAATGTCTCCTGGACTAGCTTGTTAGCAGCTGTAGAAGTTACATATATTTTGAAGAAACCAAAAAAAAAAAAAAAAAAAAAAAATCCTGATAATATTTCCCATGAGGACAATGCAAAATTTTACTAGCAGAGGATATGGCATCACCCCAAAGGCCAGGCATTGAGCTAAGCATGTGCCATTACTTGTCTCTTAATCTTTATTCTTGCATGTACACAGTTGACCCTTGAATACCTCGGGGATTTAGGGTCACATTAGGGGTGCCCATCAGCTCAGTCAAAAGTCCTGAAAAACTTGACAGGTGACCCTCTCATTCTCGCTTCTGGATCCATAGATTCAATCAACTGCAGACCTTGTAGTAATAGTACAAATTTATTGAAAAACAAAACTGCATATAAATGGATCTACATAGTTAAAATCCATGTTGTTCAAGAGTCAACTATTCATTCTTTTAATTATTCATTCAGCAACCTAACTTTATTGAGCATCTATTAGGTTCCAGGTGCTGGACTAGGTAGAACACAAGTTAATCAAAGAATTATATATAAAAAGAATTATAGACAAAAATTTTAAGTTTATAGCTGTGATGAGTGATAAGAAGGAGGGGCCCATGGTGCCATGAGAGTGTTTCATTAGGAAAATGACATTGTTGACGGGGTTAAGAAGAGCTTTCCTGAAATAGTGCTAATCATGCAAAGACCTAAGCGAAGTAGGTGAATAAGATCCAGAGACCTTTTGTGCAACACTGTATTTCTGGTCAACAATACTACATCATAGACTTTAAAATATGCTAAGAAGTAGATCTCATCGTAAGTGTTCTTTTCACAATAAAAGAAAAAGAAGAGAGAGAGAGAAAGAAGGGAGGAAGAAGGAAGGAAAGAAGAAAGGAAGGAATAAAATTAAAATGTTCTTGGCAAACCTATGTTTAGGTATTATTATATCCTTCTCTTAGGAGAGAGAATCGAGCTTCATCTATATCTAGCAATACAGAAGTGGGTGAGCCGGGATTTGAACCTGATTCTCTGTGAGAATCTATGACACTGAGGTGCGTACTCTGAGCTCATGATGCCATGTATTATAATGTCGAGGGCTAGAAGGGATCTTGCTATGGGAAGTCTTCATCAACCTCCCCTTCACCAAAGTAGAAGCTTGTTCCAAGAATCCAGGACTTCCCTCAATGTCCTTCCTGATACTGTTTCCCATTAGCAAATTCGCCTTTGAAGCAAAGTGTATTCTGATTATATTTTCTGTTAGCTTCTATTATTCATTTCCTAAACAAAAATGAGAAATATTGACTACACGCCCTCACAGTTGATTAATGATAGCAGAACAACAAACCTAAATTCCATGAACCATCTTTGGAAGGCAAGCCTTATTACTTTATTTTCTTACCCTGAAATGACATAGATTCCTTGAAAGCAGTAATGGGGTTCTTTTTTGCATTTAGAATATTCTTATTTTTCTTAAGTTTATTTTATAACAAGTTCTACTCTGGGCCCTTCTACTCCCTCTTCTGTTTGAGAGACTTGATTCCAGCATCACACTTCGCATTAAGGCCCTCTGAAAATGCCATGCCAGGTGAGATCCAGGTTTCCTGAAGATTTTCTTATTTGTTGTTACCTCCCACTCCAAGACTGAATATATTTTCTTAAACATAATTGCTTACTTTTTTCATGTATTCACTTGGGGTCATATTAAAAATGTCCTAGATTCTTTTATTTTATCAAATACAGTTAATTATGTTCCATATTCTATTTTTATCATATTCCATCTTTCCCTCTCCAGCTCTATGTTTAACTCAGCACATGTTCTTGCTGAGTTTTACTCTCTTAGCTTCAGACTAGCATAGCCCTTGTTTTCTCTCTTCCTTTCTCCTCAGGTGGGTTAAAAATAGACAGGGAAAATATGGAATTAGTAACTTTGTGGTCTGTTCAATAAGCACATGTTTATTAAAAGCCTACCATGTGCCATAAATCAGCCCAAATGTTTGGTTATAATGATGAATGAGACAGATTGGTCTCCTTAGACTGTGATATATTCTATGATATAGGAAGTATCATAAATCCAAATAGGAACATCTAACCCAACTTGGGATGTTGGTGGGAATACATCTCTATCAGTATTATCAGGGTTGAGATTTGAAAGGTCAGAATGTGTTTGTCAGACAACAGTTGCCAGTCATGGAAAGAGAGAAGAGTCTTCTAGCAGAAGGTTTGAGAGTGTAACAGTGGCCTGCTTTTCTCTTTTTTCCTAATTTTTCATGCAAACTAAAGAATGCAAAAGATTATACATTAAAAATGTACCATTTTATTTGAAAGGAAAAAAGTTTATATTTTATATGTGTG